>NC_054829.1:10079360-10389618 GCF_018345385.1 Vulpes lagopus | reverse complement strand
TCTTTCGGAGGGAATGCTGATGAGTCACTGCAGCTTCATGGAAACAGGGTTCAGCGGCCTCAGTGCCAGGCCACAGAGCCCAAGAAGGTGCTACGACCATGCCCGTTTGAACCATGGGCTGGCAGCTCCAGAAAATGCCTGGTGCGCCCCTCAGAGCCACACGAGGACCCACAGAGGCAAAAGAGGGGACAGGACCCCATGTCCCCGGTTTGATGCCTTTGCAGGAGTTGACGGCGGCCTCTGCTCCAGCGCCGTGGCTCACGGTGGTCAGCATTTAGATTTTTTTTCCTCCCTCACATCTCAACTTCTGTAGCAAAACAAGGGTGGGCAGGACCTGAAGACAGAGTGCCAGGAAGCACGTGTGTGCGAGGCAACCCCAGGTGTCAGGAGACTTGTAGACACCAGGCCCTGTTTGGGATGGAGCTCCGGTTTCCATGGTGATTGAAGCAGGAGCGAGAAAGCAACCCCAGCGGCCAGGCTCCGGGGCAGGAAGCTGCCCCTCTCCTTGAGCTGCAAACTCTGTTCTGGCTTTCAGAAGCCCAAAGGGGACACGTCTAGGGGTCTGTGCACCCTATCCCAGAACCGGCCCCATGCCTGCTGCCACCAGGAGCGAGGCCGAGGACCCCAGGCCCTGGGCTGGGGTGGGGGGTCTGATGAGAGGGACTTTGCTGGGCAAGGTGTCATCCGTGTAACGTTTATTGTACCTATGGTGGACCTCCCACCTATCCCCATCAGACCACATCCCCGGGAAGAAAGCTCAGAAGTCACATGGAGAGTTTTATGGAGCACAGGCGGAGGGGACTGGGACAGCCCGGCAGCCGGGTTGAACTGAAAAGGCAGACTCATCCCTGAAAGCGTTGGGGTCGGGGCTTCCCTGCTGGCTCCCACCCTCTCCAGGCCACCCCAAGGTCTGCCCTGCCCCCTCTCCCAGCCCCAGGAATGGAGGCTCTGCTGTTCCCAATGGCAGAGAAGGTCTGGGATCCACTCAGCAGTTTGAAAACAAACACGGTTTTTCTCCTACTGGACACATTCTGTTCTCTGGTCCGGGCAAAGCTCTGGCCCAGAGACCCGGCGAGGTCACGGCAGCTGCCCCAGCTGGACAGGGAGGCAGCCCACAGGCTCGGTCTGTCCCCAGGTCCCCCTGGATTTGGGGACACTGCCGTCCTGAGGCTTTAGTGAAACAGTCTGAGGAGCCGCTCCTCCACAAAGCCTTGGCTACTGAGTGTTCTCGTACTTCAGGTACCTAATCAGCCTGCCCGGGAGTGGCAATAGGTCTAGGAGTTTTATGCGGTGCTTCCCGACAGCCTTTCTCACTTGCAGCCGGCACAGGTGAGCCAGAGGTCTGGGAAGTTCTGGGGAGAGAAAGAGAAATCCTGATGTGTTATTTGCAACCAGCAAAGAGTTTGCACCTGTGCCCAGCTGGCAGTAGGAGACACCCAGTCGATGTGACCGAAGGCTGCTTGTGGGGCGGTGGGGGGCAGTGTTGGGCAGCACCTGAGTGGCTCAGGCAGTTAAGCATCCAAATCTTGATCTCAGGGTCATGAGTTCAAGCCCTGCATTGGGCTCCACGCTGGGCGTGCAGCCTATTTTAAAAAAGGGAGGGGGGGTTGCTTGGACCTCCCCCTCCTCGGGCTCTGTAATCCCAGCCTCTGCCAACTGAAAAGATCTGGCAAAGCAGCTTCCTCCTTGTAGCCCCTCATTGATCTGCACAGCCCAAGGAAGTAGATGGGGCAGGTACAAACCCATTTCACAGGTGAGGACCTAGTGAAGCCACACCCGGAACCGGAGCTGCCATGCCCCTCTTCTTGTGCTCCTTCCTCTATATACACAGCCCGGACGGCCAACACAGCTTTAGCAAAGGGGTCAGACAGTTCCACCTGTTAAGTGCCCCCATAAATGGAATTAAGCCCTGAGCTCTGGTGGTGCAGGGAGGCCAGGGTGTGGGCAGGGATGGGGAACACCTCCCCACGCATCCCAAGATCCCACTGGGCTGCCTCCCCCCAGAAGCCCTCCTGGGATACCTCGTAGAGTTTTCTCATCTCAGGGGGAAGAGGTGTGGTAGGAACAGGGATTGATGTGTCTAGTAATAGGGTAATTTATTTCAGCCTTGGGCTCAGGGTCTAGCACGGGGGTGGGGGGGTTGTTTGTTGAATCAACACCATTCATTCACTCAACACACTCACATGTTGATCTTTTCACTGGCTGGTCCCGTGTTAGGCCAGAGATGCAGAGATGCCTACCCAGGACTTTGGGGAAGGCTTTCACACCACATGGTGCCATCTGAGCAGGGTGGGCAGGTGTTTGCCAGGTGAAGAAGGGAGGCAGGGGCATTCTGAGCAGGGCAAGTGGCTATGCCATGCCAACGAGCCCGTGGCTAATATGGAAGATTGGGATGTGGAGGGAATGTGGAAACAATGGCAGGTGGCTGCAGTGCCACCCAGCTGCATTTCTCGCTGCTTGGTCTTGCTTAGGACAGACCTCCCATCTGAGAAGCTCAGTCCCTTTCTCAGCCCAAGTGAAGACTAAGCTGGAGGGGAGGAAGGCCAAAGGCCACTGCGGAGCAAAGGATCATGGAGAGAGCAACCAGTTACTCATGAATGTGGTGAATGTTCACCAAGCCTCTCGGGCTATGCCCCGGGTGAGTGGGCAAGTCCCCACCACCCTCCCCCATCGCTGCTTCAATAACTTTATCAAAGGTCTAACTCAAATGCTTCCCAGGCATTTGTGCAAATGAGAAATCCTATTGTAGGTTTGGGTTCTATGGGGGCACGGGGATCAAGGAGAAAGGTGGCAAGTCAGAGTTGGGGCACAGGGGCATGGGCACCTGGATAGTCAGGGGACAGGCAACAGGGTGGCACAGACTCATCTGGGGACAGCAGCAGTGGTGACATAATAGAAACTTGCTGTGAGTCAGCCTCTTGGCTCCATGATTGACAAACACTTGGTCAGAGATGGGCCTGTGCCCCTCAGAGTGTGAGAAACCCTTCGGGTAAATGGATCTCCTCTGGGCAGATGCTTATTTCTCAGTACCAGTGGCAGCACCCAGTTTGATTACTTCCGACACTTTACCTGCCCAGGTGAGCTCCGTAATGCCCAAGAGGGGTTCTCGGCCTGACTCGGCCAGGCTGCCCCATCAACACCACTGTGGATGGTCATCCAGCAAGCCTCTGGCTCCAGAGGCCTGCCTCTCGGCCTAGTGCTGCTCCCGGTGTGTGGACTGGGGACCAGCAGCTCGGACACCACCTGGGAGTGCGCTGAAATGCAGACTCTCAGGCCCTGCCCCAGGCCTGCTATATCAGAGTCTGCATTTTTAACAAAATGCCCAGGTGCTCTGTATGCACTTTCCAGTTTAAATGCCTGAGAC
Source organism: Vulpes lagopus (assembly GCF_018345385.1). Classification (NCBI taxonomy): domain Eukaryota; kingdom Metazoa; phylum Chordata; class Mammalia; order Carnivora; family Canidae; genus Vulpes; species Vulpes lagopus. The sequence goes on along the minus strand of NC_054829.1, from coordinate 10,386,254 downwards.
CACCATCTCTCCTCTACCCGGTCTCACTACCTCTCAGTGACCCACAGACATAGGCAACTTACTCCAAAAGTCCCAACACCCCTCAGCGAGCTGGAGCCGTTTAAAACACCTGGAAAGATTTGGCAGAGAGACTCCGGGGTTGGTCAAACCTAGGTTTAAATCCCAGCTCTGCCACTAAATAGCAGTGAGACCTTGTCTCCCATGACATCATCTCTTGGAGGGTCAGGCTTCTCATTTACAGCAGTGTCATGGAGACACCGTATGCGACACGTGGCACAGAGCTTGGCACGCAGTAGGTGTTCATCAAATGCTAGTAGGCGGCACGTACGGTGAGTCCTGGGCCTGAATCAGGCAGGGGGACCTGCCAGGAGCGACAGCAACTGCCCCTACCTGCCTTCTCCTTGATGACGGCCCAGTCCTCGAAGCTCTCGATGTGTTCCTTCAGCCGCGAGCACAGCTGCACGTTGCCCACATAGTCCAGGAGGATGTCGATGATGGGCCCTGCCCAGCGGCTCACTTCTGGGGTGGACAGGATCTCGCAGAACTGGAAGAGATCACGCATTGGTGCTGGGGCTCCCCGGACCAAAGGCAATGCCTCAGGGGGCTCGTCTGTCGGGGAACCTGAGGCCGGGGAGGGGAGGGGAGGGATCCGAGGACCGAGGACTGGGCACACACACTCATGGCAGGATCCAGTTCTACAGACGCACCCCCCCCCCATCCACATATCCTCTGCAGCCGAAAGGGGGAGGTGGGCAGCTTGACCATCATCTCTCTAAGCCTCAACTTCCTGTTCTAGAAAATGGGAATATGACAACTGGAGGGTGGTTCTCTCTCTTTTTTTTTCTTCAAATGAGAATTAAGGTAATATATGAACATATAAACTCCTTTGCAAGCAACTAGTGGCTCCTAAATGATTCCCATTAGCTATTACAGATCCGACCTGTGAAGTCCTCGGCAAGGGCAGGTCCAGCCTCTGGGTGGCCCTGCACCTCATCCGACCTTGGCCAATCTGCCCTCACCTTCCACCCCCATCCTGGTCATCATTCAGCGGCATATTCCAGGTGCAGGTTTGCCACGGGTGACGCACCCCCGCGTCTTACACCTTATACGTTCCGGTCACTCCTCCGCCTCACTGTCAGTTCCTGACATTCCCCACCAGGGGCGGCCCCAAAAAGGACGCAACGGGTCCTCGAGCCACTAAGTTCTGCTGCCTCTAAGGCACGCTAGCCATGCGGTTCGGCGGCCTGCAGGTGCGCCCGCTCCGAGGGCGCTGGGCTGGGGCGGGGGCGGGGGGGGGCGGTGGTGGGCATGAGCCCTGCATCCCCCATCCCCCTCTATCCCCTTCCCCCTCCATCCCCCATCTCCCTCCATCCCCTATCCCTCCATCCCCCTATCTCTCCATCCCCCATCCCCCTCCATCCTCCTCCCCTATCCCCCTCCATCCCTCCATCCCTTCATCCCCCTCCCGTATTCCCCTCCATCCCCCTCCATCCCCATCTCCCTCCATCCCCCTCCATCCCCCCTCCCCCTCCATCCCTCCATCCCCCTCCATTCCCCTCCATCCCTCCATCCCCCTCCATCCCCCCGTCTCCCCCATCCCTCCATCCCTCCATCCCCCTCCATCCCCCTCCCCTATCCCCCTCCATCCCCCTCCATCCCTCCATCCCCTCCATCCCCCATCTCCCTCCATCCCTCCATCCCCCATCTCCCCCATCCCTCCATCACCCCTCCCCCTCCATCCCTCCATCCCCCTCCATCCCCCATCCCCCTCCCCTATCCCCCTCCATCCCCCGTCTCCCTCCATCCCCCCCCCCCCCACCCCCGGCCCCGCGCACCTGGACCTCCGCGGGCTCCTTGTCGGCGGCGGCGGCGGGCGCGTCGCTGAAGCGGCTGGAGCGCGGCGGCGCGGGCGGGTGCGGGCCGGTGCCGAAGCGGCAGGAGAAGCAGGGCTCGCCGTCGCAGCCCAGGTCCATGAGGAACTTGAGCAGCGACAGGCACTTCATGGCGAACATGATGGTGGCGGGGAAGGCGGTGGGGTGCGAGGCGATGCGGGCGTCGATGTCGGCGCCGTGGTCCAGCAGCAGCCGCACGCTGCGCAGGCAGCCCAGGCGGAGGGCCACGAGCAGCGGGCTGATGAGGTCGCGGTTGGGGTCGGCGCCGGCCCGCAGCAGCAGCTCGGTGGCGGGCACGTTGTTGTTGACCACGGCGAAGTAGAGCGCCGAGCTGCGGCGGTCCTCGTACAGGCGCGCGCGCTCGGGGGCCAGCGGCGCGTTCACGTCGAAGCGCGCGCCCAGCAGGGCCCGCAGCACCGCGTCGTGGTTGCGCTCGGCCGCCAGGTGCAGCGGGCTGACGCCGCTCCTGCGCACGCGCGTGCGGCTGGTCACGGGGAGCAGCATCTGCACGATCCTGGGGGGGGGGCCGGGGGGGCGGATCAGGGAACAGGCCCCGAGCGCCAGGCGCCTTCCCCAGGGCACGCCGCAGCCCTAGGGGCCGCCGCTGGGCCCAACCCTCCTCCGAGCCGAGCCTCGGGGCCTCCGGGGGCCTGGTTCCGCGGTACTTGGGCGGGACTGGACCGTGGGTGCGAGAACTTCGGGGGCACCTAACTTCAGGCTAAGGAGTGTTGCCTATTCCCAGCTCAGTGATATGGAGGGATTGACTGGAAGGCCCACACCCCCAGGGCAGGAGGCAGGGGCCGTGCTGATGTTTGCAGGTACAAGTTTGGCACCGGCCCTGCCTAAGCGGAGTAGCGGTGGGGGAGCTCGCCATGTGCCAGGAGACACCTCCAGGGTGGGGGGAGCTCGCCATGTGCCAGGAGACACCTCCAGGGTGGGGGGAGCTGGCCATGTGCCAGGAGATACCTCCAGGGAGAGAGTAGCTTGCTATGCGCCAGGAGACACCTCCAGGATGGAGGGAGCTCCCCATGTGCCAGCAGACGCCTCCAGGGTGGAGGGAGCTCCCCATGTGCCAGGAGACACCTCCAGGGTGGGGGGAACCTGCAGCTTGCTATGTGCCAGGAGACACCTCCAGGGTGGAGGGAGCTCCCCATGTGCCAGGAGACACCTCCAGGGTGGGGGGAGCTCCCCATGTGCCAGGAGATACCTCCAGGCTGGGGGGAGCTCGCCATGTGCCAGGAGACACCTCCAGGGTGGGGGGAGCTGGCCATGTGCCAGGAGATACCTCCAGGGTGAGAGTAGCTTGCTATGTGCCAGGAGACACCTCCAGGGTGGAGGGAGCTCCTCATGTGCCAGCAGACGCCTCCAGGGTGGAAGGAGCTCCCCATGTGCCAGGAGACACCTCCAGGGTGGGGGGAACTTGCAGCTTGCTATGTGCCAGGAGACACCTCCAGGGTGGAGGGAGCTCGCCATGTGCCAGGAGACACCTCCAGGGTGGAGGGAGCTCCCCATGTGCCAGCAGACGCCTCCAGGGTGGGAGGGAGCTCCCCATGTGCCAGGAGACACCTCCAGGGTGGGGGGAGCTCCCCATGTGTCAGGAGACACCTCCAGGGTGGAGGGAGCTCCCCATGTGCCAGGAGACACCTCCAGGCTGGGGGGAGCTCGCCATGTGCCAGGAGACACCTCCAGGGTGGGGGGAGCTCCCCATATGCCAGGAGACAACTCCAGGGTGGAGGGAGCTCCCCATGTGCCAGGAGATACCTCCAGGCTGGGGGGAGCTCGCCATGTGCCAGGAGACACGTAAAGGATTTACAAACACATTTAAGCTTAATCTTTTCAACAACCAGGAAGTATGTCTCATCATTCCCATTGTGCAGATGAGAAAGCTCAAGGCTCAGAGAAGTGGAGGGACTTGTCCAGGCCACGTATCGAGCGAGGCAAACCAAGAAATGTGCCCTCTTCCTACTCCAGCGCTGTGCTGTCCCACATCTCTGTGGAGCTGCCCAGTCTGGGCAGATAGGAGGGCACCGATGTATCCAACCCCAACCACTCCTGCTCTAGGCCCCAGGCAGCCCTAGGTGACCACGAAGTGTCCTCCCCTCTCCTGTGAGTCTTGACGCCTCTTTCCCTAAGGCCGATTTGAGCCTCCCCCAGGCTCTCTGCCTTGCCTATGGCCCGGGGAGGCTTGAGCAGCCGCTCCTGAGGCTGGAGATGCCTGCAGGCCCTGGCTCTGCGCTCCTGCTCTCAGGACCCACATTAATCTGTCATGTCCTCCCAGTAGCCCTGGGAGGTAGTATTGCGCTGTCCTCGTTTACAGATGAGAAAACACGGGGCCCAGAGACGTATGTGACTTGTAGGAGGACCAGTAAGTGATGGAGTGAGGGTTTGAACCTAGGCAGCCCGATTCCCCAGGCCACACTCTCAACCACTGTCCTATGTGACGTGACGGTGACAGCTGAAATGTCACAGGGTTTTGCATTGTAATGCGTTGACTTGCCTGCCCCTTTTAACCTTCCCTGCAGCCCTGTGGGGTGGCCGGAGCAGCTCTGTGGCCTTCCTTTTAACAGACGTTGACTCAGAGAGAGGAAACAACTCATCAGAGGTAGTAAGCAATTTTAGGGGGCCAATTCCAGGGGCTCTTGACACCTTGTCTTTGCTCTCTTCCCCTAGACCCCTGGCACTGACGTGACTCCAAACCCTAATCCATCCAATCCTTGCTGACAGGTGACCTTGTGGCCCCATGCAGGCTCAAAGGAGGTGGCCATGGTGGGGCAAGCAGGTGCCACTGGGGCCTGTTCCCACGCCTCTCTGCCTCCTGGCATGCTGGCTTCGCGGCTTCCTGGAAATCTTATGCCAGTGACCTCCTGCTAGGATCTCAGTGGAAAGTCTTATTATTGTTAGTGACGCTATGTTTGCCTAAAATCTGCCTCTAAAACCTCAAAAGGAAATTCACACACCCAGGGGGGCTAATTGCCTCCTAATTTCTATTTGTGCAGACACAGGAGGCCTGACCCCGCTCTGTAGAGGTGCTGGTCAAAGGCAGGGCTGGGGCCTCACCCTGGACCACAGCCATCGCCAACAAATGCTCCCTAACAGCCGTGGCATGCCCGAGCTCTGGAAAGAACAGAGAAAGAGAGACTGCCCTGGGGCTGCTGGCCAGAGGGGGCTGGTATCCCTGGCAGGTCACAACCAGCCTCCAGAGATCCCTTGCCCAACCGGGGCAAAGTGGCAGGAATGTGGGAACATGACTGGATGCTGCCTACAGGTCCCAGAAGCATCATCCTACTAACGCAGGAAAATCATCCCATTGTGCACGTCTGTAGATTTTCCCGACCTGGAAGTAAATGTTCCCTGCGGGACAGGATCTGGAGATCAGTCCGTGCAGCCCTCGCATTTTCTAGGGGGGTGAAACTGAGGCCCAGCATGGGGTGGGGGAGAGAGTGAGGTTGGATTGGAGGTGGTTGGCAAAGCGAGGTCAGCGTGTAGGTGTTCAGAACCTACGTGCAGGGCCGGGCCTTTCTGTGATGTTCCACTACCCTGGCCCCAGGGAGGGACCGTGTTGGCCGCCCTGCCACAAATCATCACTTTTTTCCCCAGCCCTTGATGTGGGATGGAAGGTTGGAGGAGGAAGGTGACCCCATGAGAAGGGCTGGAGCCTCCCTTACTCCTCCCACCGGCAGGTCCTAGGCCCACAGCACTCAAAGTGTCCCTCATGAAGAGAAACGAAGGTGCCCACTGCCCAGGGGGACCGTTGGTGCCTGCCAGGCTCCCTGCTCCCCCTCCCCCCTTCCCCAGCACAAGGGCCACACCTACCCCCAGACCAGAGCAGGCCCAGCTTAGGGCTCTTCCAGAGAGGCCTCAAGCAGCAGCTGGGCAGGTGACCCTGGCCCCTGCCTTGTGTTTGGGACACACCGGTAACTGAAGCCAACTTTCCCTGTCCCAGGCAGCCTCACTCTCTTTTCTCCAGGCCCCAGGTCCCTACCCAGGATCCTGATTTCCTCAAGGCTGTTGCCCTGGCTCTGGTGTCCTACCTGCACTCAGCCCAGTGAGAAGGACTAGAGCAGAGCACTTTGAGTCAAAGGACACTGCTGTCCTGAGCAGTGTGGGGCCCTGCATGGGGCCGCGGCCCTGGGTACACCACCAGCACTGTCTCTCAGTGCTGAGCCATCTGAGGCATGTCACTCGACCTCTCTGAACCACATCTGTAAGGGGTCGTTATCACAAGAGTGATGATGATGATGATGGTGGTGGTGGTGGCCACCCTTTAGGGAGTCCCTATGAATTGCTGCGAGCACTCCCCGCTCCTGAATAATATTGCTGAGCGTTTACTCTGTGCCAGGCACCAAAGTGCTTTACAAGTTTACCTCATTTATCCTGGAAAGGACCCTGTGAGCTAAGTATTTTATCCCATTCACTCTTCCTAATAGCCCAGCAGCGTGGGGCGGCCTGGCCCAGGTTACAAAATACAATTTAATGATACCTTTCGCCGAGGCTGCTTTTGAGGATAAAATGAGGTCACGCTGTTGGGCACATGGTAGGCACCCAATACGCGGTGGCTGTCGGTGTCTTGACCACCACTGTGACTGCAGCGCGCTTCCCTGCTACACCAGACATGCAGGCATTCTGGGTCACAAGGTCATGGTGGCGTGACCTTTGTCAGCACTGGGTGGAAATTCCATTGCAGACTAGACCTTCACAAGGGAACCAGTCACCCACAGATGGCTCGGTTGCCAAAATCAGTGTTCAGCCTGCCATGCACATGTGTGTGTGCATGTGTGTGCATGTGTGTGTGTGTGTGTGTGAGAGAGAGAGAGAGAGAGAGAGAGAGACTACCTCTTCTCTGAGCCTGGGTGATGCTCCTCCTGGGGCCAGAAAAGGCTCTACCGTGGAGAATCTGTCTGAGGGCCTTCCCAGGGCTATAGTGGGACTCTTGCCCACGAGGGATCCTTCTAAGGGGAAGTGCGCAGCTTACCCCAGAGGTCCTAGGAGCTGGAGCAAGGGAGGAGCTTCTCCGTGAAGGAGGAAGAGCCCAAACAGCAGAACCGGGTGCCCTGCTGCATGAACAGGTGCGCCGAGGGCTCTCTGGGCCTTCAGAGACTGGAACCTCACCAAGGCTGCAAACCGCCAGCTCCGTCACAGCTCAGGACGGCTCAGGGAGGCCCCACAGTGCAGACTCCTGGGCTCTGCCAACCGGAGCCTGATTCAGCAGGTCTGGGGCGGGGGCCCAGGAGGTGTTGCAGGTGACCCGTGTGCCCCACCTTGGGAAACTTGGATGCAAACCTTCATCATTTTCCTCCAGAAGATACAGGCAGTAAACCAGTTTCCTTTGGAGGATGGGCATGGGTAAATGGGTCCTGTGCCCACAATTCCCCCTCTGATTCTCTTGGAGGCCTCAAGCTTTGAGCTTCAGGTTCCCTTTCAGCCAATGGGGAGACTAACTTGCTCGTGAATGCGCTTTATAAACTGCGTTTTAACTTACTGTGTTTACTGTTGTTTCTTCTACCTTTCTCCAAAACAAGTGTTAAAGTGGCTTGCAAAGGTGATATAAATTAGAAGTAAAAGAAAAACTATAGTTGAAAACTAGGACGTCAGAAATGAGGCCCAAAAGGCCAGTCTCTGTTATATGCCAGGCACAAGACAGACTCTAAGATCCTGGTTCTCTATGGGGCTGCCTGGTGAAATCATCTGGGCAGCTTTTAGAGACCCTGAAACCCCAAAACCCCAGCCCCAGCCCAGACTGCTTACATCAGAATCTCTGAGGATGAGTAAGGGCCAAACATTAAGAGTTTTAGAGCCTCTGGCAGTGGTGGTGGGGCTTCCAGTGTGTAGCCAAGGCTAAGAATCCCTGGTCTTGGTGCTATTCTAAATTTAGTTTAAAGGAGTCATGGGGCATCTGGTCTTGTCCAACACAGTTTCTTAACAAATCGATGCTTGATGTTGGGTTTTAATCTCATACTGTGCCTTTGCTAAACTGGAAATGAAGTACAAGGTAAGGTGTGCCTTGGAGGTGACTTGGGTGTCCTCTAGGCTCCCTTCTCAGCCATGCCCGAATGTCACACCCTCTGGTTAAATGTGCTGTAGTGATGGCACCATCTGGTGAACCCTGAGACCAACTGCTGGGCGCTGCTTTCCACGCCCTAGACAGGCAGGGTGTTTTGGCAGGTGGCGGAGTGTGGAACGCCTATGGAATGTCACATCAAATCCCCGAGTAGCCTATGGGAGGTCAGCATGGACAGGGCCATTAGTGCCACATGCCCGAGGAGTGAAGTGCCCAGGGCTTGCCTGGCCATGGGCCTTGCCAGGTGGCAGGAGCTGCTGCGAACCCAGCTTTAATCCTTTGTTGGGCAGCCCTCAAAAGTGCAGGCCTGGCCCCTCTCACCCTCTCAGTCTTGGGGAGCAAAGGGAAGTGGAGCCTGGGAATGGAAGGTGAATGACCAGGGAAATCGTGTTGAGAGTCATGAATCCAAAGAAGATTGGGAGGAACACAAACTGTCCAGAGAGAACCAGCCTAGCTCCCTGGCCAAGCTTAGGCACACCCAGTGCTCCTTCAGCGTACCCTCCCGCTGGGGCCAGACTGCTAACTTCAGGGACCATGTGAGGCATTCGGGTGTGACCGAAGGATGCCAAGGGACAGTGCCAGCTCTGCCACTCTGTGGCAAGCCACTTCCCATTTCTCTCCTCTGCAAAATCAGGGCCTGTATTACGTCAGTGATTCCCCCGAAGGTGTGGATGGCTGTATCTGCGTGGCTCAGGGAGCTCTTCACAGGTAGAAGCTTAGGCCCCCTCCCTCCTGGCGATTCTGGTTTAGTGGTTCTGGGATGCGTCGTTTAACAAATAGCCCAGAAAGACGGTGCTGTACAGGCAAGTGTGGGGGTCCAGGGACCCTGGAGACTTCAAGGGCCAGCCCCTTCCCTCTCCTTCATTCTTTGGATCTCTCCCACTGGGTCATGCCTGAGATAAACCACGTCTGCTGACTGATGCTGGATCTTTCTGGGGTTGAAGAGAAAGAATCCATCTTGCCCGGCACCACTGCCTGACGTGGTGCTTTCTTCCGTCTATTGGCTGAATGGAAAAATGAGGGAACGTGCTCTTCCTACCTAGGAGAGCGTGAGCGCACCGACCTGCGGGGTACCTGCTGTGTGCCGGGCAGTCTGCGGGGTGCTTTACTTCCATTCCTTAGCCGTGTATATCCACTTCGCTAACAGTCCTAACAACAACCCCATGAGGCAGGTGTAACTGTCCCCCATTTTGCAGAAGGAGAAACTGAGGCTCAGAAGGGTTTAAGCAATGGGACCAATGGCTTCAAACCAGGGGAAATTCAAACCCAGGTCCGTGTGCCTTGCAGCCTCCTGCTCTAGGGTTCAGGGAAGGCGGGGTCTCCTCTGTGCATGTAACCTCGGGGAGGGCTTGTGGGCAGGGCATCTTTGGTTGGCCATACGTGCAGACAGCCTGCAGAGCGGGGCCTGGGGTCCCGGGGGGTCTTTCTCTTTGTCTCCATTCCTCTCTGCGGGATGCCACTCTCACCCCTATTTCCATCTGCCTTAGCAAACACAGCCAACACCCCCTAACGTGTACAATCTGTGTTCTTCCCTCTTCTCTCTACCTGATGGCAGGTAGATGGGCAGGTGTTGCCCAGACTGTGTCATCTGGGGTGCGCTGGATGGAATTTTATGTGAAAAGCTTTCCTTATTAATTGTAAATTGGCAATTTTGGCGATTTAACCGTGTGATGAATGTTTCCTTTTGAAACCAAATTCATTTTATGTAAACATATCTTCAAAAGAAAACACCCAGCGGTGAACGTATAGGTGCCTAAAATCAGGAAGGAGGTCTGTGAGTGGTCAAAGTCTGGAAAGCACTGGTGGAGCGGCTGTTACAGAGCCCTGTCATCCTTCAAGAGCAGCTGGGGTTCTGCGTCCTTCAGGGATTCCTCTCTGAGCCCACCAGCTAGTGGCGATGCTGGGGTATGCTTAAGAACCAGCTCTTCGGGAGCAAAGGGGACCCTGATATGTTGCACTCACCAATTTCCGTGGCGTGAATACTCTTGCTATGGCCAACATCAGGCTGCCCTGGTGAACAGTCGGCTCCCGTGAGCTGGGACGAGCCAGCTCCAGCACACCTCTGCTGCCAGGCCCCACTAGTCTCTCTCCTCTAGGACTGCCACAGAGCTCAGCTCTTCACGCTCTTTCATGATGTCATGAGTCCATGTGCCTGTGTCTGTGTCTCCCCCTTGCCACCAGATTGCCCCCTGAGATTTAGGCTTCTTTTGTTTTGCTCAAAGTGCCCAGCACATAGTAAGTGCTCAGTAAAGGCTATCTAGCTATTATCATTGGCACTATTTGTGTTATTGTATGGTTGGTACTATTCCTATTATTCTGTGTATCCCCTGCATGCTAGCTAATTGCCTGAGTGGTTATCTTTGCATCCCCCCAAAGAAATAGCCGCTAGTCCAGTCTCATATCTGGCCCCCCTGAGTGCAGTTCCTGTAGATGTGACATTTGTAGCAGGTGAGCTCTTGCCATACAAGATGTGGGACCTTGGGCAAGTCACTCACCTCTCTGTGTCTTAGCTTTCTCATTTGAAGGGATGAAGAGAATAGTATCTACCTCCAAAGATTTGTTAAAAGGCTTGTTAACAGTAGAGTGGTCAAGAGGGTGAAGGAAGTTAATAATGTAACGTGCTCTAGCTTGCCACCTGCTGGAGAGTCTCCTCCTTTCTACCTGGAAGGTGCCCCTCACCCGGCCACTCCTGGGCCTCCCTGTGGGAGGGACGCTTGCAGCAACCCCCCCACCCTGGCCCGCACCAGCAGTGTAAGTGTGGCGGGGAGCCACGGAGCACAGGTGGCGGCGCCCGGGCTGACCTGTAGTTGCCCTTCTTGGAGGCGATGTGCAGCGGGAGCAAGCCGTCTTTGTTGGCCTTGTTGGCGTCGGCCCCTTGCGAGAGTAGAAACTCCACCACGTCCTCGTGTTCATTCTTGCAAGCCTCGTAGAGGGCCGACGCGCTGTCACTGGCTTGCGTGTTGATGTCAGCACCTGGCCAAGGAGAGGCAGATCAAGGAGTGAGCGTGGCGGTCCCCGTCCAGCACTGTGCCAACCACTGGTGATGCATCGGATCGCTTAAGAACCACTCCTGTCTGCAACAGCGAGACCCAGGGGGTCTCAGTAAATGCTGGCATTTACTGAGCACTTACTATGTGCCAAGCCAGCACCATGCTTTACGTGGTGCTCTCTCTTTGAGTCCACAGGAGAGTTCATGCAGGGATCCCTGGGTGGCTCAGTGGTTTGGCACCTGCCTTGGGCCCAGGGCATGATCCTGGGGTCCTGGGAGTGGGTCCCACATTGGGCTCCTTGCAGGGAGCCTGCTTCTCCCTCTGCCTGTGTCTCTCTGTGTGTCTCTCTCTCTGTCTCTCATGAATAAATAAATAAAATCTTTAAAAAAAACAAAACAAAAACAGAGTTCATGCATTGGTCACAACTCTTGTCTGCATGTAGCGGACAAGGACACAGAAGCACAGGCGACCTGCACAACTTGCCCCAGACCACCCAGCTCATAAGTGCAGAGCCAAAACTTGAACCCAGATGGCTTGACAGCAGAGGCCCCTGCAGATGGTCTGATGGCAGAGGCTATGATGCTCTTCACCCTTGCTCTCCACGTCAAAGTGATCCGGGGCCTGTCCTGAGGAAGCCCCTGGGCTCTAGGAGCACGCAGAGCCCCCTAATAAGGAAGGAAAGGCTACCAAAACTTTATTAATAGGGATTTGTTCTTCTCTGCCTTCCATGGCAAGGAGTAAGAGAGGGGTTGCTTCGGGTGTCCTCCGCAGAGGGCATGAGAGCGTGCTGGGAGGCGACGAATCAACCAGGGACACCCTCCATCAGCCTCGTCTCCTACATCTTCTCCATCTCCTGCTGGTAAGGGAGAGACCCATGGGTTTCTCTGCAAAAAGAGGTACGGTCTCTTCACCAGTCCCTCCTTCTTCTGGAAGGAGATAGAGCTGAGACAGTACCGAAGTGTCAGTAAGAGCTGAGATCACAAAGCATCTTTAACCACAGCTCCGCTCCGCCTGGGCGTTCTGCTTATCTCAGGCTTTCTGGTAGCTTTCAATTTTGGTAACTGGCTTCTGGTCTAGTGGAAAGTGCACACAGGCTTTTGCAAGAAACAAGAACTAGTTGAAGTTTCTGTTTCAGGGCTTACAAGCCCTGTGGCCCTTGGGTGGCCCTCAGGGGCCACAGTTTTCCCATCTGTTGACCAGGAAAAAATAGTACCTTACTTCGAGGAGTAAATAAGATAAAATACGTAAATATCTGCTGTGGGCTGGATGCTTGTGTCCCCTGAAAATCCATATGTTGAAAGCGAATCCCCAGTGCAATGGTATAAGGAGGTGGGTGCGAAGGTTATGAGGGTGGAGTTGCCTTCTGAATGGGATTAATGCCCTTATGAAAGAGACCCTCAAGGGCTGCTTGGCCCCCTTTCACCATGTGAAGACCCAGCGAGAAGGTGGCTGTCTATGAACCAGAGATGGGCTCTCACCAGGCAACAAATCTGCTGGCACCTTGATCTTGGACTTCCCAGCCTCTGGAACTGTAAGGAATAACCATGTGCGGTCTCTAAGCCGCCCAGTGCGCGGTGCTCTGTGATAGCAGCACGAACAGACCAAGACCATCTCCTGCACGGTGTCTGGCATAGAGAAGGTGCTCAGCAAATGCCAGTTCTCCAGGATGGGGGGAGCGGGGTGCAGAGGCTGGCTCTGCTCTCCACCCTGAGGGAAAGTCAGCCACCAGGTCCAAGCTCTTGAGGTCAGGCTCCCTGGAAGCCTGGACCCCACCAGCAAAGCCACCCGCTCTCCCAAGAAAAATATTTGGGTTTGAAAAGGGACTCAGCCCACAGAGGGAGCAGACCTTGACTCAGACTGTCGGCAGGAGAGCCGGACAGATGTTCGGAGCTGGCCCGTGCCCCTTGCTGGCTGAGCATCCTCCCCTCTGCCAACCCTCCTTGCCTGGGCTCCCAGGACCCTGCCTCTGCCCCTTTGTTCTCAAGCTGGTCAGTCCAGATGTGTCCCTGGCTGCTAGGAAGTGCCCTGGGTTTGTTTTCCCATCTGTTAAGGCACGTGCTGAGTAAATGGATGTTTATTCAAGTAGAGTCCCCCGGTGATGGTTCTCGAGGCCTGCGGTGGACACAAGAAGCATGCAGCCTCGAGTCGGATGCTGTGGTCGCAGTCTAGGCTCTGATTGTGACTGATCGTTTAACCTTTCTGAGCCTCAGTCTCCTCATCTCCCGAAAGGGATGAGGACACCCCCCCCAACCTCATACAGCTATGGAGAAAATCCCATTGGCTTAGTCCATGTTCACGCTCAACACAGTGTCTGGCACACAGTAGGACCTCAACAAATCCCTTAAACTCAGCCCAAGGGTCTGGTTTACCCCTGGCCTCTCTGTGGCTAGAGAGGGAGGCTCACTCCCCATGGAGAAAGAAAGAAGAAATCCAGTATTGGGGAAGAACAGAATAATGATGCTCTTTAGCCAGAAGAATGTCTGCCATTGTCACGGGGTCTCTGCAATGCAGGCAGTAGTATTTTATTTTCTCCCATTAAGTGACTAAGATGTTTTCCCCAGGCAAAGAATGCCAAGATCCGGGTTCAGATCCCAACTCTTCCGCTACTTCACTGTGTGACCTTGGACAAATCACTTTCCCATCCCTGGTCCCTGGTTTCGTCACCTGTAAAATGAGGAGGGTGACCTAAACGTTGCCTGAGGTTCCTTCTGGCCTTAAAGTGTGACATGGTGGAAGGAGAAGTGTCAGGAGCCTAAGAGTCTGGCTTGTTCCACCACTAATTTGCTACGTGACTGTAAATAAGTCACTTCCCCTTTCTAGGCCTCAGATTCCTCATTTGTAAAATGAGGATGTTGGGCTAGATTAGAGGAGGCAAACATATGGCACGTGTGCCACTCCCCCCTCCACCCCAGGTTTGTGCCGAATTGCAGGCGTCGCTGGTGGATCTCAGCACGTCTCCCACTGAGCCTAGACGCAGCCTCTGAATCCTCAACCCAGCGCTCCCAGGAGATACTGTCACTCGATCAGAGTATGTCCGCAAGGCGACACCTAAACTTGCCTCCCCTGAGACCTCTGTGCCCCTTCCCCTCTGCTACACGACCCAGGGACCCTTAGCACTCACCGTACTTGGCCAGGAAGCGTAGGGCGTCCAGCTGCCCACTCTGGGCAGCCACGAACAAGGGGGTGATGCCGTAGGCATTCTTGGATTCTACTTTGGCGCCTCTGCTCACCAGGATCTCCATGACCTCCAGGTCGTTGCGAGAAACAGACTCGTGCAGAGCTGTCCAGCCTCGGTTGCAGCGGTGGTTGGTGTCCGCGTTGTACTGCACCAGGATCCTCACTGCCTCCACGTTCTTGCGCTCACAGGCTGTGCCCGGGGAGAAGCCAGATGGTCAGCGGGGCCCTGGCAGGACCTGGGTGGCCGAGACTTCGTTCCTTTATTTGGCCGTTCCCCCATTCATCCATCAGCCACTCATTCAACAAATACCCACTGGGTCCAGACTGAGGTCCAGTCCCCGCATTTTACCTGGGATATACACCTAAAATAATAGTAATCCTAATAGCAGTAATTGCCGAGGTATATAGCACTGATTGTGGGCCAGGCACTCTGTTCCAAGCACCTTCCGTGACCAACTAACAGAATTCTCCCAATCACCCTTAAAGGATGTAGTGTTATTATCCCTTTTCACAGAGGAGGAAAATGAGGCAGAGAGAAGTTAAGTGACTCGCCCAAGGTCACACAGCTAGTGTCAGAACAGGGATTGAAGCTCAGGCACTCGGGCCCAGAGTCCTTGTCCCTTGGGAGATTCCAGGGCATCCCTAACTCGTTTCCCTCTGCAGCGCTTCCTGCTTTAGTTCTTCACGTTGCCAGCATCAGAAGAGGAGGAGTGTGGTCATACTCCTGCTCAAAACCCTTCCTCAAAGCCCCCTCACTTAAACTGAAGTCAAATATGTCTTCTGAGGACAGCTCATCAAGTCTTCTCAACCTGCTCAGACGTCCCTGTTAAGCCTCATCGCTTGCGAGAACCTGCTCTGGTCCAGGGTTATCACCAGGGAGGCTGGGCTCTTGTCCAGATGAACCACTTCTTTGAGTTGATCAGGGGTGGTTGCGAGAAGGGACCCCAGCAAAGCTCCCTAACCCCCTTGAAGTCGTGGTTTCCTCGCCTGCAAGCCAGAGATCACGAGACCTTCCTGAGAGGACCCTGTGGGAGCACCAGGTGCGTGGGACACTCTAGCATGGTGCTTGGAGTGTGTGCAACACCAGGGCCGAAGCTGTGGCTGAGCATTGCCCAGTGTTCTGGGAGCTCTCTCTGGGACACCTGCGTCTCCAGACGATGGCTCTGGTGCCCAGGCAGATGTGGCTTCAAGAGACACTTCCACCACGGGTGTGCAGCAGACCCGGCTACCAGGTTCCTGCTTCCCATGGAATGTTCCAGGTCCTGGATACTAGGCACCTGGGAAAATGGGGGCTTTCTGTCGGTTTTCAAAGTGTAAAGGTCCTATCATCTTTGTAAGCCCCAAGGCCGATTGCTTAAGCATGTAGACGTGATCTGAATGCCTTATAATGTCATAGTTCAGAGTGTGCTGTTGGCAACTCGCTCCCTGAGTTTAAATCCTGGGTCTGCCCCTTGATGGAATATGTGAAATCCTGGGTGCCCCGTTTCGTGTCTCTGTAAAATGGGGATACTTCCTATGTAGTGCCTGTCTCATATGTAGTTGGATATTAGGGTTAAGTTAAAGAACAGTGCCTGGCACATAATAAAAACTCAGTAAATGCCAGTTATTACGATTATTCAGATTTTGACTCTGGGCACTTGCTAGAGATGCCAATGTCCTTGGATGATATATTGAATGAGCAAGGGGTTTCTAGGTTTTTTTAAACATCCCAGAGGTACACATTTTCTTTCATACCTCTTTGCCTCTGCCTCTGCTGTCCCCTCTGCTCGTCCAGCTGATAACTGCCTCCTGTTCCAGCTCAGCTCAGGCATCCCCTTTTGTGGGGGCTCACCCCTAGTGTTAGAGCCCTCCCCCATGCTCCCAGGTGCGTCATGCCAAGCTCTTTGCTGCCATTAGCTGGCTGTTATGTTGTCTGTGTGTCTGTGTGCACTGGACTGGGAGAGCGCATGGGCACCGATCATATCTTTTTGTTTCTGGGCCCTCAGGCGCTCCTCAGTGGGCCTGGCTCATGGGAGGACTTGGGAAGTAGGGCCCGAACAGGTGCATGAAGGAACGACTCAATTATACAAGTTACACACCTGAACAAGACTGCCCCTTCAGAGGAGACCCCTGGTTGGGATGGGGGGAGCAAGTGCTCCCTACTCTCTGGGCCCTTCCCCAGGGAAGCCCACCCTGGCGGGCTCACCTTTGTAGAGCGGTGTCTCTCGGGACTTGTTGGAGATGTCAGGCTCAGCCCCAGCCTGGAGCAGAGATTGGAGGCAGTCCAGGTGTCCCCTGCACGTCGCCAGGTAAAGGGCCGTTTCCTCCTGCAAAGTGCGCTGGTCAATGACTGCCGGGTATGCTGGGGAGAACAGATGGGAAGTTCACAAAGGGGGAAGATACCCCCTCCTCCGCAACACAAAGGTAGCCCCAATTTCCGTCCAATTCCAATGACAGACCTGTGTAGCATCCACCTAAATTTACCACCCATCCTCTTGGCCCTGGACTCAGTCGCTTTCACAGGACTGTTTCAGCTTCCCAGTCGTATTAACTCAGCTCAGATGCCGCCTCCTCCGGGGAGCCTTCCCTGGTTGAGGCCCCTCCCTCTGTGAATGGCCCTGTCCTTCCCTTGAACCCCCAGCAGCCATGGCCAGAAGGTCTCTCTCATACATCTGTGCCTGCCCTAGCGTGTGGTGGGCTATCTGTGGTTCCTGCTGCTTCACGACAGAGCAGAGGTAGCTCCTGTCTGCAGGTGCCACCCTTCTCATCTGGCTTGGGGGAAGCCAAAGCTCAGAGAGGAGGCATGATTTGCCCAGGTTCCCACAGCTGGGGTGGGGGGGATGGCCTTGGCGGGGCATAGGCACAGCTGTGGTGTTTTCCACACCAGATCAGCCCCTGGAACATTCTGGAACAAGCTGGCAGTGGGTCTCCCAAAAGAGTGAGCCCTCCCTCATTCCTTTTCTAGGAATTAGGCTCTCCTGTCCCAAGAGGCCTGGAGAGGTGACAGCAGGGTGGGTGGGGACAAGTCACTTCCTTCTCCCAGCTTGGGGTGATATAATCTTGCCTTGTACCCCGCCCTCTAAGAATCTGAGGGGCAAAGAACACAAAGCTCCAGAAGGAAGGAGTTGCTGCCCTCTGAGTCCTGTCGCGCCCCTCACTGTACCTGCCTGCCACCTCACCTTGCTGCAGGGTCTTCAGGCAGCTCAGCTGGCCGTAGTAGGCCGCCTCGTGCAGCGGCAGCCAGCCTTCCTTGTTGGGCTCTGCAAGATTCTTCCCCGACTTGATCATGGCCTTCAAGGCCTCTTCATCACCTTCCTTGATGGCCTTCAGCACAGGGTCCACAGGCCTGTGACAGCAAGTGGCAGGTCACTCCTCGGGACCGAAGCAGGGCAGAGGTGGGGCAGGCCAGCCTCTCTCCCAGAGGGGAAGCAGGGCTACAGGTGGCCCCGGGGGCGATGCTAGCTGTGGGACCACGTGGTCCTGCTTGTCCCTGCTGGTCTGGAACAGGTGCACAGCCCCCCGTGGCCAGTGTCCTCCTCAATAAGGAAAATAATCCTTCCTAACCCATGTGGGTGTACCCTGGAACTCAGCCCCAACCTTGGCCCTGACCTTGGCCCCTCCAGCTTATCCGTCCATCAGCTATCCATCACTGCTTCCTCAGGCCTGTCAGCCTCAGCCTGCAGGCCCGGGTCAGCCTCTCGCTGCCTCTGATCGTAAGGCCTCCTGTAACCTCTGGCCTGTACGTGTCCTTGAATGGCTACTTGACTGCTGTCTCCCCACTGGACTGTGAGTTCCAAGAAGAAGGGAACAGTGTCTTTATTTCTTTATTTTTCTTTCATCTCTTATGATTTCACTCTTAGGGCCCAGCTCAGTGTCTGGCCCATAATAGGTGCTCAAAAAATATTTGTTGAAAGAGAGAGAGAGAGACAGAGAGAGAGAGAGAAAAAGAAAGAAAGAAAGAAAGAAAGAAAGAAAGAAAGAAAGAAAGAAAGAAAGAAAGAAAGAAAGAAAGAAAAAGATCATGGGTGAGAGGGAAAAATTCAGAACCTAGGATCCCCAGCAATTATTTCCACTCCTTCATTCCTTCTATTTCTCAAAAGATGGCCTCTCTCCTATTAGCATTTTGCTTGTTTCTTTGGGAGTTTTGAAAAATATCTTGCTCAAAACCTTCTTTGCAATAGCCTCCTTTGAGCATTTGGAGGACACACTGGCCTTTAAAAGCCACCGTGCGGGCTCTGATCCAGCCTTGCCAGTGTTCAGTCCCCCTGTGAACACCCATGGACCAGGGGTACTTTCATGCCTTTAGCTCCAAGCGGGCGCTCTGCAGGAAAAGACTGCAGAAATGGGGTGAAACACGGCAAGCTCACTCACTTCCACAGATGGAAACTGAGGGTCTCTTTTAGACAGAGCTCCTCGGTGGCCAAAAGAGAATTAGGGAACCCCTCGGTCCCTGCGGCTTTCATCTTCACCCCTAGATGCTTTAGCTGCTGAAGGACTTACATACTTGAAGGATTAATAAATTTGAATTCACAGTTTAAAACTTCTGAATATCAAATAAATAAATAAATAAATACATAAATAAATAAATATAAAACTCCTGAATATTGAAAAGATTCCGGGGCTCATGTGAATGATAACTTCTTTGCTACTTTGTTCACTCATGCACTGAGCTGCCTCCCCCCCACCCCCATCCTTGAATCAGTGAGGACCAGGACTGCTGTCATTCCCACATCTACTCCTGGCGAATGTTCTGCATGAGTGGTCCCATTTCCCAGATGGAGAAGGTGAGGCTGGAGGCAGGTCTCGCTCCCGGGGCTCTCACCCACGTCAGGGGCCAGGATAGGCTCGGAGGGTTTATCAGGCCAGCCCCTTTACCCTCCCAGCTGCTTCCTCCGTTGTGAGCGGCACTTCCTCCTGCCTCTCAGCCTCTCTGGTTATTAATAGCTTCAGAGCACAGATGCTGGTTAAGTTACAGACCCGCGAGCACCATGGGTAACTACCAGATAAGCCCTGAAGTCCCCATCAACGCCCTCACTACCACCTTGATGAGCTCTTCTCCCGAGCGGCCAGAGCAGCCCCCGCTGGTGTCAGGAAAAGCCCCAGTGGGGTAGGTATCCCGTCTCCCCCAGAAGGTCTCCTGTGGGACCCCCGCTGAAGTGGAAGAGAGGAGGGCTGGCTGTTCCTGTGGACTGAGGGGTGCGCGGGGTCACGAGAACACTGCCAGGACCTGCCGCCCAGCCTGGGTCTGGTCCAGCTGTGGCACAAGGACCCTGAAGCTCTCGGGCGCACCCGGGGCTGCTGCTCCCTGAGTTCAGCCAAAGCCCCGCCCCGAGGGCTGGGGAGGCTGCCAGGGGGTGTCAGACCCTTGGAGACCAAGGAGCCGGACGGGACCCTGGAGGCCACTCTGTCCCCTGCGACCCTGTTTCACGGACAGGGGAGATTTAGAGACGGACAGCGATTCACAGGCAGCCACACAGGAGGGGGCAGCGGCGCAGAGACCAGAGCCTGGGGTCCCCCTTTTCAGACCCTCAGAATTTTACCCCCAGCACCAAGGAAGTGGGGGCGACAAGGTTTGAAAAGAGCTGGGAAGAGACGCAAAGCACTGGCCAGTTGCCTCCTTCTCTCTCTAACATAACTGGAGCAAGGAGATGGGGGTTCTGAAGAGGGGGCCCCTTTTTTTGCTCTTAGCTGTTTCTGGAGTCCGTATGGGGGAGCCGGGAAGGGCAAGCACAGATCTCTTTTCCAAGGACGCACCTAGCCCAGCCCCCTTGGGCGAGGCAAACAGAACCCCTCCTGCAGCTTGGATTAATTCTGGATTTTACCACCTGGCGTGGAGCAAATAAAAGCAATGAAGCAAAACAAAACCCATGGGTGTGAGCGTTGTGGATATGCCCCGTATCCCCAAGGTGACACACGGGGGAACTGAGGTACAGGGAAGGCATGGCTGACTCATCAGCTTCAGCCCCGAGCCCCTCTGGGCCTCTGGGATCCTGGGGCCGTCTCCCCAGGGGGCTGCTCCGTCACCTGGGACCCACTCCGGGGCATGGAGGGGTTAATCACAGACCTTGAGGAACTGAGTCTGTGAGCGCTGAGCCCAGCTCAGCAGGAGCAGCTGGGGCTCAAGGGGACACACCTGAGAGGTCCCTCCAGAACGCGCCCCCCTTCCTGGGCCCTGCGTGCCTGCGTCCCACTCCCCGCCCCCCACGAACCCTAGTTGGAAGGGTGAACTTGGAAGGTCTCGGGGGGCCGGGCCGGGGGGTCACTTACGCCAGCTGGGAGTTCTTGTATTTCTGCATGACCCCTTGGAACAGCCCCTTGGGGCCCGAGGCGGGCGGGTTCTCGGGAGGCACCGTCGACCTGGAGGGTGCAGGGCAGGAGTGAAAGAGGGAAAAATACTCTGCATATGAGAAGCGGGTCATGGCCGGAGGCAGGATCGGGGATGGAGGGCTAGCGAAGGGAGACCGAGACAGACACAGGGCTCAGAACCAAAGCAGATGGCCGGGTCCTCTCTGTGTGCTGGACACAGCTGCTGTGTCTCCGGATTATTTTTGGCCCTTGGAGGAAGCCCTGGGAGATTTAAATGACCATATAAGACAACAATGAGGTTAACCTCATCCCCACCCCCAGGCCCCCTCCCCAGCCAACCACGCGGGAGGCAGATACGAAGCAAGGTGACATTCTTCACCCGGGAGGATGTGAGAAGGGGTCAGCAGCAGGTCCCTGGATGAAAGGGGTTTAGCGTCCGGCCGGCCAGGCTGGGTCCCAACGGGGATGGGCAAGAGGTTCTTGGAGGTTGTGGGGGGACAGGGGAGCATAGCTGGGAAGCCAAACCAGGTCTGTACTCCCACCTCCACCTGGCCGGGTCCTGGTCAGAGGGGCCTGCCGTCCCAGAGGCAGGAACTGTAACAGTTCAGAAGTTAGAGCACAAGGCCGTCACGGCCAGGACGAGGAATCAGGATGACACGGGTTCAAATCTGGACTCTGGCACTTTCTGGCCACGTGACATCAGACAGGTTGAACTTTTCTGGGCTTTAGTTCCCTGCATGGCCCAGGGTAGGAAGACTGAAGAGGCTGGAGCCAGTGAGCTTAGCTGGGGTCTGGGCATAGGGGTGTGCAGCGCGTGTCCACCATTGACTGGATCGTTGTTTTGCTTCTGTGACCCTGTTTCCCACCCCCTTGGGCTGTGGTAAGGACGGGAGGGGGTGAAAAGAGGTGTGGCGGTCACTCCACATATCAGACTGATGAGGGTGACCATGCAGATGGGACCACGCATCTGGCAGCTCGGGCCCTGGTGCCTTGGACACCCCTGCAGGCCTGGTGTCCTGTGCCCCTCGGGGTGCCCTGTGGAATGGAGGAGGACATCGCTACTGGGGACCAGCGCCCTGGCGCTGCTTAGAGGGGCCAGAACCTGCAGGTTTTGTGGCTATGCTCAGCGAGGCCAAGTTGTGGGGAAGGGCTGAGTGGGCAGAGAGCAGGAAAGAACACCGACTGCTTTGCTTCAGCCACCTGGGGGCAGGGGGACCGCCAGGTCACCATCCTTGGCATCGTGTCCTTGCCTTCCTCTGTCCCCCTCTCCGTCCCCTTGCCGCTAGCCACTGCCTCCTGAGCACCATGAGCCTGAACATGCCCTGCGTGGGCTCATTTGTTAGTCCTCTGGAGTGGGTGCCAGTGTCCCTGCCCTCTATAGATGGGGACACTGAGGCCCCACGAGGTGGGTGGCCACGCTGGGCTCACATGGAGCTGCAGCTGGGAAGGGAGCAGAGCAGAGCACACTCTTGTCGGTCTGCAGAGCTCCTGATGCTGTCCCCTCCTCCATGGGCCTGGGGTCCTGCTGCCTCCTGGTCCTCTTTCTGGCTTATCGAAGGCCTCCCCTCCGGCAGGCCCTGCACCTGTGAACAGGCCCCTGCCCTGCTTTGTGCCTCAGTTTACCCCTTTGCAGGGCGAGGAGGTAGGACCGGGGGGTTTTCATCGTTGCTGCTGTCACCGTGGAGCCTTTGTTGAAATGAGCTCACGTGAGAACTTTGCGTGTCAAACAGATTTAAGAGACCACATCCTGGGAAGGGGGTGCAAAGCCTGGCCCCAGCGAGGCCCCACTCCTCCACCCGGAAAGGGGAGCATGCTCGGGGTGGTGGAAGGCAGCCTCGGGCCAGGCTCAGCTCGCAGTCCCCACCCCGTGGTCTCGACGAAGCTCTGGGTCTCAGTCCTCACAGGACCCTGGGGTGCCGGCCACCCACACCATGGCCCATGTGTGTGGCCTCCTGTCACTTACTGTTTTTAGGATATTACTAGCAAGGTGATAAGCCCCTTAAAGCCCACCCCATCACCCTAAAACCAGGACTATCTCTGAGGGCAAAATAACAACAGCAAGACCAGGCCAGTGAGGCTGGTAGGGGTGGCAGCCATGGTGCGGGGATGTCCCTCCCGACTGTGCAGGGCATCGCCTCACTTGCATGCTGCCCAGCAGCTGGATGGAGGCAGGGGTTGTATTGTTCCAGCTTCGCAGAGGCAGAAGCAGACACCGAATTGCCCTATGCTAGCACCTGAGATGCAAATCAGTAGGACACTTTGGTTGATCCCCAAGATGTCTGAGGCCAACAGCCAGCCATAGGGCCACCAGGGAACGGGGGTAGAGAACAGGAGCTCCCCTGAGAGCCCTGCAGTTGGTGGTGAACTTGGCATTAGGGGCAGCCAGGGCGGGTGCCCAGAGCAGCTGAGTGCTGAGCCTGGGCCTGGAGGGGGAGCTAGTCCGGTCCAGGCTGCAGACCCCACTTCCCCTCATCCCCCCAGCCTGAGCAGGGGATTCCCAGCAGAGAAAACCACCACGGCTGAGTCATCAGAGGTGAGAAGAACCTGGCAGGATGTGGGCACAGGTCATGCCCTGGAAGAGGCCCAGGTAGGGCCCTTGTCCTTCATGTGGGCGGGCAGATCGAGGGGGTCAGGGGTGCATCACTGTCACCCAGCTCCCCACAGCCCTGTCCTGGAGTCCCGCTGGCCCCTACTTCAGATGTGGGTCAGGCTCGGTGAACGTGGGGAGTCCCCTCATTTCTCAGTGAGCTGCTGGCCCCTGGAAGGACAGACATTACATGGGGCTGGACCTGGCTGAAGATGGGAGGCAAGCAGGTCTTCTCTCTCTCTTTTTTTTTTTTTAAAGATTTTATTTATTTATTTATGAGAGACACAGAGGGAGAAGCAGGCTCCCTGTTGGGAGCTCAATGCAGGACTTGATCCCAGGACCCCGGGATCATGCCCTGAGCCCAAGGCAGACGCTCCACCACTGAGCCCCCCAGGCGTCCCAAGCAAGCCTCTTAATAGGGGATGAGAGCTAAGGGACACGAGTCTACCTCACGCTCGCCACCCTCTATTTGTCCTCTCCTCCGGTCCTCACACTAAGCCTACATCAATACGGGTGACAGAGGACAGTGCCCGGCACACAGCAGGCACTGGATACATTCAAATAAATGAAACAGAACAAACAAAAGCCTTCGAAAGGGTAACATCCCAACTGGTGATCTTGGTGTTGTGGGGTGCCGTGGCAGGACGTCAAATTCCAGGAGAAGCAGCCCTCAACCCTCCTGGGTAAAGAGAGGGAGAGCTCACGTGGTCTAGCCACCTCCACCCCTATTCCCACCGGTCTCTGAAATCAGCCTCCTACCCACGGGCCAATCCATTCTTTCTGGGGCAGCCAGAGAGGAGTCCCATGTAGAGGAGAACGTGAATTCCAAACTGCAGCAACTTCTGCTTCCCACCCATTGCCGAGATTTGTTGAGTGCTTGCTCTGTGTCCAGCCTTGTGACACGGGCACATGGCACAAAGCATCTCATGTCCTCCTCTGTGAGTCCACTTAGTGAAGGAGAGTTAATCCGGCTCCCTTTTGCAGAAGAGAAAACTGAGGCTCAGAGGTTTGCTTCCTCTAGCTCGTGTAGCGAACTCCTGTTCATCCTGCAAAGCCCACCTGCTCCACTAAGTGAGTCGATCCTCTCTGTGTCCCTCTGAAACTGAAGGCAGGCCTCCCTGCTGCGCCCTTCCTGCTGGGTCATTATGTACATCTGGGACCCCCGTTAGACTGCAAATTTGGGGAGGGGAGGGGTGAGGCCTGGTTCACACCCAGGTTATGAGAAGGCAGCTGGCACGTCGGAAGAGCGAGGTAGGTATGGGTGGTTTAATGTGAATTATTTGCAGCTGTGCACTCACCAACCCAAACAAGTTCCTACTCTGTGCTTTCTTCCTTTGTCTTCTTAGAAATATAACCTTAAAAAAATTCAGAAGTTTAAAGACTGGGAAGACCCAGCTTCCTGGGCCCACTCTGTCTGGTCCATCAACATACCCCTTGGGCTCCCTGTTTCATGACTGCATGAACCCTACATCTCCTTGGGATGGGAAGCTGGGTCTGCCTTTCAGGGAGCCCTCAGTGTGAGGCCAAGCCTTGTTTCTGACTTCATCCCTTACATTGTGGTAGGAGAGAAGCAAATTGGAAGAAATGGCTTTAAAAGGGCACGTTCTGTTTTCTCCGGGTCGCTGATGTGGCTTTTATTTCTAGGATCCCCAAAGCTTGGTTGACCTTTATGTCCATAGCTGCCATTTTGGTCACGAGATGATAACAATAAGTTGTATTTGTAGAGCATTTTATTGGTTTCAAAAATGCATTTCTTTGCCTAAAAACATTTCTCGGGCACCTACAATGATCCAGGCTCTTTGCCAAGCACTGAGGTTGCAAAAGTGAGCAACATGTGCTCTCTGTCCCCAAAGAGGTCATATAGTATAGTTGGGGATGCTCTCAGGAGGCCAGATAATGCCTCCCTTAGAGTGGCATGAAGGCTTGCCCATGAAACAGGCGGTCATGAGGTGGGCATTCCGGGGGCTCAGGGAGGAGGTGGGGGAGGCGGATTCAAGCTGTGGGAGGTGAGGAAGGCGCCAACATTTTACTTGCTTTGCAGAACAACACTGCAAGTTGGGCTAGGCAAGGTTTCATGGTGAAGATAAGCCTGCGGTGCTCAGCAAGGCTCAGTAACTTGCCGAGGTCACACAGCCAGTAGGTGACAGCGGAAGGATTCGAACCTCCAAGCCCACTTCTCTTTCCGCTCTACTCTGCTGCCTCTTCATTCACTTTATTCACTCATTATCCGCTCACAGCGATTTGATGATGTCTGTGGGGGGCCGAGTGCTGTGTTCTAGACAGGAGGCTTCACAGGAAGGAAGATGGGTGAGGCCCTGCCCTCATGGTTAGAACAAATACATAGAAACTTCAAGTCGTAGTCAGGGTGATGAAGGAAACGTCAAGAGAGCAAGGAAGGGGGCGACCTGCGTGACCTGGGAGGGTGCTCAGGCGGGATTTGCTGAGGAGGTGATTTTCAATCCACGACAGTGCTGGGGACATGTGTGATGTCGTGTTCCTAAACCTTGCTCCAGGTCTCTGGATGGAAACAAAGGATGGGTTTGTTTCCTACTGGGTCCTGTACTTTCTGAAAGGCCGTGACTGGGAATGTGAGCACGAGCTGGAGTGTTTCTTGTCCCCGGGGACCCTGAAGGTCTGTGGGTACGAGGAGGCTGCAATGAGACCCAAACCCACTTCAAAGTGGAGGAGGGAGAAGAGGCATCTGCAGTATGGGCAGAGCTGGGTACGTGTCTGAACCTGGCTCTGTTCCTGGCCCTGCTGAGTTAGCGGGTGTGTAAGACGGGTACAGAATGTCCTCGTGGGACGCCTGCGTGGCTCAGTGGTTGAGCATCTGCCTTTGGCTCAGGGTGTGATCCCAGGGTCCTGGGATCGAGTCCTGCATCGGGCTCCCCACAAGGAGCCCGCTTCTCCCTCTGCCGGTGTCTCTGTCCCTCTCTCTGAATAAATAAACAAAAGCTAAAAAACAAAAATGTCCTCATTTCGTGGCTTCTGTAAGGGTTCACTGAATGGCTGTGTGCTGGCCACATGGGAAACACTCAGGGTGCATCTGGGGGAGGAAGGATTGGCTTCCCCAGCAGGACCCAAGCCTGCCCTTCTTCCAGAGACGGAAGGGAAGGACTGAATCTGGGAGGTTTTAGCTCCCATCCACAGTGAGCGGATGCAGGCTGAACCCCGTCCCCTACATTACTTGTGCCTGGAATTTAGGTGAGGGTTGCATGACCCTGGGTAAGTCATTTCCCTTCTTTGTGAGCCTTTTTCTCAGGAGGCTGGATCAGCGTTTGTGTCCCATGGTGGGTCTCTGCTTCCTTACCCACCGGAGGAAGGAAGAGATCAGGACCCGGACCCCATGAGCCAACTCAGTGCTAACATCTTTGAGTGTCCCCAGAACTCCACAGAAAGCTCCCACACTGAGGAGAAGGCTGCAGATGCCCCGGGGGTGGGGGGATGCCCTTCTTTCTATCTGATCCCCTCCTGAGAAAGAGGAACTTGTGGTCTGGCGTGGGCTGAACCAGCCGGAACAGGAACCAGGGCCTCCCAGAGCACCGGCCACGAAGAGTCCTTGCTCTGAGTCCTCGCTTCTGTTTCTCAGGCTGGGTTCCAGAATGGGACCCCCTTGGGGCCAACTCCGTAATCTGGAGTCTTCCTACTTCCTCCAGCCGCCCAAGGAGGCCGCCTGCCTTCCCCTTTAGAAGGGGCTCCTCAGGGATGCCTCAGTGGCTCAGTGGTTGAGCATCTGCCTTCGACTCATGACATGATCCCGGGGCCCTGGGATTGAGTCCTGTATCGGGCTCCCCATGGGGAGCCTGCTTCTCCCTCTGCCTGTGTCTCTGTCTCTCTCTCTCTGTGTCTCTCATGAATAAATAAATAAAATCTTTTTAAAAAGTAAAAAGAAGGGGGCTCCTCAGTGTGGGGCATTCCAGATATTTGCATCATCTGCCTGGCAGAAGAGGTCGAGCCTTAGTGAGAGCCAAAGTCACTTGGGGAGCGCCTGGTGGGTATCATCAGGGGACAGGGCTGGGATGCACCACCACCCACTTCATCCCTGCCAGCTGGGACTGGACATTGGAGATGGTCTTATCTCTTGTTGCCAGGAGAGCTTAAGAGACTTGCCCAAGGCCTCAAAGCAATCAGCTGGCTGCTGGAGACAATGAGATTTTTTTTTTTAAGCCGCCCCCAGTACCCAACCAAGAGCTGGAACTCACAACCCCAAGAACCTCACACTCCACTGGCTGAGTCAGGCAGGTACCCCTGGAGACAATGAGATTTGAGGCATGTCCCACGGCCACACAACACCATCATTTCAGCAATGCCCACCCCTTAGCCCACCCACCCCCACATACATACCTGACTTGGACTTAGCGCTGAACAAAAGCATTTTTAAATTTATATATTTCCTTTCTAAGAGCACGTTAAGATCCAATGCGTAATGGCCTCTCTGGCTTCCACCTCCGACAAAGGAGGTACCCTCTGGATCTGTGCTGTCTAGTATGGTAGCCACTGGCCACGTGTGGCTAGAGAGCCGTTGGGATGCACCTAATCTGAATTGAGATGTTCTGCGAGTGCAAGACACACACTGGCTTCCAAAGACTTGATTTGACAAAAAGAACATAAAATCCTCATTCATAATTTTTATATTGATGACATGCGGAAAATGAGAATAGTTGAGACCTAAATTACTTTCACCTGTTGGTCTTTACTTTTTAGTGTGGCTGTTAGGATACTCAAACTTGCACATATGGAACTCCAGGTATGGCCCGCATCCCATCTTTAGGGGCGCAACACAGGGCTGCCCTAGGTGGCCCTGCCACTGGGAGGATGAGGTCATGCTGAGACAGGGGAGCCAGAGCAAGGAGGTAGGGTGGCTTGCCCGGGCAGATGTCACCTGCTTCTCAGACATGTTTTCCCAGGGAGGCTGCTAGATAGGATTGAGAGCTCTGCTTGGACTCAGAACATCAGCTCCACCGCATTCAAACATAAAGCCAGTGGTACAAAGCAAAGCCGTGGGTGATGCAACCCGATTGTTTCCATCTCTGCAACACCATCTACTAGCTGTGCGATTTGGGACTACCTCTTAGCCCTGAGCTTTTGTTTCCTTGTCTATAAAATGGGAATATAGCATAGAGGTTCCTGGAAGGTCTTCGAGAGGGTTAAACAAGATGAAGCGAGTAGAGCACCTACCGCGGTGCTTGGCCCACCAAAGCTCAGATGGTTTGGATAAGAAATGTAAGTCATTAAGGTGTAAACACGCACCCTTACAGACCAGGAGACTCTGGTCTTGGATGAACAGTGTTCAGGATCTACATCTCACAGGTGTCCTAGTTGGCCTCTCCTTGCTCACCTGGTCCACGGGTAGAAATGGGCAGGTTGGCGGTTGACACATGTGGACGCAGTGGCCTCAGCTGTGGTCGGGCCCCAAGTCTTGTCAGCCAGGCTCTGCTCAATGGCCATCTGGACCAGCTCATCCTCGCTCAGGCTGCTATACAGGCTGTATTCCTCATGCCCAATGGCACGCTGTCTGCCCCGAGCACTGATCTCTGTGGTCATCCTCTTCTGCCTCCCACCTCGGCCACCAGAAGAGGCACTCCGTGGGGGTGGGAGGGTGGGGGGCGAGGAAGCGGCAAATCAGAAGGCCCTGCAAGGAGATCAAAACCATCTTGGTCACTAACAGTTTTGTAAGGGAGTTAGGTTTACCATCAGGGAAGACTGTGCTTTCCTCTGGCAAGCTCACAATCAATTTTTATCCATTCATTTTTGTCATTTGATCCATCCAAATACCTATTTATCTACACATCTATCCATCCACTCGTCTACTCATCAATCCATACCCATCTCTCTCACCCTCCATCCAGTTATTCACCCATCTGTCCGTTTATTCATTCTCCCTTGTGTCCATCTGTCTACCCACCCACTCAATCACCCATCCACATTTGTCCATTTATCCAATGACCTGATCATCCATCCATCCAACCCCTGATCTATCTGCCCATTTACCTGTCCATTTATCCATCCACCCTCCCATCCATCCACTCACACCTCTAACCACCCAACTAACCATCTGCTCATCCACCATTCCTTTTGCCATTCCAGATAGCTTGTCTACACATGTGTTCACGCTTCATTAACTGAGAAATTACCTACTGAACACTACTATGTGTCAGGCACTCCTCTAAACACTGGTGATACAATAATGATGCCAAAGGACAAAAATCCATGTCTTCGTGGCGCTTACACAACAATGCTTACATTCCTTTTTCCAGTCATCCAGCAACATCCTATTCTAGCGTTTCTCCTCATCTCTGTGCTGTGCTAGGGCTAAGAATGTAGAGATAAATCAGACACGAGCCCGCCGCTTCAGTTTGCACGATCTACTTAAAATCAATTGTTAAAGTAATTTGCCATGTTAATAATGCCAAAGACTCCCTTCTTTAAAAAAAATTTGCCTCAGGGAGAAATGAACTTTGGTTGAATCCACTGATTTTAGGAAATGAGGTAAACTCAACTAAGCCTGGTTTTTGTTTTGACTGGCTGACATGCACTGTGACTGTAGGTCAATGGTTCTTAGCCCTAGCAGGACATTAGAACCACATGAGGCCATTAAAAAAATACCCAAAATACCAGTGCTATAATTTGGTTTGTTTGGCAAATTTTCACCCCCCATTCCTTGGAGGCAGGGTATCCTCCACTCCCTTTCCCATTGAGATTGGGCTTAGCCATGTGACTTTCTCTGGCCAGTGAAGGAGGTTGGGGGCACCATAAAGCAGCCCCCTGATATGTGCTTGTGCAGTGAGGCTTGCTCTTCTGCATCGCCAGGATAAGAGCTCCCCACTGGAACCACTGGGCCCCAGAGTGAACCGACCTGGGGCAGCCTGAGCCCAACCTGCACAGAGGAGCCCCACCTGGCAGACCGTGCAACCTGAAGCCTACGTCAGCACCCCCGCAGTGACCTGCAGACCCAAATCATGACAATAAATGCTTATTTGGGGTGCTTTGCTACACAGTACCCTTGTGGCTCTAGTTAACCTGTGCCCAAAACGCTAGGCCAGGCACTTCACAGAGGATACCCAAATGGCCAACAACCAAATGTGAGGATGCTTGACTTTTTAACCGTTTAGGAGGACACTCCAATTAAGATCCCAATATGACACCACTGTGTGTCTACTCAACAGATTGGTTCAAGTGGAGGGGCGCCTGCGTGGCTCAGTCAGCTAAGCGTCCTATCCGACTACTAATTTTGGCTCAGGTCATGGCCTTGGGATCCTGAGATCGAGCCCCAAGTCTGGTTCCTGGCTGGGCGTAGAGCCTGCTTGAGATTCTCTCTCACCCTCTCCTTCTGACCCTGTCTCCATCTGTACTTGCTCTCGGGGGGAAAAAAAATAAAAGAATGGCTCAAGTGGAAATGACAAGGAATAGCAAGTGTTGGGGAGGATGTGAAACAACTGGAAGACTCACTACCACTGGTAGGAATGTCAAATGGTACAACCACCTTGGAAAATTGATGGCATTTGCTAGAGCTGAACAAACACATCCCATGACCCTAAAGTTCCACTCAGCCCCGTGGCCAAGAGAACCATGTACATGTATTCACCATAAGATGAGTTCAAAAACATTTCATAGCAGTGCTATTCATTATAAAACCACGTGGAAACTACCCACATGTCTATCAACGTTTGAATGGATTCCTACGTTGTGGTATAGTCACATGACAGATAGTATGCACCAGGGAAACAGACAAACCAGCACTGCTCCCAGGGTGCATCTCACACACCAGAGTGAGCAAAAGAAGTCAGGTAATAAGGAGCATACACACATGATTCAATTCATATAAAGTTCCAGAACAGGCAGGTGAAGCTAAGGGGGTAGGAGTCAGACCTTAGGTGGCTGCTAACTGGGAGGGGACATGAGGGAGACTTCTGGGGAGCCAGTCATGCTGTATTTCCTGATCTAAGTGGTTACACGATTGGTTGGCTCCTTTTGTAAGGAACGTGGTTAGATATGATTTGTACACTCCTCCATGAGCGCTTTACACTGCGATAACACACCTATTTAAGAAGTAGGAGCGCCTGGCTGGCTCAGGCAGTAGAGCAAGTGACTCTTGATCTCGGGGTTGTGAGTTCAAGCCCCACGTTCAGTGTGGAGCCTACTTAGAGATAATAATTTAAAAATTAAAAATAATAATTAAAAAGTACATAAAATAGATTCTAAAGGGTATTGGTGCTTGGACCCGCTCTCAGACCCATGAAGTCAGAGTCTCTGGGAGTGTGGCCCAGCCTACTACAGCTCTTTGAAAAGCTCCGCAGGTGCCTGGAAACCACCACTTTGAGGAGGATCAATCATAAAGCAGGAGTAGAGGTGGGACACCTGTTGTGTGAGGATGGGGCAAGGGGTAGGACCTGACACCTGGCTAAGTTCTTGGTAGATATTTTTCTAATTCTGGTAACAGCCCTAAGAGTGGCAACTCTTGCTCCATAAGGCACCAGCCGAGTTATTATTAAGCAGATCTGGGCTTTCCAAACACGGCCAGAGGAGGCTGCAGGTCTGAAGACAGCGGATCAGCAGCATGGGGCGTCTGGGACTGGTGATTCTGTGCCCTGCCTGTGCCCAGGCTGGCTCAGGCCTGAACTTCCTCCTGCCCCCCTCAGCGGAGGCCTCCATGCGATGTCCCAGCCCCATCCAGCCTCCGTCCCCTCTGTGCCCCACACCGCAGACCTTACCAAGGCCCTCCTCTGCCTGCGCCCATTGTCTGGACCCGCCGGCCCTTTGAATCTGGTTCTCACTCTCGCTTCACCCTCTGCCCCCGCACACCTGATCTTCCAGGTAAGGCGAAGGCACACCTTTCCCCCAACCCACCTGGAGCTCCCACCTCAGTGCCCTTGCTTGTCCTATGCCAGCCTGTCTCCTTCCTTTCGACACTCTCAGAATCCTTTCTCATTCCCCAACGCCCAGAGCAAGTGCATCTTCTTCCAGAACATCTTCCAAGAAGTGTTCTGCTGCTACAACTTCTCCCTCTGGGCTGTCGTCAGTAGTTCATATGTGCACTTGACCCTGGGTCCTCTTCCTAAGGCATAGGGAGGCGAATACCTGGTTAAAGTTTACCACAACCCCTGGATCCCCCACCCAACAGCCAAAGACAGTGGAACCTGGCTTTGTTCAGGCAAGACTGTGTCCTCTCCCATGGACCAATCATGATTGTTCCGAACCCATTGGAACAATCTCACCCCTTTGGTCAGTGACTAGTTTAGGGTGGTTATATAACCTAGTTTTGTCCAAAAGGCACATAAAGAAAATTCTGCTGGGGCCTCCTAGAAACAACTGTCCTTTTCCTAATAAAAGAGAGAGCAGTGAAGAAAATAAGTCCTTGCCTACACCCCTGCTTCGTACTTGGAGGACTTGATGCTTGGCGCAGGGGAACAGTGCTGGTACAATGAGTCTGACAGAGTGAATGGTAGGTCCTCGGGGTCTTTCATCGTATTGTTGATCTGCTGAACCAGAGCTGGTCCACTGACCGTGGCCTGCTTGTTAGGCAGAGACTGAAGATCCTTCTGGTTTTCTGATATATGTAGTCAAAATCATCTTAACACATGATTCTCAGGTCTGGTCAAGAATCTTGAGAACGTATCATGTCTGTCAGAAGTGCTGGTGTCCAGTGCCTGGCATGGCATTATGGTGCCCCCCTCTGAGGGCATCTGTTCCAGGTCAGGGGGTGGGGGGGCAAAAGGGGAAGAGCACTGGAGAGAGGCAGAGACCTGGGTTATAGTGTCCACATTGATGCTAGAGTGCTGTGTGACCTTGGTCAAGTCCATACTCCTCTCTGGGCCTCAGTTGTCCTATTGCAAAAAGAGATTTGGGGTTTCCAAGTGCTCTTCTAGTTCTTTAGCTTCTGTAACTCAGTGAGACATTTGGTTCATCTTTGTGCTATAAAACCTCAAACTCTCTGTTCCCGAGGGTCCCCTATAGCCACCTTAACAGGTCTACCACATGCAGACATGGGAGAATAAGGAACCAGGTGGGAGTAGAAGGATCTCAGATCTAGATGTCAGGAGCCCAAGGTCTAGTTTCAATTTGCAACTTACTAGCTACGTGACCTTGGTTAAATCATTTCTCCTTGTTGGGCCTTAGTTCCTTTATCAGTAAAAATGGGAATGAGACAACCCACATCACCATGTTACAGAAGCCATATGTGCCCTGAGGCAGTGGCTGGGTAGGAGGTAAAGCAAGCATTTGACAGGAACCCCTCCTGCCCCTCACCCCCAGGCAGCCCTTGGCCCTGCAGGCTGGCATGGGCTGATCAGAGGCATAAGGACAGCACTGGCTACCCCCTTCCCTGACCAGATGCCTGTGGACGGAGCCAGTTAACAGTAAATCTCCTACAATTCCAGACTCAGCAGGCCCTGCCCCACGGGTCTGAGGGCATCCAGAGACTTTCCTGCTTGTTAGCCATTTCATGGCATGGCCCTGACAACAGCTCTAGAAGGTAGGATGGTTTTCTGTTGAATTGACATTAATTCTTCTACACCTCCGCTCCCTCTGAGAGGACCTGATGCCCCTATGTGATTGCTTCCATTTTATAGATGAGGCAGTTAGGGTTGGAGGAGGGGAAGGGAAAGGTTTGCACATGGACAGAGAGCTGGAAAGCTGGGATTTGGAACCCCAGGGCTCCTTCTGGGAATTCCAGGAAAACAATCCAAGCAACTGGCCCACACCTGGGCTCTGAGCGGGCAGGGGTACCATTGCCATCCTCAGCCAGCCCGGCCACCTGGCCTGCACCTGTGCACTGAGCCCCCATTCGGCTCTTGACCAACCCGGAGGAAGGTGCACACAGACAGGTGAGGGAGGGAGATGACCTTAGAGAGACCTTGAAGGAGAGGGTCTCTGCCTTGGAGAGGGTGAACTATCCCTCCCTGCCGTGAGACCAGGCATCTCTTGCTTTTCCCACTGAGATCCTCGGCCACTGAGGGTGAGGGTCCTTGGGTGAGTCGTGAATCTTCAGTTCCCACATGTGCAAAATGGAGACACCAGTAGGTAGAATCAAGGACTCAGGCGTGCCCAGGGTGAGCTCCAGGTCCGACCAGTAGTATGTGATACGAGGGGCCTCCCCATCACTGGGCCAGTACAATCGCAGGCGGGCACACCTGCCAAGGACACAGGGGCCCATCTCCTGCGGGGGTGGCTGGGGCTGTCTGGTCGCAGCCCAAGGGGCAGTTCTAAAGCAGCCTGTGGGGTCAGCTTGACCAAGTTCAAGTCCCAGTTTTGCGGGTTATTCACTCTGTGATCTGGAGAATCTCAGATTGTCCATCTATGAAGTGGACATAGTGAGGTTGCCTTTGTCATGTCAGAGGGAGGGGCGGTATCCTGGGCGATGCCCTGTCCTTCCTTCGGCCTCAGTTCCCTCCTCTGCACGCTCTGCACGCTGCCTAGCTTGATTTCTGAGGCCTCTGCCTGGGGCTGGGCCACCTTCTAGGCCAGAGTCCTGGAGAGAGGCCAGCAGTCCCTAGGGACCCTTTAGGAGGCTGAAGGGGATAAAAAAAAAAAAAATCCTTTCCCAGAGAAAGCAGGAGGCCGGTGGCTGTGCCCAGGCAAGCGGGAGGCCTGCAGAGGGAGCAGAGTTCAAGGGCAGCCAGTCCAAGGCCTGCTTGGAATGGGAAGACCAGGGCCACCCCTAGGGCCTCTGGGGGCTCCACCATTACCTCCTTTGCAGTGTCGCAAGCATTGACTCCAGTGAATCATCGGACTAGGGGGCCTCTGTAAAATGGGACGACAGTGACTGCGACAGTTCCTTGAGTTAGCTCGGGCGAAGCACACAGAGCAGTACTGGGTCTATCCAGAGTCAATGCTCCTTTAAGCTGGGCCTCAGTTTCTACATCTGTGAAATGGCCATAGAAAACATGGGCCCTTTGAGGGCTGTGCCGAGGATTAGCATTGGAAAAGTGGTCCTTCCTCCCCCCTACTGCCTGGTTCCTTCCCTCCCCACGAGTCCTGGCCAGCTGACAGCCAGGGTCTGCCTGGAAGACGGCAGTGGGGCCAGGCTCCTGTGCATGGATGGGGTAGGGTCTCCAGGGCTCTCTGGGGGCTGCAGGGGGACGAGTGGCTCCCAGACATCTTATGGGAAAACTGATGGTGGGGGCATGGCTGGGAGGGCAAGAGGCAAGGAGAAGTGACGGCCGTCCTCCGGCACACCGGGCTCCCCCTTAGCCAGGGACCTGGGTCGAGACAGTGAGCCTGGACGAGCCCCTTCCTGTCCTCAGGCTGTGTGTGGACGGAGCGCTGCTCATCCGCTTTCCCATCCCTCTTGCCTGTCACCTGGCTAGTCATTCTTCCAGATGCAGTTCCAGCATCTCCTCCACCAGGAAGCCTCCTTGATCTGATGTCTGAGGCCTGCTCTGGGCCTATCCCCACCCCCCCCCACACACACACACACAGAATCCAGAAACTTCTAAGTTGCAGGACTATGTCGCAATCTGTCATGAGCCCAGGATACAACCCAAGGTCCCTTACACAGTAGATGTATATTAAATGCTGAATGAATGAATGAGTGAATGAGTAAGCGAATGAATGAATGTCAAAGCTTGGAAGCACAGCTGTTATGGAGAAGATCACCATGCCGGGCAGGTGGTGTAGCCTTTGGTGTCCCACTGGCTGGGTCTGACCCTGGCTCTGCCTGCTACCGGCTGTGCCTCACTTGGCGCATCTGTAAAATGGGGACGGGAAGATAATGCAGCCCGCAGGACTGTCGCCAGCTGAATGAGGTAACACATTCACAGTGGAGAACAGCCCTCGGCACGTGGCCAGTGGCCCATGACAGTCAGCTAATGTCATGCAACAGCTCTCAAGATACTGTGATTCTCTGCTCTGAGTTACTCCTGCTGGGACCATCCTTGGACCCGGCTCCCAGCCTCCCAGCCTCCCAGCCTCCCAGCCTCCCAGCCTCCCAGCCTCCCAGCCGGCGGTTTCCCAGGAGGCTCCCTCCTCACGGGTTTGGATTCCCCTACATTCTCCTCCGATTCTCCTACATTCTCCTCCGTTTGAAAAGAGAGGCAGCAACAGCAAGCTGGCCTTCTCTTGCCAGCTGGGCTCAGGAGGTGAAGCCGTGGCTGGGGGTCCCCAGCCTGTCCTGGGGGGGTGACCTGGGACCCCACAGACCCCTCTGAGCAGGGGCCAGGAATGGGGTCAGCGCTGGGAGGGAAGGAGGGAGTGAAGGAGGGGGAGGGTGGGAGGGGTCTCCAGGTGTTCCCCAAACCAGCCTGGGTGCAGGATGGCTTCTGCCCCCTAATGCCACACCTCTGCTCCCCCTCCTCTCTTCCTGCTCACGCCTTCTGCTGTCCTAGGGGCTTGCAAGGAGTGACAACCCATCCGTGCACTGTCCTCTCAGTCCCAGGCTTGAATTATACATTGGGGGGGGGGGGGCGCCTACGAATGATAGTAGCGGGTGTTCAGTGACACTTAGTTCATTTACCAGCTCCGGGCATGCAGTAGGTGCCACGGAAGTACTCCAGGTAGGGTCCACATGGGTCTCTCAGGTGTGGGAGGGGAGCGTGGACCATTCAGCTTAGCTCTTACATGATGCACTGCTGTTCGGACCCATCTATCACCATAGGTCCCAAGGGGTGTTTGCCGAACACCACACACCGCCTTCCCTCGTGAACATTTATGGACTCACATGCGTTGTTAGTTTGAGGCACGAGATAAATCTTCGGTAGGGGTTTTGGTCCCATTCTACAGATGAGGAAACTGAGCCATACCAGGGAAAAACTGACAAGGAGGAGACTAGGGGCTGCCTCTGACTTGATCCCTGTCCTCACACCATATAACCGACAGCAGAGTCCTGGGCTGGTTCTGTGGGTTTGAGGAAGGGCCCGAGTCCCACTGAAGGCTTGACCCTCCTCCTCGCAAAGTCCAGTATGTTTCTGTCAAAACTTCTCTCTAGGATCTGCCGTTCCCCCAGGCTGCAGAGGGGCCTTAGAAAATCTATGGAAACACTTCCAGCTGGAGGGCTCGTGGCTGTGAACCATTTAAAATGTTCTCTCCCCTTCCTGGGTCTTACTGTTTTAAGATCCCAACCATAAAAACGTCTGACACTTGTGGTCTTTTTCCTGCACTGCACCATTTGACCCTCTCAGTACTGGCGGGGCTGGGGTAGGACTCTTCCCATTGTGCAGATGGAAAGACTGAGTTGCAATTGGCTTGGTGGGTTGAGAATGGGCCTCTGCCCGTTTTCATCAGACCCTCTGACGCACATATTCAGGGCAGTGGCCAGGGGTCACTTACTCCGGAGAAGAGGTGAGCAGCCTCGGGGAGATGGGGAGTGGGATCCAGACCACCTTGCTTGGGCCCCAGGAGGGGCTCAGGTCAAAGCCCCAGGGTAGGTTTTTGCAGTGGGGCAGTGCTGGCAGGCCTCGCAGCTGCTGGGAGTCTGGCCCTTTTGTTCAGGCTCTAAAGATTCGAAGAAGCCCCTCCCGGCTCTGCTAATCCCAGACCCTTTGATGCCTGCTTACAAGCTCCTGGCTTCCCCCAGGCCAGGACTTTCAGGCTTCCCAGGTTGGGCCAGGATTGCTGGGAGTTACTGAGGGCAACTGCTCCGGGCAGCAGTCCTCAGCCACCCCCAACCCCCAATACAGGCACTCTCCCCATTGTATGGAGGGGAACCTGAGGCCCCAGGGAGATGTCTGCACTGGCTCAGGGTCACCCAGTTGGGAGGTGAGGACGGAGATTTGAACCTGTCCAAAGCTGGCTGTGCTCCCCCTCGGCCCATGCCCCCGGACTCTGCACATGGGATGGGTCAGGGGCGCCTGGGACTGCATCTGTAGTGGAGGTGAATACCCCCTGCTGACCTGAATCTCTGAATCGTGCATCGCTCCCAGGGACCCTGGCAGTGAGTCTCTAGGTAGTTGATGTGTTGGCATACACTGAAGGAGCCACCCAAAACAGGAGGAGAGAGGGTGAGGAGGAGGGAGGTAGGAAAAACAAGGAGAAAAAATCTTTCTTCTGTTTTTTTTTTTTTTTTTTTTTTTAATGTGGAAAAACACTCTTTCCCAGGGAGACACGTCAATCCCACGCAGGCCCAAAGGTCTGCGATCTGAGGCATTGCCTTGAGCAGCTGCTCCGAGAGGCATCAACGAATACTTCTATTTTATTGCTTTGGGCCTCAAGTGATCGAAACTCCAGGTCTGGGTGCCTCAGCCTCCCAAATGGAGGGTTCTCACCTGCCCAGCCCGCCCCTCCACACCCCTCCTGACCCTCTCCCTGTCCTTCCCCTGCTGTAGCCAGGCCCCTCAACAGGGCTTGGCCACATACAGGTTGAGGTGCCGGATTCCAGGTCCCAGTTTCTGCCTAGGGCTCGCTGAATGCCAGGGGGCCATCTGTGGGGGCAGCCTGGGGGATGCATGAGGAGGGGCGGGGCATCTGGTGCAGGTCTGAGCCTTTGCTCCTTTCCCTGGGCACCAGGACAGGTGGGTTCTGGAAGCTCCAGCTCCAGGCTGCAAAGTGGGAAGGTTTAGCAGGACAGGAGAGTCCTTCCAGCCTGGCTCCTCTCACCTGGGCCCAACCTCAGGACTGGCTGGAAATCTCTGAATTGGGATCACACCAACAGCTTTCTCTTTTCTGTTTTTTCCCCCTGTCTCCTGCCTTGATTTCCATCTTTTTCTCCTCCTCTCTTTTTCCAACCCTCTGCTTTGTGTCCCTTTCTTTAAAAAAATCAGGCAAATTAGGAGTCAGTTCACTTTTATATCAACACCACTTCTCCAGAACATTTCCCTCAGCTGCAGCACTCGTAAGGGCCTCACTGATATTCCCGGGCATTAATTAGTCCAAAGAAGGGGTTAAGGATAATAAGAAAAACCAGGCCTGTGACCACCACCTCCTCTGGGCAGCCTGACCCCCCTGCAGCTCAGACGTGGAAGGACATTGGGCGGGTCCAGAGATATTTTTGTGCCTCCTTTGGGAAAACTCTCTTGGATAGATCTAGCCTGTCCACAATATGCGGGGACCTTATGATACCCTGACTGTGCCAGGGACAGGTCTGTTTACTGCTGGGCTGGGCCCCAAGGGGGCCATGGCCTTGAGTGTGGACGCTGGAGGCCAAGAGGCCAGGATCTGATCCCCAACTCCCAACACCTCCTAGCTGTCTGGCTCCAGGCAAGACCCTGAACCTCTCAGAAACTCAGTTTTCACATCTGGAAAGTGGGAGTAACGATCACGGCTAACTCAGGATGCCCTTGAGAAGAGTCCACGAGAGCAACTGCCTGAAGCACGGGGCCAGTGCCTGCCTCACAGTCACTGCTCACGGGGACTGATGGCCACGTTATGAATTGTAAGGTCCCCGGGGGCAGAGTATCCCAGGACTCACAGCCGGGTCTGTTTGTGCAAGAGTGGATGATGCAAACAAGAACAGCGCCAGGCGGGGGCCGCTGCCAGCTCCCAGGGGAGGCCGAGCTGTAAACAGGCCTGCCACCAGCTGTCGGGACCCATCCAACTGTTTTGGAAGTGACTGGAGCATCTGCCACTGGCTGCTGGCTGTGCTCTGCCCCCGGCCTCTGCTGCAGAGGGCAGGGAGTGTGGTTGCTCTGCTGGCCCCAGCTGCCTCTGCCTGTGCCCTGGGGCTCTCTCCACCCCTGTCTCACACCCCAGCTTTCCCTTATGTGAGGAGAGCTCTGCTGTCCTTCCTGCACAGCGGGGGTGGGGGATTGGGGTGGGGGTGGGAGGCTTGGCCTCCCCACGCCTCATGTCTCCATCCTTTGCCTGGTTCTCTTCCCCCACCCCCCTTCCAGGCCATTCCACTGGTTTTCGAGGAGCCACCTGAAGTCAGATCCCACCTGCACCACCTGAAGTCAGATCCCACCTGCACCCCCTTTGCTCAAAAACAATCCAAAAGTGTTCCATCCTCTTGCCTGGCCTGGTGGGAGCTGCATCTCCCTCTGGCTTCCCTCCTCTCCCTGCCAGTTTTGCCCCCACTTCTCAGCCTCATGACCCTTTGTTATAGCCACTGTGCGTTTTCCACTGTCACCCCAGATCCACCCTGACTGCTGACCTTTGCCCAAGCTGCCCTTCCACCTGGAGGGCCCTTTCTCTGCCACTCCGCCTGGGGACATCCACCCAGCTTTTCAAAAGCTATCTCCTCCCTGGATATGTCCTCATGCACTCTCTGTCTCTCTGTCTCTGTCTCTGTCTCTGTCTCTCT
Source organism: Vulpes lagopus (assembly GCF_018345385.1). NCBI lineage: Eukaryota > Metazoa > Chordata > Mammalia > Carnivora > Canidae > Vulpes > Vulpes lagopus. Next base: position 10,346,095 of record NC_054829.1, on the reverse strand, counting down.
CTCTCTCACACACACACACACACACACACACACACACGCACACATGCGCACAGGGGCTGGTCTCCCATCCCGGCCCTCCTGAAGCGCATTGTTACATAACATTGTCTCTCATTCTTTACATTGCATCACAGTCTCTGCAGACTAATTAGCTCCCCTGAGCCCCAAACAGTTGCAGGTACAGCTCACCATGCCCCTGCCTGCTCTCGCCCCACAAAACTGCGCACGCAGACGCACTCCAGAAACGCCGCAGCACATTGATGCCCACGTGCATAAACCTAGCTCCCTATTCACCTGACCTAAGAGCCTTCCTGAAACTCACCTGTCCCCTTCAGTTACTGCCCAAGGCCCACGGAACCCACAAGAGCTCCACTGCTAAACCCGACCCGTTTCCATGTTTAGAAGTGCACAGCGGGTGATATTCTGAGCCGAGCGTCCTCCAGGAGAATGCATAAGTGCGTGCGTACCGGCTGATTCTCTGTCCCCCCAGGTCCAAAGTGGAAGTCCCCAGCATGCTTCATAACCCAAGAGACAGGAGAGACAGAGAGAGAGAGAGAGAGAGAGAGAGAGAGAGAGAGAGAGGTGCAGGCAAGTAGTCTTGACGATGAGTCACAGACAAGCAGCGCAGTGGTTAAATCCCAGCCAAACAATCTTTCTCGAAGTCCGTGGAAGAAAGTTGAAAGCATGCATTACCTGTTAGGCTCTGAAACAGGGGCACACAGTTCAGGGGTACTAAAAAGGGTTTTCTTGAGGGTGTCTGAACTCAGAACATGCTCCCTGAGTTTTCCTTCTGCCCTGGCCCTGAGGCTCCTGGCTCCTCTGCCAGGCAGTTCTGAAATGCTTTCCTTTGAAGCAGGGAGTTTATTTCGGGCCCACCGCATGACCAGCGATGGCGAGCCAAACTATAAGATGTTGTGCATCTCGGATGTCCTGTTTGGAGATCGCCCGGGGGAGGCCGCCCGCCGCCCGCAGCCCCTCCACGGTGCGTCAATTAGGGACCTCGCGGCAGAGAGCATCTCGGAGCACGTGACGTCCTCATCCGTGATCCTTGACACGGAGGCCATATATGGGTATGTTTCTGGAACTCCCTGGGAGGGAGCGAGAGAGGAGAGAGATGGGAGGGAGAGAGACACAGAGAGGGGGAGGGAGGGTGGGCCGCCAGAGCTGGGAGCCCAGGAGACAGAGCGGGGGATGCTGGGGCCCAGGAGAAGCAGGGTGCAAAGAGGTGATGGAGAGGGAGAAGGAAGGGCAGAGGTGCAGGAGGGGCGGGCGTCGGGCATGCATGCGAGAGGAGAGAAGAAGAGATCATGGGGGAAAAGAGGGCAGCAAGGGGAGAGGGACCCTGGGATTATCCCAGGATGGAAAGGGGAGCGTGGGAACGCAGAGACAGAAGAGGGAGGCCAGGGGAAGGTGGGGGGGGCAGGGAGGCAGGGGATGAACAGGAGGAGAGGGAAGGAGCCAGAGGGGAGTGTGTCTGGGTTGGGAGTAAGCAGCTTGGGCAGACCCCTGCTGAGCGTGCCCCCCCCCCCAGAGCCTGCTTGGAGGTTCAGGGATGCCAGGGATGCTAGGGTGGGGCTGCGCTGCAAAAGGCAAGGCAACAGATACGCAGACAGACAAACCAGCACGTGCACAAGCCCTGGCAGCCGCACCGGCGGAGGGAAGCCTTCCTCCAGGGCCAGGGAAGAAAGCCCCTGTTTCCGGAATAGATCGAATGGCACAAAATGTCACGGGCACAGACAACACCCACAGACACACTCACTGGGCATCCAGGATGCTCCTGGCACGCTGCCAGACACTTGCAGCCCCACAGGCTGGGGTGAGGGAGGGGGCTGGGAATGCCACCTGGTCTGTTCTTCAAATGGAAAATAATTTCCATTTTAAAAGCCCGTTCCCCGTGGAGGGTATTGGGTTTATGATCCCATAGCGTGATTTCTTATCAAGCCCAACTCAGGAGAGCCTTGGGATGCCTTTACAGCCTCTTGGAATATTCCACCTGGAAATAAATCTCAGTGAAGGCAGGGTACCCTGGGTTCTGGTGGAGGTTCTGGACGTCTGACCTGGTGCTGGGGACCGGAGGACACGGTCAGTCCCGAGCTGTCTCCCAGCTACTTGCTCTGGCACCTGCCAACTTATGCATCATCCCAGCTGCCCCACCCCCAGGCTGCTGAGGTTGGTGGCCCCTCAAGGTTAGCTCATGCTCAGCCCCTGCCAGACCCCTGTGCCATGGTGAGGGTGTGAGAGAAGGGCAATGAGGGGCCACCCAGTTCTCTCTACCGTTTGGGGATTTTCCTCGGCGGTTAGAGGTTCCAGTGGATCCCGTGGAGTGCATCCCTGTGGTCCTGCTGTTTCATGGGCTCCCCCGGGGGTGGGGCACAGGTCCCTCTGCTCTCTATCCAGACCCCCTCTCCAGACTTGGCCTGGGAGGGGTGGGCAGTGGGCAGGCACAGCATCCCTTCTCAAGTGGCCCCTTGCCTTACCTCTCCCTCCCAATCCAGACAAACCTCTTATGGTCGAGAGAGCTAGAGAAACTCACAGTCCAAATCCTGTTGCCTTATGCCTTCAATCAGTTTTTGAACATCAAGAGCCTAAATTGTGGGTAGAGAGTCACAGGGAACAGAAAGTGCATTGGGTGTGGCCAGCAGGGGCAGGGGCTGGCCAGGCACGCTTCCACTAATAAATGGCATCACTGCTCGGTGGGAGGATGGGGTAACTGGGTGACGGGCATTAAGGAGGGCACGTGATGTGATGAGCACTGGGTGCTGAAAGCAATGGATGAATCACTGACCTCTACCTCTGAAACTAATGATACACTAAAGGTTAACGAATCAAATTTAAATAAAAATGCATTCTTAAAAAAATGGCATCATTTTTCTGTACCCACACAACCTTCCTGGCACGTGCTGTCATCACCCCCATTTCACAGATGCGGAGACTGAGGCTCAGGGGGTTGGGGAACTTGTCCGTCATCTCATGATGTATAAGAAACAGTTTAGGTCTGAACTGCAACTGCCTGATACAGAAAGTAGTGCCTTTAGCCACAGCTACCCACCGCCCCCGGCCACCCACCCCGTGTAACGGGGAATCCGCATGTTGGAGCAGAACAAGGAACTAACTCCACAACGTTACGGAGGTAGGTTGGTGAACATTTGCTTTTACCCTGATCCTGACTCATCGCAGCTGAGAGGCTTGATGCTGTGGTCAAAGTCCACAAAGCCCAAGCCAAAGACAGGTTGGCCTGTCTGTTGACACCACAGGCTGCTTCTCTGCAGAACAAACAGGCTGGGCTGACGCGACAGCTCCTGCCTGGAGCTTTGTAGTGGAATCCTATTAAACCTGCATCTGCCAGAGTCTACCCTGGAGATTCTTTACTATTATTATTATTTTATTTTTTTAGGGAGGAGACAGAGAGAGTGGGGGGAAGGACGGATTGGGGAGAGAGAGAGAATCTTAAGCAGACTCCCTCTGAGTGCAGAGCCTGGCACGGGGTTCAATCCCACGACCCTGAGATCATGACCTGAACCGAAATCAAGACTCAGATACTTAACGGGCTGAGCCTCCCAGGCGCCCCTCTACCCCAGACATTCTTATGAATTCATCCGAGTCAAGGCCTGAACACTACTGATTTCTTAAAACTTTTTATTAGAGCATTACATACACAGAAAAAGTGTACCTATGTGTACAGCTCAGTCGAATTTTGCAAACGGAACACACACACGGCCTATCCCTTCCAGGCTTCTCTCCTTGTTTATTTTAATCTGAATTCCTATAAATAGAGGTATGTGTACGTGTGTATGCTCGCGGGCATGCGCACACGTGTGTGCATACATGTGATGGGGAGGCCGCTCATAAAGCCCTACACCTAGCAGGGCCCAGAGAGGACGCCAATGCCAGCACATTTCCCTATGACAATGACACCTCTTCCAGGAAGGAGAGAAAGAGGGAGGGGGGGAGAGGAAGAGTCAGCTAAGCAGGGAGGAGGGAGCTGAGATGTGGGTCAGTGCCAAGTCCTGGGACAGCTCTGACCCAGCGATGGAATATCACCTGCTAAAATAAACACCCCCGTGGCCTTGGCATCCTGGCCCTCCGCCCTGGCTGCCTCTTGATATTAGTTTATTTTGGTTTCAAGAGATGAGGAACAGACAAGAGTCCAGTTCTCAACCTGGACAGCATCCTAAATGGGAGGGGTGGACAAAGGGCAGACAGCAGGGGTGGTGGGGCCCATGGAGGCCAAGTCCCGGGAGGGAGGAAGGCAGATCTATGGAAAGGGAAGGAAGGGACCAAGGAGAACGCAGAGCCACATCCCAACTTCTCTTCCTTTCTTTAAAGTGGGCACCGTGTCCTCTGATGTGTGGCAGGTTGTACTTTCCTCTGGACCAATCCGGATCCCCTCACCCTCCCAGGTACATGGGCTCCAGGGAGAGAAGACAGGCCACCTTCCCATTTCTAGAGAGTGGAGTCGGGACAGAGCCCTTACCCCTCAGGAGAAAGGGGCAGGCCAGCCTCATGCCCTATCAACACCCTACACATAGGGGTGACACCCACTAGGATGAGGGCTCCGAGGGACCGGTCAGTGGCTGCCTGGTTCAGCCCTGTTCTCTCCAATGTCCCACATGCATGTAAGGGGAGGAATAGTGGGATCTTACAAGGGTTCCCATCAAAACGAGCTGATCTGTGGTACAAGTCCAGGCTTGGGACACGCTGCTCCTGAAGCCGGCTGGGGCCTTCCTGAGTCACAACTGACCCTTCACACGAGAGTGGTCAGGACAGAAAGAAACGGCAGGACCGTGGGCTCAGCCAGCCTCACCGCTCCCTGCTCTAAACCCCTCGTGCAAACCAGCAACCATCCCCGGCTGGCGGCGCTGAGCTACCCCTGCTCCGAAGTGCAGAGTAAGGGGATCCCTGGGTGGCTCCGTGGTTTAGCACCTGCCTTCGGCCCAGGGCATGATCCTGGAGTCCCTGGATCGAGTCCCATGTCGGGATCCCTGCGTGGAGCCTGCTTCTCCCTCTGCCTGTGTCTCTACCTCTCTCTCTCTCTCTCTCTCTCTCTCTCTCTCTCTCTCTCTCTCCGTGTGTCTCTAATAAATAAATAAATAGAATCTTAAAAACAAAAAAGTGCAGAGTAAGGCCATCTTGCACCCTCCTGGCTTTCAGCTCCTGGGAAAGACCCTTCGGCTGCAGAAACCCCAGAGTCCAGGACCATCCGGGTGAGGGTTCTGACTTTCTCCAGTGGATGTCTTGACCCCCGGAGGGTGTCCCGGGCCTGGTAGGAGGGGGTCCCAAATGGCTGGGATCTGCTTGGCCAACCTTGTGCAGATGGTATCTTCCTTGTTGGGAGATGCCACCCACATGCATTCCCAGTTAGCACCACACCACCCTGTCTCCAGCATGGGAACCAGTACCAGATAATCCCCGCCTATTCCTCACCTGCTGCGGGATCCTGGCCACAGCCCCACACCTCACTGAATCTGTTTCATCTTCTGGGAAAAAGGAGAGAGATGACTCCACTTTCCAATGGCTATTAGGGGGTGAGATGAGATCCGGGGCTCAAAGAGCCCACCTGGGGCTCAGGACTCAGGAGATGATGAGTCCTTAGGACTTCTTCCTCTGTACCTGCTACCTGCAGGGGGCTGTGTGGGAGGCGAGGGCATCTCTCATGGCCAGATGAGCTCAGGCAGCCGGTGGGCCTCATTGGGCTGATCCATCCCAGAGGCTGCTGGCCCTATTAGCTGGTCAGGTCATGTGGCCCCCTCCAGAGCCTGGTCTCACTGGGCCTGAGTCGCCCTTGGGAACTCAGAAACAAAGGTAAACCCGAGTGAGCTGCTGGGAGCAGGTGTTTTATGAACATCACTGTATCCAAAGGTAGGAGAGAAAGGACTCTCCCAAACAAGACCAGCACGCAGACCCTATCACCCATCCTCTTTCCCAGGGATGAGCCACTGGCTGTGTTGGACGCCGTATGCCCTGCTGGCCGCAGCAGCTCCTGGCTGCCCCCTCATCATCTGGCCAGAGCTGAGGCCAGATCTCAGACCCATTCCTTCTATAACTGCAGTGAAGAGGGTAAGGCAAATGCCTCTCAAATGCAGTCCCTGGTGCCGCCACTCTGGAGGCAGAGCTCACGGGGAGCGCGGTGGCTGCTGCACACATGCAGCTGTTACTGATTTGGCTGCTGAAGGGCAGTGGCCTGCTCCCAGGCGTCGGTTTCACCCCGGCCCTGCTCCCTGGGGAATCCAAAGTGGCCAGTGATGTGACATTACAAGGGTGTCAGCCAGCCCCGCTGCTCTGGGGATGTTCCTGGGTTTGCTGTGAGGAGGAGGGCAGGGCTGGTGGGTGTGATGGGTGTGAGCTGGTGGGCAGGGGGTGGACCTGGTGTCCCGCTGCACGGCTGCCCCTGAGGGAAGAGCCAGCATCCCACTGTCACAGGTGGGGGCTCAAAACCCTCCTGGGACTTACCCAAACTCGGTGACGGTGACACCTCCACCTGCTAGCCCCTGTCCCACACAGAACTAAAAGAGCAGAATAGCAAAGAATGTTGGGAAGGGAAGGTCCTAGGGGTTCCTCTGCTCCAGCACCCTTTTCCTGAGGCTAGGAAACCAGAGCTGGAGAGCCATAGGAGCTGCCAAGGCTTTGCGGAGGCCACAGCTTCCAGAAACACACTCCCGGCTTCCGCACACCTCCCTCCCAAGCTGACAGTAGGATCTTAGCGGTTGACAGTCACGTTGTGCTGCAGACACTAGCACCCAAGTTGTTGGGCAAATGGGCAGGAACCCGGCCACAGCAGAGGGAGACGAGCCCGGAAGGCAGGCTGGGCCTCCTCATGAGCACATTTAAGCTGCCTGCTGCCCCCTGGAGAATCCCAGAAATGCTCGGGTAGGAGGATGTGGTTTATAATAGACCACAAGCCCCAGCGAACAGCCAGTGGCTTCAAGCACGGGCAGTCTGGGTGTCTGTGTCATTGCGCCTCGTTGTTCCCACTCCAAGGGGTCAGGCTGGGGCCACTCCCAGCACAGGACCACTTGTAAGGTGACTGCCCTAGATCTCCCGGCAGAGCCCAGTGGCCAAGATCCAGACTCTGAAGTCATCCGCCAGCTCCACCCTTGCTGGCTGTGTGACCTTGGACAGCTTACTTAAACTCTCTGCGCCTTGGCTTCCTGATTTATAAAATGAAGGAAAAATGACGGTACAGATATCTTTTTCTTTTTTTACGATTTTATTCATGAGAGACACAGAGAGAGAGAGAGAGAGAGGCAGAGACACAGGCAGAGGGAGAAGCAGGCTTTCTGCGGGGAGCCTGACGTGGGACTCTCTCCTGGGTCTCCAGGATCATGCCCTGGGCCGAAAGCAGACTTTCAACCACTGAGCCACCCAGGTGCCCTTCAGTACCCAAATCTCATAAGAAAGTATATCTTTCTTAGAACAAGACTTATAAATGTTAGTGGTTGTTATTAATTTAAACTTCCTTGTAGAGACAGAGGGGATGGTGGTTGGCTGGAAACAGTGCTTCTTACCTGGGGACAATTTCCTCCCAGGGGACATTGCTAATTCTTGGAGACATTTTTGGTAGCCACAGTTGAAGGGGCATTGCTACTGGCATCTAGCAGGTAGAGGCCAGGGATGCTTCTAAACATCCTACAAAGCATAAACATTCAAACAAAGAAACAAACACCTTTCACAGCACAGAACAGTCACCCCAATGTAGAGTTAACAGTCCAAATGTCCAGGACGCCTGGGTGGCTCGGTGGCTGAGCGTCTGCCTTCGGCTCAGGTGGTGATCCTGGGGTCCTGGAATCGAGTCCCACATCGGGTTCCCACGGGGAGCCTGCTTCTCCCTCTGCCTGGGTCTCTGCCTCTGTGTGTCTCTCATGAATAAATAAATAAAATCTTAAAAAAAAAAAAAGTCCAAATGTCCACGGAGCTGTGATGGAGAAAGCCTGGCTTGCCATGGAAAAAAAGCCAGTGGGTCTGCACTGAGCAGATGAGGGGAAGAGGCAGGGGTCTCCCCTTCGTTCCTGGGGGTGGCTTTGGATTCCAGGAATAGCTGCCATCAAGAGGGTCGGGGGCTTGGATTTCAAATGCCTTTGACTGTTATAGGAATGGTGCATTAAACGGGCTCGTAAACCAGCCCTGAAGATCACCAGCAGAGGGAAATGCAGTTGCTGCTTGAGTAAAGCAAAAGGAACAGCCCTGGTGATCATCATGAGGTTGGAGTTTCTCCATTTAGCAGGAAAGGGGGAACCCTAGGTGGGTCTCAGCTCTGCCGGCCAGACTCCTGCTGGCCACTGGTGCCGGCAGACACACGCACGCAGGTGTGCCAACGAGGCTCAGCTCACAGGCATGCTACACCCACAGAGCTCACATTCTTCAAGTGAAGAAAAGAGGTGTGCTTAATCCACCCGCTGGCACGACAGCTGGTAAATGAACTAGTCCTGTAAAAATATTAACTAACTGTTGAAGTCTCCTGTTTTCTGAAAATACGGTCCATATCTTTTTTGGTGTGTGTGCGTGTGTATGTGTGGGGCGAGAGGCACCCGACACAGTGAAAAGAGCTCAGACCTAGCCATCAGCATGCTGGTCTTGGCTCTTCTGGAAAGTTCTGTGTGACCCTACACAAATCGTTCCCCTCTGGAACCCTAATGGGAGAAAAGGTGCTGTTAAGATACAGGCACCTCCCAACCCTGGAGGGTCTGTGAAACCAGAATGGGCAGCGACAAGTCGGTGCACCCATGTTATCTTTGTTCTCTGGGATCAAGATTTCTACTTGTCACTGGAATTCAAATCAAGCCTACATTCGGATTTTCAAAACAGGAATAAAAAACTGGGATAAAAATGATTCTGGAAGGTCTCTGAGTCCTGGGATTCCTCTCGTCGCACGTAATTTCCAATGATGGCTGTTGGCCAGAGTTTAGTTAATGTGTTTGCTGCTGGTCTTTGCACAAAGGCACATTCCCACCCATGCACACTCACAGTGTTGGACGTGACCCCCCCCCCCAGGTCCCCTGGGGACCCCTGGCTTGAGCAGACCCTGGGAAGGAGGGTGTGAGTTGTTGCACACCCTGGTTGGGGGGTGACCATCCCCATTTCACAGCTAAGTAGGTGGAGGCTCAGAGACTTTAAGATACATTCCCAAAGTCACTCAGTACAGGGTTCAGATTTTCAAAATTCCTCTCTCTCTCTCTCTCTCCCTTTGTCCCCTACTTCCTGGTTTCCCTGGCACCCCTGATGCCGGCCAGCATCGGCCCCAAACTGCACTGTCATAGCTCCTGGCCTGGCCCCTGCAGAGCGTGTGACCAGGCACACCCCACGGCCGCCGGGGTGGGGGGCAGCCTCAGCTACAGGGCACCGCCAGCCGCTGGCCGCCTGGGCCCGGAGCCGACTTCTCTGTTGACGCAGGGCCTGCTCTGTGGCCCCTGCAGGCGGCCAGCTGGCCCTTCCCTCGGGGCCCCTGGGCCTATATTTAACGGCAGAGCCTGGCCCGACAGGATCGGGTGTCTTGTGCTTTGCATCCCAGCAGAGAATCTTCTGCGGGCTACGGTGCCCACGGCCGGCCGGGGCTCGTCTGGCCGCTCCCCCTGGGAGAAAGGCAGATCCCGAAGGATCTAAACAGGCCCCAGTTCATGCCTGTTGCTCGGTTGTCTTGATGGGGACCCTGAGGCCCCAGTGACCAGCCTCGCACACCTTCCTCGGCCGCTCTCCTTGCTCCATGCCCTCAGCCTCGCCCCACCTGTCGGCACACTCAGGCCCTTGGACCCTCTTGGATTGAACGCCTGTTCGCTGGGGGCAGAGCAGGAGTGCGGGCGATGCGGGTGGTGCTCTGGAGGCCCCGCTGAGCGTCATGCACACGAGGCAGCCGATTTCCCCTTCTCCCAGCAGGCCCTTCTCACTTGTCCCTCGGGAGTCATTACTAGAACCTTCTTCCGGGGGCAGAAGGCTGACATGAGTGAGTCACCAAGAAAGCCTAGGACAGTGGCTGCCCAAGGCAAGTGCTTAGTAACTGTGACTCCTATTTCCATCGTCAAGGCACAAATTAAATGCCACAAGCCCTACTAAGAGCCAGAAGCAGGGTCAGCTGCTAGGATGTACAAGCCCTACCTGTTGGGAGGCACAGACTCAAAGACGGGGCAGGGGGTAGAGAGGAGGAGTGGGGGGAAGAGGCGGGCAAGGAGGAGAGGTAGAAGGATGAGTGGGGTCAGGGAGAAGCAGTGGGGGAGGGGGAGGGGAAGGGAGGAGGAGTGAGGGGAAAGATGGGATCAGGGAGGAGGGATGGGGCCAGGAGGAGGGGTGGGAAGAGGGATGGATCAAGGAAGAGGAGTGGAAGAGGGGTGGGGGCAGGGAGGAGAGGTGAGAGGAGGCATGCATCAGGGAGGAGGGATGGGAAGAGGGATGGATCAGGGAGGAAGGGTGGGAAGAGGCGTGGATCAGGGAGGAAGGATGGGGCCAGGAGGAGGGGTGGGAGGAGGGATGGATCAGGGAGGAGGGATGGGAAGAGGGATGGATGAGGGAGGAAGAGTGGGAAGAGGGATGGATCAGGGAGGAGGGATGGGGCAGGGAAGAGGGGTGGGAGGAGGGATGGATCAAGGAGGAGGAGTGGAGGAGGGGTGGGGCAAGGAGGAGGGGGTAAGGGAGGCCTTCCAACAAAGCCCATGCCTCTTGTCCTGACTCTTGGCAGATGAAGCGTATGCAGGTGCCCAGGTGGGTGCCCGGCACCCAGGCGGAGGGGACCACCTGAGCCAAGGCCTGTGGCACTGAAGCCCGTGGCCAGCTTGGCCACCACGGGAGACGGAAATGGCCACAGTGCGGGCTGTGGGAGAGGGCGAGCGTGGGCTCGAGGCGTTGGCAGGGCTGGAGCAGGAGAGCTTTGTGAGTCATGCCAAGGGCTTGGACTGTATGGGGGGCAGGGGAGAGACAAGGGGAAGTGGGGGTTTGGGGTTTTGTTTTGTTTTGTTCTGCCTACAAAAGACAGACCTTTCCCGCTGGCTCATGTATCAGCCCGAGGTCAGCACACAGGCTGGCGGGCTGCTCAGTGCCCCAGCTCCCAGGTCGCCAGCTGCTCCTTAAAGCCTGTCACTGTCGGTCCGCATGTTGGAGGCAGGGTTGCCATGGGTTCCAGAATTCTGTGGGCTGGGAAGACCAAGATCCAGATGCCCGCCGCCCCACATCTAGGGAGCCCCCACTCCTAGCTCGTGGAGGGGTGCTTTTTCGTTTTACCCTCACTTGGCAAGAGCAGGTCGGGGAAGCAGTGCAGAATGAGTGTCTTTCCTTTCATTCCTACAGCCCAGTGCAAGGCAATGGGGGATGGGGGGGTGGGGGCTGAGAAAGGAGGGAGGGGGAGGGATGCAGGGAGTGAGAGAGGGAGAGGTGGGGGGACAGGGAGCCAGCTGTCTTTGTTGGGAAATACCTGGGTACAAGTGTGGGGTGGAGGTGACTCCGGCCTTCGGACCTTCGGAGAAGGGGGAGGAGGAGGAGGGGGAGGAGGAAGAGAAGGAGGAGGAGGGGGAGGAGGGGGACCTCTGCAGGACAGAGTGGAGAATTAGGGCGGAGGCAGGAGGGCCACAGGAACAGGCGGTGTGCAGGACCAGCCCTGCACAGGTGACCCTCCACCCTGCCTGCACTTCCCAGGAGGGCCAGCTGGGCTCCCGGAGGGACGGTGCTGGGTCTGCTGGGGGCAGGGTCCAGTCAGGTGGAGATGGCAGGGGGCTTGGACGGTGGGAGAGCACGGGCCCACAGTTGGTAGGAATCTCAGGGGAGGGTTTGGATGCAAGGGTCCTGAGCATCCCGTGAGCTTGGAGCCAGTCACGGCCACGCCATGCAGCTGAGAGGCCCCGTGGACATCTGGCCACACGTGCTCGGCCTCCACTCTGCGCCTCTTGCCAGACTCTTAACAGAGCTTCTGGAGGGAGGATTGGGGCCCGTGTGTGGTATCTGTGACTCTGTCCCTGTCCCTGCCCATCTTGGCAAGGAGTGGCCTCTGAAAGCATCATCAAGGGGACAAAGCCCAAGGGAGATTAAGAAACCCTAGTTGCCTTTTCTAGACTGAGCTGGCCTCCTCGGTTGCGGTCAGGTCCGCTCTGCCTCCTGTGCCCAGCTCCGTGCCCGGCAGGCTGGCAGCTCTGCCCAAGCCTCCTTGCCCTCTGGCTTTTGACTGAGTCCAGCCAATGGGAGGCCAGGTGGGCAGGACAAGAGAAAGAGCGCAGGGTAATCATTTCTCCAGCCCCCCCTCTGCTTGGCACCACGGTTCTGTCAGGGACTCCATCCTGTCCCTGCAGGACGCGGCACCTGTCGAGCTGGACTCCGGGTGCCTTGCTCTGTCCTGGTGTCCTTGACGCTGCCCACACCTCTACCAGTGGATTCCTTCTCTTTATTTATCTTACACTTGTGCCTGCGGAGTTTTGTAGTTGGGGTCATCAGCTTCCCTTTGAGTTTCACATAAGCAACAAATACTTTTAGTAGGAGTGTGTCCTAAATACGGCGTGGGACACACTTACGCTACACAATTCCTTGCTGTTTATCAGAAATTCGTATCGACCTGTATGTACATCTTGTCTTTTTCTTTCCAAAAAATCCTACTTGTAGGGCCCCCTGATTGGTACACTAACATGTCCCTCAGGTCAAGGGGGCATTTCTAGCCCCCCAACTAGAGGAATAAGTGAGTCTGCACCCCTTAGACCCTGCCATGCAGAGACGGGACTAGGGGCTGCTTCTTTGTCAAGTTGGGGCAGTGGGAGGCTGCCCTGGGGACCAGAATGTAACCTAAAGATGAGATCGACCCAGACATCTCCCCACTTGCTGGCATCAGCCCCTAAAACGTCCCCAGGAGCACAGAGAGGCATCCAGGTCCTTGCTCCCAAGAGCAGGTCGTGGCCATTGGCAGTGACACAGCCCGATTCTCAGCAACTTTGAGGTCACAGCAGAGCCCCAAGGAGGTTGGCAACCGGGACAAGGACATTTGGAGGGAGAGAAGCCATTAGAAAGATCTGGAGTCCTCCTGCAAACTGTCGAGTGGGTTTGGAATCAGGGTTTGAACGCTCTTTCTGTGATTCTGGGCCTCAGCTCCCTGGGAATTAAATTAAGGACTTGCTCATGGCCCTCAGACAGCGAAAGACAGGGTCAGGGCTACACTGAGGGCTGCCCACCTCCCAGGCCTACCCTCTCGTCCTCTGAATTAGTCAATAGTTGTTGCCGTAACATATCCCAAAACACACAAAGACTCACACACAATAGTGTGTTCCCCGCTCTTGAAAATCCACACGCAGCCGCTATTCTTCATCGACATGTGGCTCTCCGCCCAGAGGTGGTTCAGGGACCCAGGGACCCACAGACCCATGTCTGTGGGTGGCTCCGCCACCACGCGTCCCCGCTGCATGCACACTGAGATGTAAGCAGAGATGGCATGAAAGGTGACACACGGAACATTCTACCCCTGGACCTGGAAGTGTCAGACACTCCTCCTCACGTGCTGTCCTCTAGCCCTCGGTCCCCGGCCTCTTGTCACTTCAGCTGGGCTGGGAAATGTTTCCTGGCTCTGTTCCCAGGAGGAAGGGGAAACAATTTCTGTGACAGCCAGAGGCCTCAGCCCCCCACTTCCTGGCCCCGGGAAACCACACAACTGACAACACCGGGGGGCGGGGGGCGCGGGGAGGCCCCAGGAGAAGGTAGCCCCAAAGAAATGAGGCCGTGGTTCTTCCTTTGGATCCCTCTGGAGCCAACTAGGATTCGAGTTTACACGGTGTATGTGGGGAGGGAGGGCACAAAACGTGGCCGGGGGTGGGGGGGAAGGGGAGCAAAACAGAAAAGGAGGGTCAAGGCGTGTATGGAGTGGCCAGGGAGGGGGGCCCAAGCAGGGTACCTGCCGTGTCTGCAACCTCCGCCAGTTTACAAGGGCCATTTCCACTCAAGTGGCCCCTGGACGGGACAGGCAGGAGTCAGCTCCCAACCTGCAGCCTTGTCCATCACCTGCACCCTGGTCCCCTGGCTCCCAGAAGCGGGGTCAAAGAGCCTGCAGTGTGGCCAAGGGATGAGCACTTGACTTGGAGTCCACTGACCCAGGTAGGCTGCATCCTGGCTCGTGGCCTTGGGCAAGAACGTCATCTCTTCTGAGTCCAGTCCATGTTCTGTTTTCACTTAATGACACTCCCGGGGCACCCACTGAACATGTGGCCTTGAGTGTGCTGGACTCTGAGAACACCGCTGAGCCCCCACCCCCTCCGGGCTCACAGGTACTTAACAGCTCCGTGCCACGGCTGCTTTTTAGGAAAACAGGTGGGTGGGGGTCTGAAAAGCAGATAGAACTCCCAGTCCGTTCTTGGAGGGCAAGTTGTGTTTCTCTGCAACCGAGCATCTCACCAGAGCCTTGTCTGCGGCTGGGACAGCGTGCATTCCAGCAGGTCCCCGTGCTGGAGGCGCCCCAGGTTCCGCCGGGAACATGGGTGTGCTCACTGCCTCTCTGCTGAGAGTCTGGCGAGGGGAGATAGCTGGGTGCCTCCGTATACTGCCTGGTGCAAAATGAAAATGCAAGCCCCGTGTTCAGAGATCAACAAGATTGCAAGGCAGCAACAGCAGAGCACGAGACTAAGCATCCCTGAGCGTGGGCCCCTGCGCGCCTGCACCTCCGTGAGATGTTGCTGCAAAAAAGCATTTGTGAACTGTGAAGTACGGGGTGGGAGAGGCTCCTGAGGGGAGCAGGAGTCTGAATGAGCACGTGGATTAGTGGCACCCGCCCTAAGTCCGAGCCCCGAGTCCTGGCCCCACTCTGGGGTCAGACTGTCCGTCCTCAAAAATGGCCAGCTGGTCCTCCGACCCTCCGAGCCTGGGGACCCGCTGCCCAGCCCCGCACCACCCCCTGCCCCGGGAAAGCGCTGCTCAAATGAGGTGCCTCTGTGCATCCAGAAGCTCCCAGGGCCCCAGCGTGCTCAGCGGGGCTCATGGATGTCCCTCCTCGGAAGCCCCCGGGATTTCATCTGAAAACGCTCTCTAGGCTTTGGGATGCCTGGAATTGGTAGGTTGAATGACGACCTTGAAACCCCCACTGACCTTCCTCCTCATGCCTGGGAGGTCCTGAATGCCCCCCAATCCAGCCTCAAATTCGTATGATGTTTCCTGTCCAGTCCAGAGGTTCCGTAGTTCAGAAGTTGGGGTTCTCGGCATCTCCTAGGGCTGAACTCAAGGCCCAGGCTCTTTCTGGCGCCACTGGGGAAGAACCTGCTTCCAGGGTTGTTCAGGTTGCTGGCAGAGTCGGTTCCTGGAAACCACAGGACTGAGGTCCCATCTGCTTGTCACCTGTGGGCCCGGGACTTGTCCGGCTCCCTGGTCTTTGCTCCATGACCCCTCCATCTCAGCCAGTGAGGACCTCCCTCACTTTGAATCTGTCTCCTACGGCAAATCTCTCGGGATCTTCCTCTAGGGGCCTGAGAAGTTTTCCAGGGCTCCTGTGATTAGATGGGATCCCCCGAGGAGCCTCCCCTGTCTCAAGGGCCACCGATCGTAGTCTTAGTTACGTCTGCAAAATCACGAGGGGGTACCCCATCATAGTCACAGTCCCAGCACTGGGCTGTGGGGCCAGAGCACCATCTGGTCTCCCCCTTCCCTCCCCACCCACCCCCTTTCTTCCTTGCTTTCAGGTCGTGGCACTGTCCTGGCCGCCACCTCCTCCTCTCTCGCTGCTGCTCCTGCTTGGTCTCCTGCACCATGTCCCCCTTCCCCCACCACCATCAGCACTTTTATGAACATCAAGACTCCCTTAAAAAAAAGATACACCCCAGACGGGGACACTCAGTACCCCCATTCCAAGGCTTAGGGCCTTGACTCCCAAGCTCAGCAAATGGAGTCACTGCCCTGGGGTCAGGTAACCCCCTGGGGGGACTTTGGAAAGCGCTGGGTCTTGTCCACAAGGAAGGTCAGCTCTGATGGCTGGGGGTGAAGATGCGGTGGGTGACCCAAACAGGCTGGCGCCTTTTTCCAGCTTGGCTGGAGCGCATTCAAGAGAGGGCCTGGCCTTCACCAGAAATGGCTGTGGCCCCGAGTAGCACAGAGGCCAGATGTGGGAGTGGCCGGGCCCCAGGCAGAGTGACAGTAGTGGCAGCTGGTGTTTGAGCACCTTCTACGTGCTAAGCTTGTATGTCTATCGGCTTATTTAGTTCCCACAAGTACCTATGAGGTCGGTACCATTGGTAACCCCATTTTACAGAGGCTCAGCGAAGTTAAGGGACTTGCCCAAGGTCAGACAACCCACGCGTAGAGCAGAGCTGGGGCCTTCCTTCAGGCTCCTGACAACCGGCTCCATCTGTCCTCCAATGTTGTTAACGTGGTTGTAAGAGCCAAGGGACTGTGTGGGGGAGCGGCTGAAGCAGGACCAAAGGAAAGACGCTGTGGGACACACGTGTGCACCCTGCATAAGGAAGAGCAGATGTTCTGGTGGTCAGAGTGGCCCAGAGGTGGACAGGGCTACCTTGGGAGGGGATGAGCTGCCTGTCGTCAGATAGATGCAAGTGAGGAGGCCACTCTCTTTTTGAGGCTCTGATAATAACAGACCCTGTACCAAGTGCCTTCCACTCAGCCATCTTCAGACCCTAATAGCTGTGTCACTTAGGTACTGCTGTACCCACTTGCAGATGAGGAAACCAAGGCTCCAGGACATTAAGTGACTCTGAGGGCTCTGCAGGTGGTTAGTGGGGAGCTCTACCTATACCCACAGGTCTCCTGAGCGCCTGCCGGGTGTCCAGTACTACTCCTCTAGAGCCTGAGGCTCCAGCGGGGACACTTTCCCACCAGTCCTGGCCCCCATGGAGATCACACTCCAAGGATAGACGATCCAGAGTAATGAGAACTAAAATCGAACTTACCAAGAGTGAGGGGGAGACCAGAGGTACGCCGGAGTCAGGGTTGTTCCACAGTCAGGGAAGGTCACTGTGAGATGGTGGCACCTGAGCTAGATCTGAAAGGCAAGGAGGAGAAAGCACTCGCAAGGGCTAGGAGAACAGCGCTCTGGGCAGAGAGAACCACAGGTGCAAAGGCCCTGGGGTGAGTCCAATGTGGGAGGAATGGCCAGAGGGGACCATTTAGGACCTGGTCAGCCAAGGTTTGAAGTTCATTTGTAGTTGTTGGAGGATTTAAAAAAAAAAAATTATTGGGCAGCTCCGGTGGCCCAGCAGATTAGCACCACCTTCAGCCCAGGGCATGATCCTGGAGACCTGGGATCGAGTCCCACACTGGGCTCCCCCCATGGAGCCTGCTTCTCCCTCTGCCTATGTCTCTGCCTCTCTCTGTGATTCTCATAACTAAATAAAAATCCTTTAAAAGAAAAAAATAAAAAAATATTTATTTTAGAGAGTGTGTGTGGGTGGGGAGAGGCACAGAGGGAGAGAGGGGAACTTAAGCAGACTCTGCTGAGCATGGAGCCTGACGCAGGGCTTGATCCTGAGATCATGGCCTGAGCCGAAACCAAGAGCCAGATGCTTAACCAACTGCACCACCCAGGTGACCCTGGAGGACTTTAAACAGTGGTAGCTTTAAACCAACCCGTAGCAGCTGGAGAGCCACCTGTTAAATCTTCAGGACTCTTGCAAGCAGGACAGTTAACTATTCGCAGCTTAAAATCAGCGGTGGAGGGAGTAGTTTACACCATGGAGATTGGCAAGCAAATTTCCAGCTTTGCCCCCTGGGAAGCTCAGAGTTAAACTTTTGCCTGCGTAGCACTAGTTTGGAGCAGAGAAATGGGGAGGTTAGGTTTGCCTTTGGAGGGGAGCCCTCTACTGGGTGGAGAATGGCCTGCAGGGGACAGAGCCCCGGGATGGCCTGCAAGGAAGGCCTGTGCGTCCATCCACGTTGGAGAGAGGAGAGTGTGGACCAGGGTGGGCCAGCGGATGGGTTCCAATGATTCTGGAGGCAGATCCGATAAGCCTTGCTGACAGGACCCTCATCACCGAAGCTCAGAGCAGGGAGATGGCCCGGCCAGTGGCGCTCCAGGGACGTGGAGGTGTGATTGGATCCGGGTCTGCGGGCCCCAGGCCTACTCCGTCCCCTGCGCCTCAGTGTTTCCCCGTGTTGCCATGAAGATTCTTGCTGGGGGCTGAGAGGACAAGCTAACGACATCCCTGGCTGCCCGGCAGAGCCAGGTGCCTGAGGTCGAGCAGGCCCTCCCCACACCTCTTCTCGGGAGGGCGGTTCCTCCAAGATGCTGCAGGTGGGAGTGAGGGGAGCCGGGTGTCAGCATCACAGACATTGGAAGGTCCGGCCTCCCCTGGGTATCCAGGGGCCACGGCCAGGGTCTGCGTCCTCCCTCCTCAGAGGGCCCAGCCTTCAGAAAGCTGCCCAGAGACGGTGTCAGGGGGTCCCAGGACCTGCTGGGGGTGACCGCCCCGCTCAGGGACCTGGGCCCTGCCCTGGTGCCGGGCAAGCAGGAGGGCGGAAGCTGGGCTGGGGGCCTCAGAGGAGGAGCCGTCATAGCACTGCTTCCTGGGCCCTGAGCTACTCTGGTTTTTTGCCTCCTCAGTACCTCGTGTGGGAGGCCGGGGATAGGAATACATCTCGGAGACCCTGTCTCTTTTTTTTTTTTTTTTAATTTTTATTTATTTATGATAGTCACAGAGAGAGAAAGAGAGAGAGGCAGAGACATAGACAGAGGGAGAAGCAGGCTCCATGCAGGGAGCCCGATGTGGGATTCGATCCCAGGTCTCCAGGATCGTGCCCTGGGCCAAAGGCAGGAGCCAAACCACTGCGCCACCCAGGACCCAGGGATCCCTCGGAGACCCTGTCTCAGTAGGGGAGTGGGACACTGAGAAGAGCCAGGTCTTAGCAAAATTCAGGCAAAACCAATAGGCCACGCTTGTTTTCCTTGCTCCAACCCTACAGCCACGCAGGTTCACACACACTCCACAGCTTCCCTGAAGCCACTTTGCCAGCCAACCCCGGCCCCAAGGCTCTTAGAAAAGACTCCTGTGCTAGGGGGTCACCACCATTGTCGCAACCTGGAGGCAGTGAGAAGGGAAGGACAGGAGCCAAACTAAGGCTGATTGAACACCTACTATGTGCCAGGCACTGTGCTGCTTGCTGTTCTCGGAGTTACGGTCATAGAAAAATTTCCTCTCACCTCCTGCCCCTAAAATAAGCCCTAAAAATCTCATCTATACCCTCCTAGACTTTCTTCCATGCACACACACATAGGTTGTTTTGACAAAAATGAGATGATGCCAACTGTTCAATGTAGATGATGTCATTTTGTTCTAGGTACTATAATTATCTCCACTTTACATTTATTTTTTAAAAAGATTTTATTTATTTATTTATTCATGAGAGACAGACAGAGAGAGAGAGAGAGAGTGAGAGGCAGAGACACAGGCAGAGGGAGAAGCAGGCTCCACTCAGGGAGCCAGACGTGGGACTCGATCCCGGGTCTCCAGGATCACGCCCTGGGCCGAAGGTGGTGCTAAACTGCTGAGCCACCCAGGCTGCCCTTATTTATTTATTTATTTTTAAGATTTTATTTATTTATTTTGAGAGTGAGGGCACAACGGTGGAGAAGAGGAGAGCCAAGGAAGAGAGAGAGAGAGAATCTCAATCAGACTCCATGCTAAGCGTGGAGCCCAAGGTGGGGCTTAATCTCAGGACCCTGAGATCAGGACCTGAGCTGAAATCAAGAGTCAGATGCTCAACCCCAAGGCGACCCTGCACTTTACATTTAAACCAGAGGCTCGGAGAGGTTGTGTGCTTTTCGCTGCACAGCCTCAGTCTGCATCCTGAGCATCACCCATGCACGCTGGGCAAGGGCTGGTCTTGTCCCTACTGGGGGCATTTGGGGCTGTAGGGCAGGCAGGGTTGGAATTCTGGGCAGGAGGCCTGATCTGGCCATCGCGTTGGCTGCCCTGGGAGACTTAAGCTCTGGGGTCAAATTCCATTCCATTCCAGGAGTCCTTATTAAGGCCTTAAAAATGGGGTTCTATTGCCATTTAATTGTGGTTCTGCCCATAATGCGCACCCCCAGTCCCAAGGTTGTCAGCTATCTGTACAGACAGCCTTGTCTTGGATTTTCCTCCCTACAGCACAGGGGAGAGAGGAGGTGTGTGTGTGTGTGGGGGGGGGTCCCTGCCTTTCTCCACCTTGATCCTCTTTTCTGGTTTAAAGTTCCTTGCAGCACCATGAATCTGCCCCTAATCAGGGAACAGTGGGGTCTGCAGCCTGTGGGTGAGCGTAGAGGTGGGGAGGAGAAGAGGAAGAGCCAGAGCCCAGCAGAGGCTGAGGCAGGCTGGGGGTGGAGTTAACTAACAGGTGCTGGAATCTCGAGACCTGAGTTCAAATTGTCGCCGAGCGCCTACGCACGGGCCGCGCTCAGAAGACCCCAGGCCCTGGTTTTGTGTTCCACCACTGCTGTCTTGAAGTTCTTACTTTTTTAAAATAAGGAGCCCGTCCCTTTCAGGTCGCACTAGGCTCCATGAATTATGTAGCCAGCCCTGCCACCAGGTATTAGCCATGAGCCTGGGCAAGACCTCAGTGTTGGCCTCTGCAAAATGGAGCCATGCTGCTAGTGCCTTGGATGATCTTTTTTTTTTTTTTTAGATTTTATTTACTTATTCATGAGGGACACAGAGAGAGAGGCAGAGACACAGGCAGAGGGGGAAGCAGGCTCCATGCAGGGAGCCCAATGTGGGACTCCATCCCAGGACCCCGGGATCACGATCTGAGCCCAAGGCAGATGCTCAATCACTGAGCCACCCAGGTGCCCCCTTGGAGGATCTTTCTGAGAAGTGAGAGACTCCCAGCAAAGCACCAGGCAGCGGTAAATCCATGATAGTTTTCACTCCCTGGACATCATGGCAGAGTCGCTCTTTGGGGCCTGACAGGGAGAGAGGTTTCCAGAGCCCCGGCAGTCTGTCTCCCAGCCTCGTGTGGGTGTGGGACATTTGAGGCCAAAAATAAAATCCTTACGGGAAGCAAATTGTTCCATCAAACCCACAACCCCCTGCCTGTGGCCATCCTGGGTCAAGTAGTTTAGAGCCCTAAGTGAGCGGTCCTAAGGGTTTTTGAGCCTGGGAGAGATGAGGTGGCCAGGCAGCTCCTGCATCTGCTTAGGGCCAGGGGAGGGCAATTGTCACCCTCACACGTGAAGGCATGGGGCCCAGAGAGAGTTAATGGGGGTCCCTCTGGGAGCAGCCCCCCTCTCCCCATGTCCTAGCTTGGGGGATCCCCACTGGATCGGTATCCAAATCCCAGCAACCCAACCTCCCAGACTCTCTGGAGTCCCGCCTTCCTAGATTAACAGCTCAGCTCAGCAATTTCCCAACAGCGAAGTGGTGGGCAGGTGTCTCTTGGGCCTCAGTTTCCCCACTGTGAAAGAACAGCTCGGGCCTCGTGGCATGCCACATGACATTAGGCCCTGCACGGGAAGCCTTAGGAGTGTCCTGACAGATGTTAGTCTCACCTCCGCTGAGCCCGGAGTTGCCTCCAGAACGCCCATCTGACCGTGCCCCTCCTTCCTTCAGCTGTTTGTCGTCTTCAGGATAAAGTCCAAGCTCCCTGGGCTTCCCTGAGCCTCTGTGAGCCAAGCACCTGCTCAGCACCCATTTCCCAGCCTCCCGCCATCCACCGCCTGGGGCTTGCTCTGGGCAACTTCCAGCCCCCAGGGCAGCACCTAGGATGTGACTGTCGGTCAAGCCAGGGGGCGGGCACATGACCAGGCTCAGCCAACTGGCTGCCTTCTCTAAGGCCCGGATTCTTGGGGGTAGGGAAGCTGGTTCTGCTGACTCTCCGGGCAAGCCCAGACCCCAGACCTCTGTGCTTACGACCAGCATTTCCCCTGCGTGAAGCCAAGGCCAGAACCAGGCCCCGCTCACCTTCGTCTCTCCGTTGATGCTCATCAGAAGTTTGAGAGGCTCTAGAACCATGGACGACAGACAGACACAGCTCCCTTGAGACCTGCTCGGGGACTTCTGGGCTGGCGGGGCCTGTGTGCCCCTGCATCGACCCCAATCCCTGCCCCTACCCGGTACCCTTTCACCTATGACCCCAGCCCCCGTCCAGACTCCTCCCTCCTTTGCCCTCACCCTGGTCCCTCTCTGCCCCAGCCTTCTTCCCAATGAAACCCCTGCCTCAGGCGATGACTCCCCAGGCTGCCCTCTGTAGGGCTCTGACTGAATGGGGGCCTTTCTGGGGGGAGGCCTGGACAGCTTATAGTTGGGGCATCAGGGGGTGGGCAGCTCCCCCAAATGCCACAGACCCAGCAGGGAATGGGGCTGAGCCATAAGGCAAGGGCAGGTCCCAAGTTGAGGACCTGAAGCTTCCTTCACCTTGCTCTGCCCCGTGCCTGGGCTGGGGATGGATTATGAGGTCACAGCCCAGGGGTAGCTTTGTGCTCCTGGAGCCACTAGTGAGTGCAGTGGGGCCCCTGCTCCTTCCCCGTGCTCGTGTCCCCAGGTCTGATGCTCGGACCCAGAGCTGACCGTGCAGCCCCTCCCTCCTCTCTCTGCTCTGTCCCTGTGCTGGCCTAGCAGGTGGCCAATGCATGGCAGGCTTAGGGAGACTTTCTTCTCCTTTGGGCCATAACTGGGAACCAGACCTAGGCAAGCGGTCCGGGAGCTCTCTGCCAGGCTGTGCGGAAACCAGCCGTTAGGTAGCAACCTTCCAGCCGGACCACGAGCTCATTCAAAGCGTCTGTCTCGGCCCCCACGCAGCTTTGCCGAGCTCTGCACACGCGAGTACGTGATGTTGCTGAACGCACGAATGGGTGGAGGCCGGGGCTAGGACAGGGACGAAGCTCTCCTCCCCACGAGTGCTGCTTTCCGAGCCAGCCCCCAGCCCTGGCCCTGGGACCGTCTCCGGAACACTACTGGAAATCACCTGTTGGAAGTCCTGGGCGTCTTGGCGCCCTTAGGACTTGTGGTGATGGGGTCGTCCCAGTTACAGGGTGGCCAGCGCAATAACGCCACTACAACAAAGGCAAATCCGGCCTCTCCAGGGCTGGGGGCGTAGCTCAAAGACCCCAGACATTGGCCTCAGTGAGCCTCAAGTCCATATCCAGTCCTGCTGTATGTCCCTGAGCTGGTCACCAGCCCCCTCTGAGCCTCTGTTTCCTTTTCCATGAAGTGGGGATGTGACCTGGCTTCCGGGGGACAGCCGCGGAGATCGGGAGAGAAAGGGACAACCGCCCTGCCGGTTGCCACTGCTGTCCCTCCTCTTCCCACCTGGCCCACGTGGGCCCCATCCGGCAGTGGGACAACGGTGGTGAGGGGCGACGCCGTGGCCATGGACACCTACCAGGGGGCTGGCCCCAGAACTACCGGCGACAACGACAGGGACCTGCAGGTGCTGTTACAGGAACTCTGGCGGCTCCAGGCAAAGTACGAGACGTGCCAGGCCCCGCTGTGCCCCTGCGCCAGGCCCAGTACCACCCACAGAGGGCTAAGGGGCTGGAACTGAGCAAATGCACCTGGGGGCCAGGCAGGGAGGGGACGACGAGGGGTCGATCCCTTGACATAAACAGGAGGGACAGCGGTGGGGAGGGCAGTGGGTGGCTGGGCTCCTGCCCCTCGAGCTCGGACGCTGTGGGCTTAGTCTCCTGTCACAGAGGCAGGCCTGCCGGTGGCCCTCCCCTGCACCTGTCAGCTCAGCCCCTCTAAAGTCAACCCGCGAGGCTGTCCCCCCTCCACCCCTGGGTCCTCACCCCTCAGGCAGCCTGTCAGCTTCGGGCTCCCCATGAAAGCCTGAATCAGATACAAAAGGCTGTGTCTCTGAGCAATTTTATGGAGAAAAGGTCCAACTCTGCCATCAGATTCTAGTAGGGCTTCCAACCCCATTGAGGCTTAGCACCGTGGTGTGCAGGGTCCACATGGTATTTGTGGGACAAGATGGGTTTTCCCAGCCTTCTCCAGGACCGAATGGGTACAGTCCAGTGGGGCCCGAGAGGCAGAGAGGCCTGCCTTGGGGTGCTGAGCAGTCACCCCCCACTTCCCTGGAGGCTCAGCCAGCTGGCCAGGGCGGGTCCCGCTCTGCCTCGGCCCTTGACCGCTGCTCTTGACTGAACTCAGAACAGGCGGCCCACTGGGGACTCGGCTTGCTCGGGGGCTGGCCTGGGCCTGCACGGCTGGGCAGCAGCACACGGTCGTCCCCCCACCTCGGATCAAGGGCTCACTATGTCCTGGGAGCCCCGCGCGTGGTCTGGGCCAGCCTGAGAGGGAGGGGCTCTCCTTACTGTCCTTACAGACCCAAGCACAGGGGTGAGGTCCCTGGCCAGGTCCCACCCGAAGGGCTGGACTCCACCCTCCCCGTGCCCCTTCCTCATGGCCTGACCATGGCAGCTCTTCCTTCGAACTGTGGTTCAGTTTACTCACCAGGAAATGGGGTGGAGAGGCTTAGGTCAGCAGCCCATGGCCAGGGGTGGGGGTTAGAGGCCCGGCCAGCGCAGGTCTACACAGGTGATCCACGGAGAGTGGCCTTGCAAGAGGTCACGGCCTGGGAGCCCCCAAACCACGTTCCTGGGTCTGGCTCTTGCTGTCACGAGATGTCTCTGCAGGCAGAGGAGGCTGAAGAGAGAGGTGGAGAAGCACAAGCTTTTTGAAGACTACCTGATGAAGGTCCTTGAGAAAATCCCCAAGGGTACGTATGGCCCTTCCTCTCCACTGCCGCTCCAGCCTTGGGACCAGAGTGAGCCCAGACTCCGTCTGCAGAATGAAGACCCACGGAGGCCGATGCCGCGGGGGTTTGAGGGGCACAGGTGCTGAGCGAGCCACCAACGCTGCCGGGGGGGCCTGTGGCGAGTTCCCCAGGTCCCGGTTTCTTGCTCTGTGACTAGGGGAGCAGCACCTGTTGTGCGGGTCGGACGAACTCATCCTTCATAAGCCCGTGCTGTGGATCACGACCCACTAAACGCTAGCTACGATTGCTATGATTTTGCGTGTCCTTGGTTTTGTTTTTTGTTTTGCCGTTATCGACAAAAATTGCACGGACACCAGAAATGGGCTTTGTGTTTTGTTTTATCTTGATTAGTCCCGGAGCCTGCTGTTGTCAGTGCCTAGAAGCTTGTTAGGAAAGGGCAGGGGAACAAATATTATTATTTTTTTAAAGATTTTATTTATTTATTCATGAGAGACACAGAGAGAGAGAGAGAGAGGCCGAGACGCAGGCAGAGGGAGAAGCAGGCCCCATGCAGGGAGCCCGACGTGGGACTCCATCCCGGGTCCCCAGGATCACGCCCTGGACTGAAGGCAGCATTAAACCGCTGAGCCACCCGGGCTGCCCACAAATATTATTTTTATTATCATTATCTCAACATCATCAACAATAACTATTCCTGCTTATTAACTATTTACTTTGTGGCTAAGCTCTTCAGTAAGTATTTTTTTACCCCTCTGTATGAGCTTCTGAGCCCTGTGTTACCCAGGCTCAGAGGGGCTAAGGAACTTGCCCCAAATGCCCAGCCAGGAAGTGGTGGCGCTGGGTCTCAGACTCTGGTCTGACATCAGAGCCGCTGTGACAAGTGCTATGGAGATGAGAGGCCCCAAAACTCTGTCCTGAAGCTCAGGAAGGCTTCATGGAAGAGGCGGCCTCTCCTGGGGCGCAAGTGAGTTCAGCGAAGGGGAATGGCATCACGGGCGCAGGGAACAGCACACATGTAGGCCGGAGCCACAGCCCTGCGTGGTGAACTGAGGGATGGCGAGTTCCAGTGGGGCACCAGGGCCTGGCAGGGGTGCTGGGAGATTTGATTAACATCAGGAAGCTTTGAGCACCAAGCCAAGCCAAGGAGGGGTGAAGGCTCCGGGTCAGCTCGGCACTCAGGGCTGCTTCTAAGGCAACCTCATAGTACGGGGCAGGGGGCTTCCTAATTTGGCAATTCAACCCTGCTCAACCCATCCAGGATGGGTTTCCTCCAAAGCTGGGGACCCTGTCGCTCACGACAGCAATAATTCCTCTCCCCGTCTTTGCGGGCTCCCACTTTCTCCTTGGGGACGGTGTCACTGGGCATCCTGGCTCTAGAATCTGGGTTCTCCGCTGCCAGGTGGCCTTTCTCTTGAAGAGGCAGGAGGTGGTGATGGTGCTGAACAGCTGCGGACGGGTCCTGCTGTCCTGGGGTAAGCCCTGCATGGGCTGCCTGGCACCTCTCAACTGTGGGCTCCAGCTGGAATTTCAGGACGTAGGTCCCATCCACGTCGTGGGCATCACCCCTGCAGGGGACAGGTGAGGGCTGGGCTGTCTGTTACCACCCATCCCGCCATGGCCCTGTCTCCACAGGTCACTACGAAGGGGAGGAGCCAGATGAGGCGCTGGTGGGGACCATGGTGGAGCATTACGAGAAGCTCTTCATAGTCAGCCAGGACGTCCAGAAGCATCTGGAGGCCCTCTCCGAGATGAAACAGGTCATCTGCCAGAGGCTGGAGTCTCTAGAGGAGAGCCACAGGGCTCTTATCCCGGTAACAGCTCTCCGAAGCCTGGTCCCTTGCCCTGAGGCCATAGAACTGGAGACAGAGGGTGGCCCGTCCCTCTGCACCCCGGGGAGGCCTTGGAGCAGCGGTGGGCTGCTGAGAGGGTCTGGGTGGGGCTGAGAGGTGACACTCCAGAGCCTTGTCCTGTTGCCCTTTCTCTCCCTACCTTTCCCCGTCTGCTGGCTGGCTCGGGGTTTCTCCAGAAGCTTAGCTTGTTTCAAAGGCGTTCTTGGTGGTAGAAAAGCCCCGAGTCCTAGATTCAAACAGACCAGTTCGCGTTCCATTTCGGTCTCCAGCTGCATGATCCTGCGCAAGTGTGGACCCTGTCTGAGCCTCGGTTTCCCTATCTGTCACATGGCAATGCAACCTAGTTAGTAGGTGGCCATGAGCACTGAACACCAGCTGTACCAAGTAGGTGCCCTGAAGTCCCCCCTCTCTCCTTTTTGGTTAATCTTAAAATAAATAGAACTTGCACCAGGAGGCCTGGGCATTCCAGCCAGGAGAAACTGCCCAGGCAGAGGCCTGGCAGGATGACCCTGCGTGTTGCGACTGGGGCCTGGGACCACCACGGAGGGGAGGGGGCAGGCTGAGGGTGGCTGGGTTCTTGCCAAGGGCCATTTCGCGATGTTTGCGGCGAGTCTCTGCCCCCTGGTGGCCGCACTAAACACCTACAGCACTTTGCACCTGTCTCCCTTGGGAGAACCGGACCCTTTAGGGTTGGGCGGGGCAGGGTGAGATGCACTTTACCTGCTTTTTTGCCTCATTTAAATCTCACCCCAGGGACGCCTGGGTGGCTCAGCGGTTGAGTGTCTGCCTTTGGCTCAGGGCCCGATCCTGGGGACCCGGAATCGAGTCCCGCGTCGGGCTCCCTGCATGGAGCCTGCTTCTCCCTCTGCCTGTGTCTCTGCCTCTCTCTGTGTCTCTCATGAATAAATAAATAAAATCTTTAAGGAAAATAAATAAATAAATAAATCTCACCCCAGCACCTGAAGATAAGTGCTTTAATTCCTAGGGCTGAGACAAGGGGAGACGAGGGGAGCATTCGTTGGATCCCATCTTTATTTAAAATGTTAATATTTTGTCCCTCATGGAATTTTTGTATTAACTATGAGTCTTTAAAAACTATGATTTTTCTATTCATTGGAGAGAGAGAGCAAGAGAGAGCACAAGCAGGGGCAGAGGCAGAGGGAGGAGCAGACTCCCTGCTGGGGAGGGGGCCCAACACGGGGCTTGGTCCCAGGACCGCAGGATCATGACCTGAGCCGAAGGCAGATACTTTACCAACCGAGCCACCCAAGCGACCCTAACTTTGATTTTTTAAAATAAATGTTGGATTAAAATATGATTTATCTTAATTTATCTTCGTTTTAAATATAAGCTGAGTTTTCGATACCACCTTAAATTTCGCATCTTAGACGCAGTTGCACCCTTCTTCCCACTTTCCAGGGGAGGAGACTGAGACGAGGAGAAGTGAGGACACCTGTGTATGTCCCATGTCCAAACCCACCCCACAGGGCCTCGCTGGGGTTGCAGCCAGCACAGCCCAGTGCAGAGCAGGCTGAGCCATGGGAGGCCACCCACAGCCTTGCTCGGTGGTACCCTCCAGGCAGCCCCCCAAGGCCACAAGGGGGGGAGACCCTTGGCTCTGGTTATGGGAGGAAAGGGGGCTCTGGGGGGGCGAGTCAACATGCAAACCCCAGTGAGCCTGGACGCCTTGTCGGGTATTTCCTGATGCCTTGAACAGCTGGAAGATCCAGAATTTCCCCTCTGCCCACCCTCACCATGGCTCAGACCTCCCCAGGGCAGTGAGCACCTGGGTGGGGGCAGCAGGACCAGGCCCAGGGCAGATGTCCCAGCTGTGCCCGGGTGACCCAACCTCTCCCATCGCAGAGCCTCAAGATCCAACTGTGTCAGCTGCAGAAGCGGTGTCACCACCAGCAGAAGCAGTGGCTGCAACTGGAACACCGGGTCACCTCCCAGAAAGACATGGGCAGCTACAGTGTGAGTCCAGTCTGCGGGATGGGGGTGGGGCAGGGCTGGGGGCTGCTGTCTCCTCAAGAAGCATCACCCCCACCACACGCAGATCACACACCCCGCTTGCCTCGCCCTGGTGACTGCTTTGAAGGGGCTTCTCTAAGATGGGGCAGAGATTACAGTTGGGAAAGCTGAAGGCACAGAGAGTTTAGAGCCAAGCTCTGCCAAGAACCAGAGCTGGGATCCCCGGCCCAGTCCCAGAGCCTGGCCTATGCCGGGTGCTCACCCAGTCCTCCTGTGGTTAATGATAGGACAGTGGCATTTAAGTGAGTGGTTATTATGCACCATCGCCAGTAATGGTTAAGTCTCTGTGATCATCACCCGGCACAGCTTAGCCCAGGGCCTACCCTGGGATAGGCACCCCCCAACGTGGGTGGGTTCTTACCTGTTATCTATTTCACAGATGAGAAAAGTAATGTTCACAAAGGTGATGTCATGGCCAAAGTTCATGACCAGGGGCCAGGATTTCTGGGCTCTCCAGCTGCTCCTTCCTGGCCTTTGGAATGGGAACAAGTTACCCTCTGGCCCCTAGGTCCTCACTTAAACCAGAGCCTGTGCCCTCCCAGGCCCAGGGGCTGCTGGGAAGACACCAGGGCCAAGGCCGGGGGTGCACTCCACCGGGACAGAATGTGGGCAGCAAATGCAAGGCCCTCTCAGTCCCCGTGTGATCCTAATTTGGAAGACAAGGGGGTTGGGGTCTACATGTTGCCGACCTCCAGCCAAGGGGCTTAGAGACAGAGTGGATTGGCCACTGTTTATAGAGCCCTTCTGGATCTTTCTCTTCAAGATGGGAAGCAAGGCCGCCACCACTGACCACAGCCCTGAAGACCTGAAGTCTAGGCCTCCAGTGCTGCCCAGAGTGAGGGGCTCCGGGTTCCTCCATGACCCTTCCCAGCCCCTGCCCCAGGTGTGGACCACAGGTGTATCCAGCCAGGAGGACCCCTGGGAAGGTCATTCAATGTCCCTCATGGCTGGGAGAATGCTCAGGCCCTGACCTGGGAGGGACTCATCCAAGGCCCTTGGGGTGGGGGGCGGGGGATAGAGCACAGACTGGGATGAGGAGGTGGCTTCTCCTGCCTGAGCAAGCTGGGGGTCAGGGGGATGCTGGGAGAGGACCAGAACCTCCTCTTCCTCCTCCTCCTCTTCCTGCTCCTCTTCTTCTTCCTCTTGCAGAACCAGCTGCTCAACTACGTGCAAATGGCCATCGACAGCATGGTCTGGCAGTGTTCCCCTCCTGCCCGCAGCACGCCCAGGACCATGGGCCTCTTCTCTAAGCTTGACCTGATTCAGGTGAGGACTCCCTGCCGCCCCAGGCTGGCCTCCAACCTTGGCCTATCCCGGGGCTCAGCCCATGGTGCATTCGCATTCAGCCCCCAGGAGCCTGTCCCTCCATGGCTACACGGGCTCCTGGGGCAGTAGCTCTTGAGGTCTCTATTAGTCACTCAACAAACTCGTAGTGAGCTCTCATCTGGTGGAGGATCAAAGGAAGGCGCAAAGGAACTGCCGCCCAGCCTGGCCTTCCTCTGTGGCCACACCCTGCACATCACACACACGGACATTCATGCGCTCTCTGTACACCTAACAGTACATGTGAAGCACCTGCAGACAAACATACTGAGATGCCACGGGGATGGCCCCACATTTACACTCCCATGTGTGCTCTGGGAGGCCGCAGTTCTGTGACTGAGGGAGCCTCTCTCTTGCAGGGTCCTCAGTTGAAGGCTCAGACTCTCGGTTGAGTTCCCTGGGCTTCCCCGTCTCACTGCCCCCACCTGCCCTGTGTCGATGCTTTGGCACAGGGGACATGTTGTCACACTGGCTTCCACTGACCACAGAGCATGTCTTTCTTTTCTTTTTAATAATGTCTTTACTGGGATACAATCCACATGCCATACCATTTTCCCTTTTATTTTTATTTTTTTCATTTTCCCTTTTAAAGCATAAACCTCCACGTTTGCGTTTTTGGTTCAGTCAGAATCCGGCAACCATCACTACTACCCAGAATATTTCTTCACCCCTAAAAGGTACATTCTGCATCTGGTTTCTCTCACTTGGCATAATGTTTTCAAGGTCGATCCATGTCATAGTATGAATCAATACGTCATTCCCTTTGGGGGCTGGATAATATTCTGCTGTATGGAAACACCACATTTCCTTTATCCATGAGTTGATGGACGTTTGGGTTGTTTGGGGGTGTTTGGCTATTGTGAGTAATGCTGCTGTGACGTTTGTGTCCAGCTTTTAGGGTGGACATAGGAGTTCAGTGGTCTTGGCTAGATACCCAGGAGTAGAATTGCTGAATCGTATGGTGACTGTATATTAAACATGTTGAGGAACTGCCAAACTGTTTTCCAGAGCGGCTGCACGATTTCACAATCTCACGATGAAGTGAGGGTTCCAGTTTCTCTACATCCTGTCCACGCGGGGTATCATCCGTCTTTTGTAATTCAGCCATCCTAGGGGGTGTGAGGTTATATCTCACTGTGATTTCGCTTTGCATTTCCCTGGTGACTAATGTTGTTGAGCATCTTTTTTTTTTTTTTTTTTTTTTTTAGTTGAGCATCTTTAATGTGCTGATTGGTTATTTGTATCTCTTCTTTGAAGAAATGTCTGTTCAAATCCTTTGCTCATTTTTAAATTGGATTATTTGGGTTTTTTTAATTGTTGAGTGCTAAGATATATTCTAGATAGAAATATTATCAGATATATGTGTTTGCAAATATTTCCTCCCTTTCTGTGGGTTGTCCTTTCATTTGGTGCCCTTTGAAGAACAAGAGGTTTTCATTTTGATGAAATCCAGTTGAGCTGTTTTATCCTTTGGCTACTTGTCTTTAGGCATTGCATCTAAGAAACCATTGCAAAAAAAAAAAAAAAAAAGAAACTATTGCAAAAGCTATAATCCAAAGTTGTGAAGCTTTACGCCTAAGTTTTCTAATAAGGAATTTATAGTTTTTGCTTCAATATTTAGGTTTACAATCTATCTTAACTTGTTTATGGTATGGGATAGCGGTTGGATTTCATTCTTTTGCATAAAGATACTCAGTTGACCCCATACCAACTGCTGAAAAAAAACTATCCTTTATCCCTTGAATTATCTCTGCTGCCTTGTCAAAAATTAATTGACTGCCAATGTGAAGGTAGATTTCTGGACTCTTAATTCTATTGCATAGGTCTAAATGTTTATCCTATGCCAATACCACACTGTCTTGATTATTGGAGCCTTGTGGTAAATCTTGAAATTGGGAGATGGGAGTCCTCCAACTTTGCTCTTTTTTTTTTTTTTTTTTTTGAGGTGGTTCGACTCTTCTATTAAGGTATGTTTGCATCATAAGCAGAAGCTCAGTGGCTGGGTGGGTTTCAGGCATGGTGTGACCCAGGCTCACTGGCTGGGCTGGGACTCATCCTCTCCATACTCTGCTGTCGGCGGACTTCAATATTGGCTTCACATTCTAGGTCGCAATTTGCTCTCCTTACTTGAGGCAGGCTCAGTGTTGATGTTCAAACCCAGGATGTTCGGTTCCTCTGGAACACGCGGGGCTGTGTCCCTGCCCCAGGGTTGTCATAGCAACAGCCAACAGTCAGCAAGCCTGCATCTCTGTTGAGAAGGACTTCTCACGAGCTCTCAGACAGCACCAGGGCTGCTCCGCGGCATGGCTCCAGGGACACCATTCACATCGTTGGCATCCCCTGGGGCACAACTCATGTTATTCATATTCACATTGTGATATGAATGATGTAGTTTTCAATAGGGGCACATTTGTCTAAGTAGTCACAGTGCATTAATTTCATCTTCCTCCCAAGAAAAGGGAAGAAATTACACGGTGATGTCAAGGGGTGCCCTGGGTCTCCTGCAACAATCACTCAACTAAGACGTATTGAGTCGCTCAGCATTGTGCTAGGTAAAGAGTTGGAGATGGATGGTCCTTATGAAAAGAATGCCTCTCAGAGAGGGAAGCTGAGGGCAGTCAGGGTGGGCTTCCTGGAGGAAGCAGTGAAAAGAGGCAAGCAACCACATTCCGGAAACCACACCAGAACTTTGACTCCGCCATCCAGCTTGGGCACCCGTGGGCTGTGCTGCTCCAGGTAAGTCGCTTAACCTCACTGAGCTTCAATTTGCTCATTGGCCAAGTGTCACTGATACCATACCCTTTGCAGGATGCTTGTGAAAGTTAAGCAAGGTGTAGGTCACCTCTGATGGTGCTTTGGTCCTTGGGGAGGGGTGTCAAAGCACCAGCAGGTGAGAGAGATCTCTTTTTCCTCCCAGGAATTTATGTTGGACAAAATGGAGACAATGAGATTTATCTCACTGCTCATGGAACCCAGAGTATGCTGGTCAGGGGACAGTCTCAAGGACCCCAGAAGATACCCCAGATCCTTCGGGAAATGCCCAAGGGATCAAGACTCGGTTCCCAAAACCCCTTTTCCAGGCACCCAGACTTCAGACTGCTCCAGCCCGCACTGACCCAGCTAGTGGCCATGCAGGCCCTGCCAGCATCATGACCATCTTCTTACCTGTCCAACCTTCTTTTCTCATTACAGCACCCCCAAGTGGGCAGGAGTCAGCCTTGGGGGTGGGGGTGGGTGCTGTTCCCTGTCCTGAGGGATTAGCAGGTGTGGAGGCTGGGAATGAGGAAGGGGTGTGTGTGTGGGGGGGTGTTCCCTGCTTGGACCCAGCAGCCAGGTGGGAGGTCTACTTCTGGGAGCCAGGGTCACATGCTCACAGTGATCAGTGGGTCTAAGAAGAGTTGTAGATAGATCCCCAGATTTTAGGAATATCCAAATCAAATTCTCATACAGAGCCACCCAGGGCCGTAGGATGCATGGGAGCTGGCCTTGCCCACAGCAGCCTGGGGAGCACAGTAGATGGGGGACTGAATTTTCTGCTGGGGGCATCTCATCACTGGTTCTCAGAAGCTGAATACCGAGTCAGATCTGCTGCCTTCCTGAGAGTCCCAGAGCTGCCTAAAGTGAATGCTGCTCTCAGGTAGACGTTGGCCAGGCAAAGCCCTTCCCCAGGCTGGTTTTGCCACCTGTAGGATTGGGTGAGAGGGTGTCTAAGGGAGTCCCCTCCCCAGTCTAACATTTTTAGGTCAGTGTCAGAAGAGCTGGGTCTGCATGGAAGACACTGGTTTGGTTTTATTGTGTCACTGGTGTAAAATCCTCCTAGCAGCCCCTGCAGCCCTGGAAAGAATTCAGCTCTGGAAGTCTGCGTTGGTTTATCGGTTTGGGTAAAAGGGGCCAGTTACGAGCAACTGATGAGCTGCCACAGTGGTCAGCAAATTGACTTTCAAAGAAGAGTTTCAGAAAAGATGCTGCTATGCAGTCAACAAACACAGAAGGTCTCTGTTTCTCAGGGGTTGCTGGGAGAGGGGTCAGGAAGCTCTGAGGGAGGGAAGGTGGGAGCATGAATGGGTTGTAGCTGCCGAATCAATCAGGGAAGCTACGTACGTATAATAAGACTGAGTGTGGCCGGGTCTCTACGTGCAGCTTCACCAAAGGAGAGCCGAGGAGGGACCTTTGCTTCGAGTTCTGACCTCACAGGCCTTTGGAGCAAAGTGAACATCTCAGGTCGGGCTCCAGTCAGGTTTGAGAAGGCCAAGGTGGTGGGATGGCTCTGAAGGTCAAGCGAACGCAAGGGGAGGGTCTTCCAGTTTGGCCAGAGCATGAAGAACCTGACTGGTGGTCTGAGAAGGTGGACTGTAGACCCCTCATGGGGTCCATGGGCCAGGCTCCGAGGTTGGGGCTTGGGTCTGGAGGCCACATGTAGGGGTGCCTTGGTCCACTTGGGCTGCTATCCCAGAAGCCCGTAGACCAGGGCTTCACACCACAGACATTTACTTCTCATACTTATGGAGACTGGAAGTCCCAGACCAAGGCCCTGGTGGGTGGGTTGCATGGCGAGGGCCCACTCCCTGTTCTCAGATGGCCATATTCTTGTTGTGTCTTCACGTGGTGGCAGGGGCGAGGCAGCTCTACGGGGTCTTTCTTATCAGGGCACTAGTCCCACTCATGGGGGCTCCACCTGCAGGACCTACTCACCTCCCAAAGGCTCCACCTCCTAACACACCAGAGGTTGGGATTTCATCACGTGGATTTGGGACTGGAGGACTCAAGTACTCAGTTCCTCGCAGGGAGGCTCCCACCTTCTTAACCTTTCCCGGTTCTCCCTCTGCCACGACAGTCTGCTCTCCAAAGAGATCTAAGGCATCCCATCAATCCCCTGTGATGTGGGCATGTGCTAGGCCAATGGTTCTTCGATTCCAACATTCATTGGGAAGACTTGTGAAAACACAGAGCGTGGCCCTACTCCAGGTGCTTCTGATCGAACAACCTGGGGTCTTAGAGGCCTGAGGATTTGCATTTCTAATGTGATTCCCAAGAGATGCTGATGCTGTAGGTGCTGGGATCACTTTGGGAACTGCTGCTTTGGAGGAATAGCAAATCCCAAATGCCTAAGCCAGCTCTGCTCCTCCCCCTGACCGGACTTCAGTGTCCCATCTGCATGACAAGACTGGACCTGGCAGCGTGGGAGCACCACCCCCACCCTGTCTAACCTCCCGGGTGGCAGGGGACATATACCTTTCTATAGGCCCAGGGCATGGTTCTCTGGCTTCCTGTCTGTTCCAGGTGTGAGGACACCTGGGGTGGGGGGCTGTTGTCCTCCTGCCCCCTGCCATCCGCACGCTGGGCACTGGGTGTGCATTTGGAGGTCTACTTCAGGTATTTTGTCACACTCCTCAGGGAGGGAAGAGGATGATCAGAACAGGTGCCTGGGGTGGCAGTGGCCTGGCCATCAATCTACATTTGCAATGGGCAGCCAGGTCTTTCAGGAGCTCCCAGCCTCCACTGAGAGGGGCTTGGGTCATGAAATAGACGGATAGGGTGCTGGGCTTGGCGATGCTGCTGCAGGCAGGTACTAGAACGCCGGGGTTTACCCTTTCTGGTCTTTGTGGTCAGACAGAAAGCTATCTCAGCCCCAACCCTGTACCTTTAAAGTGCTTTTTCTTGGGTTTCATGTTAGCTGGAGAAAGGCCTTCAAGTGCATTTGGAAAAAAAAGCAGGGGTCAGGTACCTGATGAAATGTCACCTCATCTGATTGCCCAATCAGATCCTGAGACCCCAAGACCCCAAGACACCAGGTGGTCCAGGGCTTGGACACTTTGTGACACGGTGAGCTCATTACCTGCCAACGGATTCCAGCTTTAAGTAACTTCAAGTGTGAGAAAAATTCTTCCTCCACACCATCCTGGGAAAGTTGGTTTATTGGGAAATGGTTGGTGCTGAAAAGCTTGGACATTTGGTGGGAAAATAAAATTATGTCCTCTTTCTAGACTATACACAGTGGGACGTTCCAGTTCCTTTGAGTGGTCGCTTTCCAACTTCCACATCATTGAAACTACTACGACAGTCGCTAACCACGGAGATGCCTGGAACTTATTCTGGAAAGTGCTGGTTCTGAGGTGGGGCCCAGAAATTTGCATTCTTAGCCAGGCAGTTGCTATGGCAGTTTCAGGTGGTTCCAGGCAGGAACTGGGCAGTTCCAATGAGATGGCTCTCCCAGCATAGGGTGAGAAATACCGGGTGTGCAAATGCCCAAAAAGAAGAAAATCTGGTCTGTGTTGCCCTGCTCTTCAGTCAGGAAGCACTTTGGAAGCACGAAAGCCACAGAAGTGATACCTGAAAATAATTTGACTACATAAAAATTAGAAATGCATCTACCTCAAGACATATCAAAATATCTGAGGACAATAAACTGGGAGGAAATGGTGATAAATTGGGGATCCCTGGGTGGCTCAGCGGTTGAGTGCCTGCCTTTGGCCCAGGGCACCATCCTGGAGTCCCGGGCTCAAGAACCATGTTGGACTCCCTGCATGGAGCCTGCTTCTCCCTCTGCCTGTGTCTCTGCCTCTCTCTCTCTCTCTATCATGAATAAATAAAATCTTTTTTAAAAAAAGAAATGGTGGTGGTTTTGATATTTAAAAAGCTCTCACAAAGTAAATGACCACTGTTCATATTCAGAGAATCACAAAATAAAAATGGTCTATAAACATGAAAAATATTTCACCTCACTAAAAAGATTAAACCATTTAATTTCTGCTGGTAAAAAAATTTAAGCTAATACACTAATGCTTGTCAGATAGGCTGCCAAAAGTGCGATAATGTTTACACAAACTTTGGAAAGCAATTTGATTAGAGGTCCCAGGAGGCTTTGAAAAATGTTTATGTCCTTTGGCTCAATGATTTCAAGCCAAGAAATTTAAGCTAAAAAAACAAACAAACAAACAAAAACGGAGCTACTTGGTTCAAAAATGACAGCGAGCCCAACTCAACTTGGCTTAAGCCAATAAGGGAATTCACTGGCTTATGAAACTGAAAGGCCAGGGACCCTAGGTTCAGGTCCTGCTTGATCAGGTGGTCAGTGTCCACAGAATTCTGTCTCTGTCTCTGGGCTCTACTCTTCTACACCTTGGCTTCATTCTCTGGTTCCATGTAAACGACCTCCACCCTGCATCCTCCAGAGTTGAGGTCAGAGGAAGAAACAATGTCCCCTCAAAGTCTCAGGGCAAGTCCCACGGTTCATTGTGATGGGTTCGCCTTGGGGCAGGTGCCTCTCTTTAAACAAATCCCTCATTGGCCAGGCTTAGGCTGTGCATCCATCCTTAACTAATCTCTGTAACTAGAGGGAACTACATCCTCTGATTGGCCAGTCTGACTCAAATTTTTGAGTTTAAGTGAGGTGCAATATCTTTTATGGCTAGAGTCCTTCCTCTGGAGCTGGTGGTGGGTGCCACATGAACTACATGGGTTGAATGAAGGGGAGATATGGTTCTCCCCAAGGGACACCAGGCTACTGTGATCACGGGGTGGTGGGACCTGAGGCTGGGCGGGCAAAACCCAGAAATGCCCATTACAGATGCCGGCAGAGTGTTTAGACAAAGATGTCCACCACATTGTTATTTATAATAACCAAACTGGAAAGAACTGAAGTATCTCAGAAAAAGAGCTCAATAAGTAATGCCCAAACTTTATGATTTTATAATTCTGCAGCCATGCAATTACATGTTTTCAAAAATTGTAGAAGGAAAAATAAAGGATGTAAGTCAAGTGGGGGAAAAAAAAAAAGCAGGGATTTAAAGAATAGAATTTAAGCCCAACTTGGTAAAAAAAAAAAAAAACTATCGGAATTTGAAAAACAGAACATAAGCCAAATTTGGTCAAAATTATATAAAAGAGTGGAAGGATATGCACTAAACCAGTGCTTATCGGTGAGAGGATCATGATCCTCGGGAGGAGGCAGGTGTTAATAGCCACCTAGTGCAGCAGATTGAATCAGGGGTCCCAAGTTTTCACTGTCCCGCGGTGGTGTCCACTTCCACACTTTTGCCGGACGCTCTTGGTGGGCATCTCTCTCTCTCTCTCTTTTTAAAGATTTTATTTATTCATGAGAGACAGAGAGAGAGAGAGAGAGAGAGAGAGGCAGAGACACAGGCAGATGGAGAAGCAGGCTCCGTGCAGGGAGCCCGATGTGGGACTCGATCCCGGGTCTCCAGGGTCATGCCCTGGGCTGAAGGTGGCACTAAACCACTGAGCCACCCAGGCTGCCCTCCTCTCCATCTCTTGATGATGGGTTGGCCATGTGAATCGCTTTGGCCAATAGGATATTAGTGGGTTATGACATAATCAGAGGCTTAAAACATGATCCCCCCTGGCACCCTCACCCCCCGCCACGGGCTTATCATCAGTGAGCTCTGCTATGGAGGGAACGTACCCCTAGGAACCCCTTGATTCTAGAGGGATAAGAGCCACATGGAGCAGACATGGCTCCAACACACAGTTTGGCTGCACAAGAATCATTCAATCCTCAGCCAACCCTGAGCCAGAAATAAATGCTCATAATGGCAAGCCAGTGAAGCTAGCAGCGGCTGCTAGGTACACCTGCACACTCCTTCCAACGCCGTTGTCTCTCCAACCCAAGGATCACCAGTCGACCTGATGGGCGTGGATTGTGTATCTGAGGGGTGCTGGGATGCTCGGTGCACCAAAAGAGCTGTTTTGCCATGATGATGTGGCTTTGGATCCTAGGACTCTACTCTTTCATTTTCTTCTTTATACTTTTGTGTATTTTTAAAAAGATTTTATTTATTTATTCATGAGAGACACAGAGAGAGAGGCAGAGACACAGGCAGAGGGAGAAGCAGGCTCGCTGCGGGGAGCCCGATGTGGGACTCGATCCCGGGACCCTGGGGTCACACCCTGAGCCCAAGGCAGATGCTCAACTGCTGAGCCCCCCACTTTGGTGTATCCCTACACTTCGGTGTATTCTCTGGAGTTTCTGCAGTGAGCATGGTGCACTTTTATAACTGGAAAAAGAAAGCTTTACTGAAAAGTTGGGAAGATTAATTGGAAACTAACTCTTCTTGGCATCTCATAGATCCTCCCTTTGGTGTCCCTGAGAAAAAGGCTACCTGCCAATTTATTCACCTGCAGGGCCATCTTCAGGACTGAAGCCAGTGTTCTCAGCCCCCTGACTATTGCCTTTCGTCCGCGTTTGGGGACTCTGGCTCTGAATTAGTTTCCACTGGTCTCTAGCCTTAGTTTTCTGGCTCCATGTTACAGAAGGGGAGGCTGCAGCTCCGCGGTTAAGTGGCTGGCCCAAGGCGACACAGCCGCTCAGTGGAGGAGCGGGGACATTAGCCCCAGTCCACGGGCTCCAAATAGAGCTGCCACCTAGAAGATGAACGAGTTTTCATTCTCCTTCAGCAAGTAGGAAGAAGGTGAGAATCAGGAGTCGGAAAGCCGGTCCGAGAGGAACGTGTCCTCAAAGTCCTTCTGGGAGGGACAGGGTTTTTCTAAGACAACCGAAACGAATACTTTAACTCAGAGAGGTGCAGTAACTGGCTCCAGGTCACACAGCAAACAAGTGGCGAACCCAAGCCTGGCTGACCTCAAAGCTAGGGCACTTTTCCTAATTCAAGTTTCTAGAACTTTCCCCCAAATGCCTCTAACGGCAGAGGAGAGTGAACCCAGACTTTCGGGGACCTGGTGCTCAGGCCTGAGGGGAACGGAGCAGCTTTGCACTTTTGTTTCATCTGAAAATTTTTTAAAAGCTGATTCGCATTGTGTTTCATAATACGTTATTCATATATATATATATATATAAAATCATGTTTTCTACCTACAAAATATCTTTGAGGACAGCAGATGCTCCAGGGGGCTGTTCTGTGTGTCTGCTGTCCTTCCAGTTCTGGCTGGCGGAGCTCTGGGGTGTCTGTAAGCACAGGCTCCCCAGAGGCCTAAGGAGTTTCCAGGGATCACCCAGCCCTGAACTTTTCTATTTTTCATGTCCTGGGAGATGGGATTCATGGGATTTGTTCGGGCACCGAGCTCTGCTAACAGCCCGTGCTGTCTCCTGCCGGCTCTCCTACCTGTCGCCTGGGCCAGCAGATCTCGCGTCACCCTGGACCCTCCCTCCTGCCATTCTACACCCAGCCCACCACCAGGTCCTGTCCACACGGCCTTCTCCCGACACTGCACACTTCCCTGCTCTATGGGCCCTGTCCTAGTCCCTGCATGCCCGTCTCCGGCCCGGAGGACCACAGCAGCACCTGCCACGAGCCCCCTGCTCAGTGTACTGTGGTCACCTGGTCCCTGCCCTCTGGGACCTTACCCAAGGCAGGCACACAGGAGGAGTCATGCCCTGTGATCAAGGGTGGGCCGGGAGTCATAAAGTGCTGAGAAAGAGACTAATGCTGGGGGCATGGAAGAGGACAAATGACACCTCCTCCAACCCATCCTTTAGATTTCAGCTCAAAACTCACCTCCAGACAAGGCCAGAGCCCTCAGTTACCTGCTCCCACCGTACCCTATCCTCTTTCTTTCCAGCACTTGCCAGAGTTTGCAATTAGACATTGTCTTGTGTGGCTAAAGCAATAGAGAAGACGGTGGGGTGGAAGCCCCACTGGGCCTCCAACGGGGGTCTGAGGAAGTGATGGGGGGGTCACCC
This sequence comes from Vulpes lagopus, assembly GCF_018345385.1. Classification (NCBI taxonomy): domain Eukaryota; kingdom Metazoa; phylum Chordata; class Mammalia; order Carnivora; family Canidae; genus Vulpes; species Vulpes lagopus. The sequence goes on along the minus strand of NC_054829.1, from coordinate 10,305,664 downwards.
ACACGGTTCCCCAGAGATACAAGTATCATTAATCTCATTTCATAGAAAAGTGGACTGTGGCTAAGAGCAAGAGAGGCTGTATTAGTCATCGGAGGCTGCATAACAAGTCACCCCCCAACTCTGCTGAAGATAATGAACATTTATTACCTCCTTATTATTCCTGGGGTCAAGCATCTGGGCGGGGCTGGGTCCTCTGGCTCCAGGTCTCTCCTCTAAGCTTCAGTCCAGCTGTCAGCCAGACCTGTGGCTTCATCTGAAGGCTTGACCAGAGGAGAATCAGCTTCCAGGCTCATGCACGTGGCCACTGGGAAAAGTTCCTCACAGGCTGTGGGACTGGGAGCCTGAGCTCTTCACTGGCTGCTGGCTGTTGGACCACCAGGTGGCCGATGACAGAGAAGGGGGAACAAGCAGGACAGAAGCCACAGTCCTACTCTCAGAGGTGGCAACTGGCCACTGAAGTCGAGCCCATGCTTGAGGGGAGAGGGTCACAGTGGTGTGAACACAAGAGGCAGGTTGCTAGAGGCCGTTAGAGGCTGCCTCTCACAGAGGTCACAGACCTGCCACAGGTCTCCTAACTAGGACACGTCCAGGAGGTGGGCTCTCTGCCCCCTCCGAGGATGGTGAGGCCAGGGCTGGGACTAGCAGCGCCCACCAAGCCCAGGGCCCCCACCCTGCCCTGGCCTCAGCTTCCTGTGAACCATACCCACTGCTTTCTCCTCCCATGGAAGCAGGGAGCCCTTCCCACCCAGCCCCCCGAGGCTGCGGGGGTACAACACTTGCTGTCTGAGCTGAAGACATGTTAGCTTTCAGAGCCCAGGCCTGGGGAAGCACACAGGTGGGCAGCTGGCTGGAAACCTGGCCCATCTACTCCTCTCCGGGGGCTGCAGGCCGTGTTTAATCTGAACAGTGAGCAGAGACTTGGGGGAGCCCAGCCTCACAAAAGGATTTCTCTTCTAGATTTCCTTGTCTCACATTTCGGAAGCCCGAGCAGCCCGTCGTGGGACTGGCTCCCTGGAACCCTCCTGCAGGGTCCAAGAGAGGCCACATGCCTTTTGTGGTCTAACTCGAGTTACCTCTCACCGTGTGTCCCCTCTCCCCGGGCTGCCTGGTGGAAAGTTAAATCTCGAACATTTGCGGGGTTCCCTCTCCATCCTCCGCCAACCCGTTGGGGGTTGTGTGGTCCTGCGCAACTGGTTCAGTGCAGAGTCATTGGTGGTGACGTCCCCGTGAGAATGGAGGCTGAGTGAAGGCAGCGAGTTTTTGTCATTTTTGTGCACAGATGTGCATAGTCGGTGCCAGTCACGCATCTGCCTGTCAGATGTGCAGTAAATCTTTGCTGAGTGTTGAATGAATGGCCTTGGGTCCTGTACCGCCCCCACCCCCGACCTAACATACACTGTGCTTTGAAGGAGGGCACAGAAAGGATCTTTGCCAGGTCGGGATCCTGTGTTCCCTTGGGCGGTGCCAACAGGTGACAGGACAGTGAAGAGCGCCCCTTGTTCTGGGACACCTGCTTCCACCGCTTCCCAGATTCCAGAATGTTCTCTCCCTATTCAGTCAGACCTGCCTACCCATTCTCAACTCTCCCAACTTTCATTGTTTTTCTTGGAAATGCCTTTTCTGAAAAATAAATGGTTTCTCCTCATTCCTGCCCCTGGGAGTGGGAACCAGGGCAACCTGCTACCTCCAGGGCTGGCCGGCAGCTCCCAGGGGACAGGCGTGGGGGAGGGGAGGGGACTAAGTCCAGCTCTGATTTTTCCTGATCTCCCCCATCAGGGAAACAACACACAGGTTTGCACCTCAAGCTTTCCAGCTCAAAGTTCCAGGCTCTGCACGATAACGACGGGGTGGGAGCAGCCTGGAGGGCAGCGTTGGGTTGTGCAAGGAAGTAAAGCACTTGACAGGTCGCCCGGCGTCCTGGTCCCCCCTGCACAGCGCTGGGGCTGGGGTTCACAGGGCAGGGAGAGTGTGGTCAGTGTAAAGAGCAGCAGAAAGATGGGCTTCCGCCACCAGCTCCTGGCCGCACGGTGTAGCCACCTGAGGTCCCAGCTTTGTCTCACTGATCTAGCAGAGGGCAGACACCCCCCCTTGCAGGTGCACAGGCACAAACAGCCTTGGACCTCCTCCCTGCCACGTGCAAGTTCTTACCTTGTCCCCCTCAGGCTCCATCCCACAAGGATGAACGAGACTCAGGCCCCTGCAAAGCCCACATATTTTGGGTACTTCCTGGATACTAGGCACAGTGTCAAGTGCTTTTCAGGGTCAGCTCATTGAGTCTTTGCAACCGACCTTTGAGGTAGGTACCAACACCCCCACTTTACAAACAAGGAAACAGAGGCACAGGGAGGTGTGGCTTGCTCAAAAGCTATTACATGGGAATCATGACACAAATACTCTTGATGCCACTGCCCACACCTGTAATTATCATGTCCTACTGCCCCGGCCAAGTCACAGCCACAAGGGACCAGCACCATAGAAGGTCAGGGACAGGGGCTCCATGGGGCAGGCCCTGAAAGGACTGTTCACATTTTCAACTCAGACTCCACCTGAAAACCAGCTAGACTCTTTCTTCCTTGGAGAGCTTAGATGGGTTAGGAATCAGGAGATTATAGTTTTCCCTGCTCATTCCAGCTGCAGTAAAGGATAGAGTCCATTACGCATATATGGAGATTCTGGGTAAGATTTTTTTGTTTGTTTGTTTAAAATATTTTTTAAGTATTTTTTTTAATTGCTCCAACTGTCCAACCCTCTCAATAAGAGGGGAATCAGAGGCCCAGAGAGGGCCTGGAAGTCGTCTGAGGCCACGCAGCAGTGAGTGGCAGAGTCTAGAGCCGGTCTGGAGCCCAGTGTTCCCTGGGAATTCCAGCCCGACGCTCCTTCCAAATTCGGGATGCCAGCTTAGCTTGGAGCTGCTGTGGCCTGGGGAGGGGAGGAAAGTGGACCAAGGGCTCGAGGCCTAGTATGGCTCAACACAGGGCTCCTAGAAGCCTCAGCCCACTCAGGGTCCTCCTCCCGGAGGCCCTCAACGCCTCAGCTGTGAGCTTGATCAGGGCTAAGCCTGTGCCCTCCCTTCCCCAGCAAAGACTCGTCACCTGCTCTCTGTGGAAGCACACCTGGCTCAGGTATTTCCACACGGAGTGAAGCCCAGCACAGCTTTCAGTGAGCACCGGATGAGGAGTCAAAAGTCCGGGGAACCAGCCTGGCTAGGCCACTTTGTCGCTGAGCAGCACTGGGCTGCTTCTCTTACCTCTCTGACTCCCTTGGCTATAAAAAAAAAACAAGGAGCAGAGCCCTCCAAAAGCAAACAGGGCGTGGTGGTACGCACCCTCATCATCACATGCATGGTTCCTCAGCAGAATGAGTTTGGAACCAGCTCCAGAGTCAGGCTGCCTGGGATCGAATCCCAATGTATGGTGGGCGAATTTGGGCAAGTACCTTAAATGTCTCTGTGCCTCAGTTTCCTCATCTGTAAAACAAGGATTATAGGGATGATAATAAGGCAACCTATCCCTGTAAATTAGTTGTCAGAACATTAAGTAGGATGATACAGGTTGAGAGTTGAGGACAGCGCCTAGTACACAGTGAGTGTTCAATAAAAACTCATCTTTGTTGTTCTCGCTCCTCCAGCTACGATTAAAGCCTAGATTCCCTACGTAGTAAATGATGTGCACTTGGAAGACACAGATGCTTGTTTGTCCAAGAGTCAAGCCTGGTGCCTGGGGCAGGACAGTGAGCATGGGAATGGGGCAATTGCTTAACACACGGACCTGGGAGTTTTGACACCTGTAAATTGATGCATGGAATGCACTGGAGCCCCCCCCCCTTCCCCAGAAACCCTCCCTCCCCCACTGGAAGCATCTCCTGGGGAAGGGGGGCAGGGCTGGTGAATGAATCTTTGAAGGATACATATTCCTGTGTTTGATGTTTTGTAATAATGAGCTTGTATGCAGGCTGAGTCACCAGACCTGATTTACGTCTGTGCCACACGTACGCAGCCTTAGGATTCCAGAGGCACAGCATCAACAATCCTGGAAATTCATTCACTCAACAACCATTAATTGGGTGCCTGCTAACCGACTGACTCATGAGTTGGAAGTGGGTAAAACATTACTTAGAAGCTACACAAGGGCAGGCAGGTAACTTGATGTTATTGGGCACGTGTTCCCCAAGCACCTGTCCTCTGATCTGGAGCAAACTATACTTACGTGGCCTTGTTGAGAAATTAATGAGAGCCGACTAATCTTTCAGGAGGCCTCAATTTGCAGTTTTGGTCTAAAGCCCTTCAGCCTTTACAAATGAAGCCTTTCTGGGTCGGGCTAACTCCTTTGCTAGTTAAAAGCTTTCTGTGTCTTTAAAAGGGGGCGGTGCCCTGTCAAATAAACCCTGAAGCATAGGCTGAAGGCGCGTGGAGTCCCACCCACTTTCTGTGACGTCCTGCGTCCCAGCTGCTGATTGCCCGCCTCAGACGTCAATCGCGGGGCGTGCGTCTCGCTGGGACACAGTGGAGGTCTAGCCCGAGGTTTGCGGAGCGGTCGGGTGCATTCTCCGCTCGCCCCCGCGCCCTCGAGGCCCCCGCCGCCCGGCCCAACGGCGGAGCCAGCCGGTGGCTCCCGCGGCGCCCTCCCGCACCGGATCGCTGCCCGCTGGGGCGGGACCTGGCCCGACGGCTGCGGCCACTATGGTCAGTGGTCGTGGAGGGGGGCGGGGGGAGGGGAGCTGGACGGGGGGCGCGGGGGGCGGGCTCGCCGCCGGGGCGCCTGTGCGCTCGCGGGTCGGGGCACGGGCGCCGGGCTCAGCCCCCAGCGCGGGTCCCGGGGCGTTCGGACCCCTGGGAACGGGGAGTCGCCGCGACGGGTGCTGGGGGGGGGTCCCCGTCCTCCCCGGGGAGGCCCTGCAAGGCCCGAGGCGCGCCCCGCCGTGCCCCGTGGACGCCCGGCGCGGGGACCCAGCCTGGGCTCCGGGCCCCGCGTCCGTGGTGCGCCCGCCCCCGTGTCCCCAGGGTGTCGCCCCGACGGCGCAGTGTAGGCGCCCTCGACGGAAGGGAACCGAGAGGCCCCGGGGCTGCGGGTCGCCGTCTTTGTTAAGTAGCCGCGCAGTGGGCAGCTCCCCGCGCCACCCCTCCTCCCCAAGCCCCGCAAGTGACCCAGGAGGTGCAGGAGCCCCGGGGTGGGGGGGGACGTCCTCTCCATCCCGCGGATCAACAGAGGTGTGTGCTGTTGGGATGCACATGGAGAGGCGCCTCAAGTTGCAAGCACATGAGTTAGGGGGCCGCGGCGGAGGCCGGGGGAACCCTTGATTCAGAGTACGGGAGCAGAAACGGCCCCAGAGCCACCCTGGGCCAGGCCGACCCTGGAACTTGCGTGGGAGGGGAAACTGAGGCCCAGATAAGCAAAGGGCGGGGACTGATTGTGGTAGTAGACCTGGGACTTGAACGCAGGCCTCTGGACTCCCAGTCCAGTGCTCCTTGTGTTACATCAGACCACCTTGCAGGTGGTGGGGGGAGGAGCCGGGCACCCTGCGAGCAACGGAGCAACCTGGTGTGGCGACTGCCTGAAACCCTTTAATCCTTAGCCCCCTGCTCCAGGGAGCCTGTAGAGTGTAGGGGCTGGTGGCCCTTACGGTGGCTTGGGGTCATACAGCTCTGAGTTCAGATGCCATCTCCACCCCTTGGAAAGCCAAGAGGCTTTGGTTGGGCTGCCCCCCACCCCTAGCACTACTTGGCGCATCTGCACAGCAGGCACTGTGAGGGCCACATGAGGTGACGCCCGCGGAGCGCCCGGCCTAGGTAACCAGCTACAGCTGCTCCTGTGGTACCAGGGTCCTGGAAGTGGGTGCACACGCATGCCCCGTTCTTCTTGGTCCCCTCCCTCTCCTGTCTGCGCAGGGAGGTGGTCCATCCCTTCAGGACGCTCCTGGGCTGGCGCATGGGTCAAAGCCTGGTCACGGCCTGGCACGTTGAGTGTGGCACGAGCAGCCAGGGCAGCTAAGTCAGGGCTGCCCCGGACAAAGCAGCCGGCTGCTGGGGTATGGCCCAAGGCCTCTGGGGCATCTGGAAGCATCAGCTTCCTGCTTCTACCCAGTGCCCCAGGGTTTCCCTGGCTCTGCTGCTCCTGGAAGGGGGCCCAGGTGTTTCTGCATCCATCACCCACTACGGAGTGGCAGGAGCTGGGGTAATAATGAGTTCAAAACGCCACCCTGGAGCCAGAGGCCACCGTTGGGAAGCTGAGAACAGGGCAGGGACGGTGGCGACGAGGACCTGAACTTTTGGTCTCTGTGCTAGACAGTGAGGCCTCTGATTCCACCTTCCCCACTGCCCTGGACTCTCAAGACCAGAAGTCAGAGGGCAGATGGGGTCAGAAGCACCAAACCTTCACCCTGTCAGGGAAGGCTTGGGGGCCTTGGAGAGGGGTGAAGTGGTGAATGCACTGAGGAGGGTGTCTGCCTGGGAATCACGGGGTGGGGCAGGGCCGCGCAGGGTCTGCTGGCATTTACTGAGCACCTACTGTTAGCCACGTACTGTGCTATGTGGCAATTTTTATGTTCCTGCGTGGTGTGAATGGGGCTATGTGTGCGGGGGCAGCAGAGGAGAGGAACGTCCTTGGGAAATACACCATCTTCTTTCCTCTTCCATTTCAAAGACACTGGGCTAAGCTAGAGGCCTGTGGAGAAGGCACAGGACCCCCTGGGAGGGCAGAGGCTGCCACTGGCTGGGCTGTAGGTAATAAGTGTTCACTCAAAATCCAGTTAACATTTGGTGAATACATGAGTGTGAGAGGTGAATAGTGAAACCACAGGGCCCTTCCGTGCTTTGTTATTTTATTTGTCAAACAAGCCCCTAGTCATCAGGCCCCATGATGGGCAGTGATGAGAAAGGTGAGGGGCCTAACCTTGCTTAGGAGCTTGATACCTGTTGGTCAAGACAGAGCTGGATGCAAGCAATCCCTGAGCTACTGATCATGGCCTAAGAGGCCTGACTGAGGGCTTGGGGAGCACAGCAGAAAGCTGGTAGTCGCTGAGGGTGCAGGGAGTATCAGGGAAGGCTTCATGAGGGAGTCTTTTGAATGAGGTTTTGAAGCATATGTAGGAGTATTCAGGAAGGACTTGAGGAAGGGTGCATTCCAGGCAGGGTGGGACAGTGTGCTTAAAGGCATGGAAACAGGGTCAAGAATGGAATATTCTGGGAAAGGTCTGTGTGGATGCAGGGAGCTCAGAGGAGGGCGGGGAGATGAGTCTAGAAAAGTAGGGAGCGTCAGGATGTGCTGAGAAGGGCTTCAACATGCTGTGTTGTGGGCTTTGAATTTTATCCTGCCGGTGGGGATGGGGTGAGGACTGTAACAGACTTCTGACAAGTACGGGGTGGTTGACTTGGATGATCTCCCTGGCGGTTTGGTGGACACAGGGTTGGAGGTGGCCAGGCTGGGTGATGAGACTGGCTCATGCATTTGTTCATTCACCCATCCACTCAGTATGCATTTTTGGAGCATTACTGTGTGCCAAGCACTGGGGATTTGGTCTTGACAGGCATGCACAAATACCTGCCCTCATGTTGTTGACATTCTAGCAGAGGGACAGACAGATTGCAAGGAAATGAGTGAACCTACATGGCAGCCGATGTGAAGAAATAAAGCAAGTCAAGGTAGTGGGGGAGGGGCAATTTTACACAGGGCAGTCGGGGAAGACGTCTCTGAGGAGGTGATGCCACCTGAGTCTTAAGAGGAGCATCCCAGGCAGCAGGAGCAGCATGTGCAAAGGCCCTGAGGTAGAAATGGGGATGTCTTGTTGGAGGAACACAAAGAGGGTCATTGTGGTTGGTGCTCTGGGAGGGTAAGGTAAGCGAGGCTGGATGTCGTAGAACCTGGGAGATTGTCTTCAAAACGTTGAGTCTTTTCTTTAAGTGAGGGGAGCCACTGGAAAGAATGGAAGAGAGTTGTGTCCTCCTCTGGCTTATGTGAAGCTGCCTGTGCTGGCTGCTGTGGAGGATGGTGAGGAAGGGGGGCAGGGGTGGAAGCCAGGAGATGGGTTGGGCTGATGCTATTGCAGGCTCCCTGAGGGCAGAGGGTGGCGACTCTGGCCTGACCCAGGAGCAGAGTCGATGGAGAAGAGAGGAGTGCAGGAGGGGTCCTGGGTTTGGCATGAGCTCTGGCTGGATGGAGGGGCCTTTTGGGGAGCTGGAGACAGCTGGAGAGGAGGCAGATATGGAGCAAGAGAGCATTTGGGGCATAATAGTTGAGGGGATGCTGCTCAGACATCCCGGTGGCTGTTTAAAAGTGGGAGCTTTAGGGCCAGAGATGAAAATCAGAGGGTCCTTTAGAAGATGCTGTAGGAGTCCAGACATCAAATGAGAGGTGGCTGGGATCTGAGTTCAGAGTCTCTGCAAAACTAGCCAATAACTGTGACCCAAAAGGGGTGGAAGCCCAGATGCAGGGACTTCCCTGTTTCCTTATCTGCACGGCACAGAAGGGGCATGTGGTGGGGAGGGGCAGGCTGATAGCTCCCTGAGGATGTCCACACCTAATCCCCAGAACCTGTGAATAAGGTCCCTTACATGGCAACAAGGGCTTCACTGGTGTGGTGAAGTTAAGGGTTATTGAGATGAGGGCCCTGGATCACCCAGGTGGGCCCAATGATGTAATCACAAAGGTCCTTATAAGGGAGGGGGGGGGCAGGTGGTGGTGGTGATGGAGGAAGAGGTGGAGGTGGAGAAAGAGGGGGGAGGAGGAGGAGGAGGAGGAGGAGGCAGGAGGGTTAAAGTGAGGAGCTGTGATCCTGGAAGGAGAAGGATCGTGAACCAAAGAGCACAGGTAGCTTCTAGAAAGTGACAAAAGTAAGGAAATGGGTTTTCCCCTGGAGCCTCCAGAAATGCAGGTAACAAATCTGTGTTGTTTTTAAGTCACCGAGTGTGTGCTAACTTGTTATAGCCCCAATAGGAAACCAGTTCAGGGCACTAGGTCTTTCCAAGATCCTTTGCCTCCAAGCATTTTGATCACTCATCAGTAAAAAAAGTGATCATCCTATACATCCCTGTATTCTATACATCCTCTCCTAATGTAGCCCTCGGCCAGCCTACCTCCCTCTGAGGCAGCTCCACCAGCTAGGCTGACCACAGGCTGAGTCAGCCTCGTTAACCAGGCCCAGTACCCCAGAAGCCACGACTCACCGCGTGGTCTGACCTCAGGCTACCAGCTCCTTCACGGTAGAGTCCAGAGTTTCCAGGGGTCACCCACCGACAGGGCTCAGAACCTGGCCAATCTCCTCTCATCTCCTCTCAGAAGGTCCCTGTCACTTCCCAAGGCTTCCTGGAGCTCCAGCCCTGGTCTTGCCTGCCTGGAGCCAGAAGGATCTGGGTTGGGTGAGCCTGGCGTTTGGGGGGTCTGAGGCTGGTGGAGCAATGCTTGAGGCTACGTGGCCAGGTTACCAGTCTGCAGAGAGACTTTGGAGAGACTACCAGAGGAAATTGGGGAATCTGACTCTCCTGCATTTGGAGTGGGTGTGGACTCGGGTTGGGATCAGTTGCAGCACACCAAGTGCTTTGATTCCTGCCCTGGCTCTGAGGCTGTGGTAGGAAAGCAGTCCAGGCTCTCCGCGAGGAGGAGGAGGACACAAACCTGGTCTGAATGCCAAGCCCACCTGCTAGTGCATTTCTCACTTTGAAATATAGGCCTCGACTTAACCTGCTAAATGCCCCTTCCAAGCAGAGTTGCCAGCTGCCTGACTTAATTAGCATCTATTTGCAAACCAGCAATTAAAGACTAAAATCCTTTCAGGTGGCCTGATTAGGGCCAATGGGACATTGTCAGGCTTGTCCTTTCAACATCCTGGAAATTTTCAGGCACAATTAAAATAAAATAAAATAACAAAACACCAATTAGAGTCAGCCAATATCAAACCCAGAAAGCCTTGTACCTGATTTATGGGCCAGTAAACTGAGGCCGTGCCCAGGTTCTCCGTGGAGTTTCAGATCCTCGTTTTCCCCCAGAGCTGTGACCAGGGCTGTGCTGCTGGGGACAGGGACCAGGACAGGAACCTCAAGCTGATTTGGGCCATTCTGGAAATCCTGGTCCCCCTCCACCCCTCCCCCAGCCCCATAAGTACACTTGCGACCACTAAGGGGGCCTTGGAGCTGCCGGCACCTGGGGTGGAGGAAGCCAACCAGGGGAACCATTTATCAGGAGGGGTAAATCTTAAAGTAGTATTAAGTGAAGCAACGTAAAAAGGCCATGACATCTGCAGAATAGTATGTAATGCACATTTAAAACACGTGCATACGTAAAACAACTCTGTAGTTTTAAGAAGACCAGTACATTCCACGTACATGAGGTCCTTAGGCTAGGCAGATTCAGAGAGAAAATAGAATGGTGATTGCAGGGTCTGGGGGTGGGGTGGGGAATGCAGAGTTAATGTTTAGCCGGTAGAATGTCAGGTGGGGTGATGAAAATGCTCTGGGGACAGAAGCTGGGTGATCGTTGCACAACTGTATGTGTACTTAATGCCCCTGGACTGTACACTTACAAGTGGCTATGGGAGTATATTTTATATTTTACCTCAATGAAAAGACAGGTACACACTGAAACACGTACCACAGGGACTACCGATAGAGGGTGGGGCACGGGGACAGGGATGAAGGGAAGCCAGTGTTGACAGCAGGGCTCTCGAACCCCGAGTGTGGTGAGCGCCACCCTCAGTGGCTGAGAGGCACCCCGAGCTGCTTTTTAATATTTTTCCTATAAATTTAATAGCCTAAGGAAATTTGCCCCAAATGCCAAGTTTGATTATGGCAAGTGGAAAACCTAAACTGGCTTTCCTGGTCCAAGGTGGGTGTCCCTTTCTATTAACATTCTCGTTTTGACTGCTAATGGTGCTTTTCTATCATAAGTACTTATCCTTACATCATTCGGGTTAATTCCCTAAACTCCTTTCCACGCCTCCACTATATCCTCTCTGAAGCAACTGAATACACCTAACTACATGTCCTCCCTCCCCATTGTTTGGTTGGGCTTTGTTTGGGGCAGGCCAGGGATAAGCAGCGTTAAATACCAGTTGTACTGCTTTTTAATCCACGTTTAGAAAGACCCAAGCCGACGTTTGCAGTCCACTGTCTATAAAACGAGACTTTTGTTAGTGAGGTGGGTAATGGGACGCTGGAAGGAAGTGAATGTGAGCTAGAGGGTTCTGTAGAGCGGGCGCACCTGCTGTGTTTAAACACACCTGAGTGTCCCCTTGCCTTTCCCTCAAAGCAGCAGAAGTGGATTTTTTATTATGAAACTTATGGGGTCCTGTGGGTAACTGTTTTACTAGCACATAGTAGTAAGAGTGCAAAATTGCATACCAGCAGTTGTTATGCTGATAATGGAAATCCTCTATGATTTAGCAAAGATCAAAACATGTTAACTTTTCCCTGCTCTTGTCATGTCCAAGCTGAAGTGAGGAAGGAGGCTGACTTAATTTTGCAGAGAAGGCTGAGTATGGAATGGAAGCTTCCAGAAATGAAACCCAGAATCTCTTCCCCCACCAACAAGCATTTGCATCCCTGTTCCCTCTTTTAGAAAGCCTTTTCCTCCTGTTCTTGGGATGATACATTCATCCTTCTCCACTCAGGTTTTTCTCTGGGAAGTTGGCCTGACTCCCCCAAATTCAGGAGAGAGCATGTTTGGGGCCACCAGAAAGGGAGAAAAGGAATAAAAAGTGTGAGTTCAGGGGAGAGCCCAAGCCTGACTTGGGTGGGGTGGGGCAAGCAGGGAGTCCTTCTGGATATGGTGGCTTTTGTTTGTTTAACAAATCTCTCACCCTCTGCTCTCTTCCATGCCTTATGATGGGCCCTGGGGCATCAGGTAAATGGAAGGCCTCAGTAGTGTGACAAGCTGTCATCCGCCGAGGGAGGCCTGCGTGGCTTTGGTGACGTTGATGGCAGGGAGCATCCAACCCCCCAGAAATGCCCCCTTCCCAGTCAAAGCTCCTCTCATCTGTCCTGGATGCTGGACACAGGAATCGGAGCAAAGAAGCTCATTGTCAGATAGAAGTTTGAGTCCAATGTAGAGATGGGCAGCCCTAGAAGTCACTTACACCTCATTGTGTGATCTTGTGGTCCAGCTCTGTGCTTCCAGTGATGAACTTTGGTGAAATCTAATCATCAAAAATCCAGACATTTTTCCAGGTGGAAAGGAGCTTGTAACATCAAAGCTCCTCTGTGAGCCCTCAGCCCTAGCCCTCAGTCTGTGAGGAGGTGGAGAGGCTGCCCAGGAAAGGCCCGTGTGGTCAGAGGCATAAAGTGAAAGTGGTGAGCTCTGACAACTCTGTCAAAAATGATAGCAATAGATGGAAAGCTTTTCTATTCACAAAAATCCCAAGTAACACCAACCTTACAGCTGTGCAATGTTGAATAACTGTCTCCTTGGGTTGTGTGCAGACACCAGGCCCACTTCTCTTAAACTAAATGACATGTGGCTTTATTTATTTATTTATTTATTTATTTTTTTAAATTTATGATAGTCACAGAGAGAGAGAGAGAGAGAGAGAGGCAGAGACACAGTCAGAGGGAGAAGCAGGCTCCATGCACCGGGAGCCTGATGTGGGATTCGATCCCGGGTCTCCAGGATCGCGCCCTGGGCCAAAGGCAGGCGCCAAACCGTTGCGCCACCCAGGGATCCCGACATGTGGCTTTAATGCCAATTTCTCTTCCATTGCTTTCATGCTGTGATCAGAGCTGTTCTAGGGATGGGTTGGAGGCAGGGGTGCATCTGCCATTTGGGCACTGGGCAGGAACAGTTTGAGACAGAGAGGAGGCTGGTAGGGAGTTGGCTGTTAAAACAGAGATGTCTCCTGCCCTTTCCCTGGCCCCGAAGCCACCTCCTGCCATGACCTGCTCCTTGTGGATTTCTTCTCAGCCCTCCAGAGCCCTGCCTCTGGGCCAGGAAGCTTATCTCTGGGTTGGAATGGATCCAGGCTCCAGCTGGGCTGCAATATGGACTTTGGCCGGTAGGTGGTACATCCACCAGATGTTCTAACCTCTATTTGCAGATTGTCAAAAGGTGGTTTGTGCAGGCTGGAAGTTTAGGTATTGTTGGCAAATAAAAGAATGAATGAGTGAGACAGGAAGGGCAGGAGACAAGGGGATACCTCATACTCCAGCATGAAGGCTCACTAGGTTCGAGGAGTTATATCCTAAAGTGAGTCCATTCGGAAGTTACAGGATGACATCCCTAAAGGATGGGGCCGATCCTGACCAGGGAACATGACATCCAAGATAACTGGTAGTGTGCCCTTTGTGGATAGGTAACATTTACTATGTCATGTAACTAGCAGTTGAGAGGCTTTCTACCTGGTGGAAGCCCATCAGTTGCTTTGAAATTGTCACACAGCTTTGCTTCCTTTTCTTTCAGAGTGAAACATCTTTCAACCTAATATCAGAAAAATGTGACATTCTATCAATTCTTCGGGATCATCCTGAAAACAGGATATACCAGAGGAAAATCCAGGTGAGATGGAGGTTTGCAGGGGAGAGGATCTTGGAGCAAATGTGCTGGAGCTGGGATTGGAGTCAAAGGTACCACTTTGAAGGCAGAGTGGCTTAGCATTGGGGCCGGGCTCCCGGGCAAATTAAAGGAATCCCACAATATTTTCATGTTGGGTATTTGCCTTAATGAGAAATCTTTTAATTGTCAAAAATATATGTATACGTATATATTTATATAGGGCTTTTTTAAAGCTAGGTACTATCCTAAATGCTTCATATACTCACTGAGATCTCATGACAAGGTTGCAAATCAGTACTTTTATATCCACATTTTACAGCTGAGGAAACCGAGGCACAGATGCTAAATAGCAGGCCCACCATCCTACAGCTAGTGAGTGGACAAGCTGGGGTTTGGAGCAGGCAGCCTGATCTCTAAGCTGCATCCAGAACCACAGTGCTAGGGCATCTCTCAGTGGGGAAGAGCCACTCCAGCTGAGCTATGCAAAAGAGGAGTTGGCCAGAAGGGTGCAGGGACAGCTCACAGAACCAGGGCAGCAGGAGGAGCCTGGGCTCTCTCCATCTCTGGGGGCAGCACACCTCTGCTTCCTCTGCTCATTGGCAGGACTATCTCCTGCAGCCACAGGGAGCACTTCCTGGGGCAGGAGCAAAGGCTGGGCCATAGGGACTCGTGTACCCTGGAACCCTCTCAGGAGGTAAGATGGGGTTCCCAAGGAGCATGACCTTCCCTGTTGGCCTGCCTGAGATGGGCCCCATTAACTCCAAGCCTTGTCATTGCTGTGATGGGAGCAGGGACTTCCTGATGCCCATGCTCTGCTCTCAGAACGCTGATGGTAACCCCATGAGGCAGCCAAGGGGACTCCAGGGCGTTGCAGAGATTGGCAGCTAGGAGCAGAGTGGAGGTGAGTGGCCTGGGGAGGGCCACACCTTTTGAGCAATGTTTGAAAGACTGGCCAGACCACGTGGTTATGTCTGAGGTGTCCTTTTCTAGAGGCTGCAGACTCCTGGCCCACTGCTCAGCCACACTACCCCTGCGCCATGCACATCACTTTTGCTCCTCTCAGTGCTACTCCTCCTGGAAGCCTTCCTAGACTTCTGATGCCACTGTTCCAAGGCACTCCCATGCTTCCCGTCTTGTCCTAATTGTCTAACGGTCCATTTCCCCAGACTGTAGACTACCTGAGGGTGAGCCTTGACCTGTCTGTTCAGCACTGGGTGCTGCCACAAGGACAGGCTCGGCACAGTTTTACATTTGTGTGATGAAGGATATTTGGGAGACTGTGAAGGGTCAGCCGGCCCAAGAGCAGGGAGCAGGTGCTACCTGGGGGAAGGGTGGGCCCTGGCCCTTACAGGACTTAAGGGGTGATGGTGTTGCAGATGTCCACATTTCCTTTTCTGCCCTTCAGGAACTCAGCAAAAGGTTCACCGGGATCCGCAAGACCAAGGGGGATGGGAACTGCTTCTACCGGGCCTTGGGCTATTCCTACCTGGAATCCCTGCTGGGGAAGAGCAGGGAGGTCCTCAAGTGAGTGGGGGGCATGTGGGACCACCGGGTGGGCTGGGGGGAACGGCTGAGTCTCCCAGAGGGGGTTTCCTAGGCACAGCCTGCCAAACCTGGGGAGGGGACAGCCAGGCGGTTGGGAATGGAACCAGTGACCTCATGGGTGCCATTGCCCTGGCCTGAGTGCGCCTAGGTGGGTTGCCTTGGCTGACTTTTTGAAGACTCACTCCAAGGAGAAAAATGAAGCTTTGCCCATTGTGAATAATTTTAGTTGCCCCTGTTCTTGAACGTGTGTAACTGGGCATCTGCCCATCTACCCGGGTCTTGACGTGATGCCGAAGGTTCCTCTCTGTCCAGCTGCTGCTTCCTGGAGCAGTCCTTTAGGCCTCTGCATCTGGGCTTAGGCCAGGGCTTCTCTGGTGTCCCCCTTCGCTCAAACCGCCTGGATCTTGGTGAGGGTGGTCCCAATTCAGTTGGTCCAGGGCAGGCTTTTGTGTCCCTCCCGAGCTCCTGGGAGATGCCGCCACTGCCGGGTCTCAGACCACACTGTGAGCAGCAAGGAGCTGAGAGATGTGCTTCTTGATCTTGGAGCTCTCACTGCCCTGAGAGGATCTGATGAAGGCCACCGCCCACACATGCGGGAGCAGAGCAGAGTAGCCCAAGCTCCCAGAGCCCTCAGGCTTGATCCTTGGACCCTGGTGCCGGAACTACTCTGCAAGGGCAGCTTTCTCAACAGCGGCACTCCCCACATTCTTGTTGTGGGGCTGTCTGGGGCCTTACAGGGTGGTTAGTAGCATCCCTTGCATCCACCCACTAAATGCCAGGAACATCCTTCTCCCCAAGTCATGACAATCAAAAATGTCTTCGGACTCAATCAGGTATCTCCTTGGTTGGGGAGCAAGTCAACCCTGGTTGACAACAGCTAGGTTAAGGCCATTATCTCCTGTTCAAAATGTAGATTCCCTCAAAAGGGACAGAAATTAGGCCACCTGTTCCTTATTTGGAAGGAACCATTCCTGAATGACAAACTGGCTGAGTCTCTTTTGATGGGAGAGTCACCTATCTGTAGTCACCATCCTCCCCCATCTCCCCACAGCTCTGCAGAGTTGAGACCGCACAATCCTGGGCAGGGTTTTCCCCCACTACCCGTATCCCGCAGAGTTGGGCCATGTCGAGGTCTAGGGCTCTAAGCCTGACCTCACTCTCTTGCTTACTTGCTGTGTGACTTTGGGCAAGTCACCCCACCTCTCTGAGCCTCCGTTTCTGTGGAAGGTGGGTGAGTTTGCATACACAAGGTGTTGTGGGTGGTGCTCACAAAGCCCAGCCCATGTGTCTGTACCAGCCCTGCATGCTCATTTCCCTTCACTCCAGCACTCCTTACAGGGCAGTGTCCCTGCCTACAGTCTTCACCCAGCAGGGCACCACACAGACTGGCCCCAGGGATGTAGCAGAGAACGAGACAAAACCCCCCGTCTGTGGAGCAGACATGCTAGCAGGAGAAGACAGTATGTGAGGTGTCAGGTGGTGATAAGCGTTGTAGGAAACACCAGGCAGGGAAGGTGGCCAAGTTGTCCAGGGCTGGGGCAGGAAGTGTTGCCCCAGGTGTTTAAGTAGGGGTTGGAGGTAAGGTCTATAGCTATAAAGACCCTGAATTTCAGCCTGAATGAGACGGAGCCCCTGAGGGTTTGAGCAGAGCATTGCCTGGCCTGCTGGCTGGTCTCCACAGGACAGACTGAAGGAGGCAGAGCAGGGAACACGCTCAGGGAAAGGAGAGAGGATAGTGACCAATCCCCCTCCACTCCCGCCATGAGCAGGTAGGGGTACTGACTGGATTCCAGATTCCTGTAGAGGGGGCATCAACAGGACTCATTCACGGTTAGGCGAGGTTGGCATTACCCCATGCTGCAATTTGAGTACACTGAGCCTCAGGAAGGTGACAAGCCTTGCCCAAGGTCACCCTAAAGCTGGCATACAGGGCAGCCCGGGTGGCTCAGCGGTTTAGCGTCACCTTCAGCCCAGGGACGCTCCTGGGACGCTGGAGACCCTGGATTGAGTCCCATGTCAGTATCCATGCAGGGAGCCTGTGTCTCTGCCTCTCTCGAATAAATAATTTTTTTTTTTTTTTTTTAAAAGCTGGCATACAGCAGAGAGCCTTACCCCAAGTCCCAACACCATCCTCCTCCCCTTCACTCGCCTCATCGGCTCAGAGTTCTGGCCTAGGCTTTTGCCTCTCACGTAGCTGGGCCCGCGTGCTGCGCCACAGTGCCTGGTATAGGGGTCAGCAGTCACTGGGAGGAAGCAGTGTGGGAATGCAGCTGCTGAGGTCCAGGGAGGCCAGGGAGAAGGGGGCCCAAAGCCTGAGAGCAACCGAACAGCAGGGCTGCCAACTGCTGGTGTGGTGTGTTCCCCACACCCGCCCTGGCCAGAGCCAACTTCCACCTCCTGCTTTAGATGTTTGTGCTCCGCATACACCACCCCTCTCCTCACCGGCCCCTCTCCTGCAAGGAGGCACCTGAGCCTCTCCCCCTCTGGCCTAGAGTTCCTGGTTGAAACCCTCTGCCTGTGCCCCACTGGGAGTCTAGCCTCCCTCCCCAGGGGAGGGACTGCAACTCAGCCAGTGCCAGCCGTCCCCCAGAGCCTCTCTACTTGGTCCTTCTTGCACCAGCTCTTACCCTCCCCTCCATGGACCAGTCACTTATTCTGTTTCTCATGTCAGCTGCTAACTGTGTCTTGGGGCCAGGGGCTGATAGGGCTCCTTGCGGGCCTCTGACTACCATGACTGCTCTTGGAAGGGAGCTGTGCCATTAGGGGCCTGCCACGGAGGTAGATAGGGCTGAGCCAGCACTGACAAGAGCAAGGGCCACTGGACCCAGGTGTGAAAGGAGGTCAGTGCTGGCCAAGGTTTAACGGCTGTGGGACAGGGAGGCCTGACTTGTGTTAGCCCATCCTGTGGTTTAAATACTCCTGTCACAACTGGTTTTTCAAGCCACCATCATGGGGGTCACTCAGCAGGGATCAGGGAAGAGATAAACATATGCTACAGCCCAGTCATATCTCCACCATCACACATGACAGACATATGTAACCTCAAGAGCAAAGATAATTAGGAAATGGAGTTTTAAATATTTAGCTTTGTGTTGTAGTATAATTCAAGTAATGGTGTTTAACCCCTGACTGGCAAAATCTTGAAAACTGAACAATTAGCTCTTGTGAATAGGTAGAGGGCACTGGTTGAGGGGACAGGGTGCTAAGGAGTGAAACACAGACGGGGAGTGAGTGGCTGTGGGTGGGAGGGAGGCTTAGAAGGGAGAGGAAATTGGGGAGCTAGGCAGGGGCCCTCCCTTGGATGTTTGTGCTGAGGAGCTGTGTCCTGAGGGAGGAGACTGTGCTAGGTCACTCCAGAGGTCCTTGTGGAGAAGGGACTGGGAGCAGGGGAAGGCTGAGCATGGCCCTGGCCAGAAATGATGATCACATGGCAAGAACCACGGGGAAAAGGAGGAACAGAGTTCAGAAACCTTTGAAAGGTAGAATCAACGTCTGGGAGGGAGTAGTGATTACCTCAACTTCCTAATCTATGAACTGGGTGTAACACCCCCTTCCTGGGATTGTATACACTGGGGAGGAATAGAAAAGTCTGTGTGTGATCCACAGGGAAGTGCTCTGAAAGGGAGAGAGCAGTCACCTGGTAGTGGCACAAACCTCAGGTGTGGGGTGCAGTGGGTGTGAGCGGGAGGACACTGACTGTCACAGCAGTGCTCCATCATCATTTCTCCATGAGCCATCAGTCTCAGTCTTCCTTCCCCCTTCAGGTTCAAAGAACGTGTCCTGCAGACCCCAAATGACCTCCTGGCTGCTGGTTTTGAGGAGCACAAGTTCCGAAACTTCTTTAATGCTGTAAGTTAACCTGGGCAGGATGGCTGAGAGTCCAGGTCCTTCCATGCTGGCAGAGCAGATAGGAATGGGCACTGGCTGGAGCCCCTCACAGCCCATGGTTCTGCTGTTATGCCCTTCTTGCTCCTCCCAGCTGGGGGAAGGACAGACAGCTGCTTCCAGCACGTGGGGACAGGACCCCAGGGCCCTGCCCTCCTATTGGGAAGGGGCACCTCCTTTGGGGCAGCTTTCAGGCTGGAAACATCCCCTAGTTTCCTTCATCCATTCCCTCTCCACCCTGCTCCCCTCCCTTATGAAGCTGGTGGGGTTGGAGGATTCAGTTCTGAATCCCAACAACCAGTGATGGAAGGAGACCCCCAAGTGCTATGCCCTAGATAGGATTCTGGGCTAAGGTACACATTGCGGAGCATTTCTAACCCTCCTACTTAGCTTTGGTCCCAGATATTTATTTCGGTACCTCAATTAGAGGACTTAAAAGGGAAATACACATGGAGGGGAGGGTCCTGTGGAGAGAGTCCCATGGGGGAGGGAAGAGAAGGGGGAGGGAGGGGAGGGAGGGGAGCGAAGGTCTTGCCTGTGCCTCCCTCGACTGACACCTGGCGGAGTGCAGTTTTACAGTGTGGTAGAGCTGGTAGAGAAGGATGGCTCAGTGTCCAGCCTGCTGAAGGTGTTCAACGACCAGAGCTCCTCGGACCAAATCGTGCAGTTTTTGCGCCTGCTCACCTCAGCCTTCATCAAGAACCGTGCAGACTTCTTTCGACACTTCATTGATGAGGAGATGGACATCAAAGACTTCTGTACTCATGTAGGTCCTCAGAGTCTCAAGCTTTGGGGACTTAGCTCCCAGCCCTGGGATCTGCTGTATCAATACCCACCTCCTGGGTTTGTACACACAGGGGAGGATGGTGTGTGGGCCGTGGGAAGGTGCCAGGAAAGCCCCTCTCCTCTCAGGAGACTTTAACACCATCATCCCTCGTCAGGGCAGTTGATGTCACGTCTGCATTTGTAATCTGAAGAACGAGATTAGCAAATCAGAAACTGATCCTACTTGAGCTGCCTGAACTGTGTGGCTGTGGGTGTACATCCATCTGAGAAACAAGGGCCCTGTTTACAAAACTGCAGAGTAGCAGCCCCAGAATCACATTTGTCTTAAGATGTGTTATGCTGTATGGTATTTATCTGAAACGGAGCTGCCAACATTTAAACCTTGGGTAGCTTTCCTATCTGGATTTCTCTCAGAAGATCCAACTCTCAGGGCTTTATTCCTGCATGGCAACAATCAGCAGGAGCAGAGTAGCAGCGCCCTGGTTATGTGGGACACGCATGCCAGCCTGCCACCATCTCTCTGTTGCCTCTTCAGCTCTCGGACTCACTCATTCGCCTAGCCCTCTGAAATCCCTTTTTGATGTCCTCTTCCGTTCTGAGATTCCTTGGTTCTGTGCATTAATAAGTCCAAGCTCAAATATTCCTGCCCCCCCCCCCACCCCCGTTTTTGAAAATAGTGTTCTCTTCTTACATATAGCTAGAGTCGGGAATCAAAAAGATCTTGATTCGAGCCTTGCAGTTCTACTGTGTTTTTCTGGTTGCTCTTCCTCACAGGGTTTGTTTCCTCCTCTAGAAATGGGGGATGGAAGTTATCTACCTAATGAGTTGTGAAGACTATTTCCCAACATAGATGCTTTAAAAGACCCAGGGCCATGAAAGCCAGAGCTGGGATTCTCCTGTGTCCTCTGCCAGGCCTCCTCCCTAAACTGAATTTTTTTATTCTGGCCTTGGCAGGAAGTGGAGCCCATGGCCATGGAGTGTGACCACATCCAGATCACAGCCCTGTCTCAGGCACTGAACATCGCCCTGCAGGTGGAGTATGTGGATGAGATGGACACGGCGCTGAACCACCACGTGTTCCCCGAGGCTGCCACCCCTTCTGTTTACCTGCTCTATAAAACATCCCACTACAACATCCTTTATGCAGCCGATAAACGTTGATTAATTTTAGGCCATGCAGTGGAGCCTGTCACCTAACGGGACTGCATTCTAAATGGAACATTCCGGCTTTTTAATTTTTTAAGCAACTTAAACTATAGCTAGAAAATGTACAGCCTTTTGGGCAGAGTCACTGGGAATGAGGCCTACCCATTATGGACTGTGGTAATTTGAGGATCAAATGCTTTCTAACTCAGGGCTACAAAGCCAGAACCCCTGGCTCTGCCCCCAGTTCCCTGAGGCCCTGGGCAAGTCACCTCCCCTCTCTGGGCCTGTTTCTTCATCTGGAAAAGGTATTTGCCAGTGCTCACGTTCTACTGTATAAAAATAGGCCCTCTGGTTTCCTTTCACCAGGGGCAGAACCTCTGTGGGGAAGAAAAGCTCAAGGTCAGCTGTCGTCTGTGACTTACCTGTTCTACAAAAAGGAATCCAGTCCAATCAGCTGTTAGACTGGATGTTGGTGGATGGTTGACTGAAGCATTGGCCAGTTGAGGCCAACTTGAATGTGAGGGCTTCATTCAGCATGGTTCTAAACATTCGTGATGATGGGGGTGTTTTCTTACCGTAACTTAAGGACAAAATAGACTTTTATGCCAAAGTCTAGAAAGGGGCCTTCAGCACCGAAGCTCAAGTTGTTGTGGCCCCTCTCTACCTCTCTCAGGGCCAGAACTGCTTGCCTTTGGGCAGGCCCTTTAGGATTCTGCTGCTAGCCCCACCTGAACAGAGGCTCAAGGAAGCCTGGGACCAGGAAGCTGTCTCACCATCCCCAACACAGCCTGGAAGTAGAACCCAGGTAATCCTCCAGGTGGAGACATAGCACATGCAGCCACAGACATGGATGGGCAGGGCAGACCAGTTTTGCAAGGCTGTCTGTGGCTTCTTTCCCTTTTCCCCACTTCTGCTTGGTTTTGTGGGCTGGCAGGAAATTAGGTGGGAAAGAACAGAGACAAGGCAAGCAAACTGGCAGTGGGGGAGAATTTGGAAACTGCCTGGAAACCAAGAGTCCTAGCTGGCAGCCTCCTTGTTTATCCACCTGAATGTGCCCCTTAATAACTTTGTCACATTGGTGACCCAGGACATCAAAGAGCCCCAGCTGATCTGGGGTACTGCTTGCAAGCTCTCTTCCTCTGTGGAAGGAAATGGAGAATGTAGAAGTGTGGAACTGCCCATGGGATACTTCCCTAACCCAAGGGGTTTTCTCATAGGTTCCATTCTGCAGGGACTTATGACAATCTACCCTGCGATGTCTGCTGCCAGCCAGACTATGCACAGGGACTGAAAGCAGACTGCTGAGGCTTTGTACACAAACAGCACATTTGTATCACTCTTCTGCCTTTGCAAAGACAGGTATTAAGAGTGCTTAAATGGCAGGCACAGACTCAGGTTTCCCCACTGCCTTAGGTGGAATTTAAACCCAAGGGTTCACAATAATTATGTCACTTTTCCACAGGAATGTAAATGCGACCTTGATTTCTAAATTGGTGATGTCCTACCCTGCTCTGGGTAGGAGTGCTAGGATCTGTAACACACTGGGAGGATGGGGGGGAACACTATGTGACTAGTATGTATCAGGATCTCCATTTTCAAACTGAAGGGTATGAACACAGCACCAGGCTGAATGCCCTTGGCTGCTCCAAGGCACTGCAGGATGGCCTGCACCTCCAGCTGGGCTCTCACACACCGCACAGGCAGCAGGTGCCACTTTTCAGCATGTGTTCACAAAGGCAGATTTCTCTTTGGCAGACTGGCTGGAGAAATTCCCTCTCAGACTTCCTTGCTATGCTTCCAGGTCTGAAGCTCACCAGGGCTCCTAGGATCTCTCCTGGGAGGAGGGCCCCCAGTTTAGGCAAATTATGTGCTTCCCCCTTTTTTCCACAAAATGTCTGGTCAAATCCAAGCCATGGCTCTCTGCCCTCAGATCTGAGGGCAAGCACAAATGGAGAAAAGGCAGTGGCCGAATTCAGGAACTTGTTCAAATCATCTGGGGAAGTCCCTGAATGCCAGCGGGACTGGCTGCTGTAGCAAGCATACTTCCTGCCTGGATAATTCTCCACCCACCTCACCAAGCCATCCATCTCTTTCCAGACCAAAAGCAGGGAGGAGAGTTGCTTTTAGAGCCTATCTTTATACCTGCATGTTTATTATTTTCTTTCTAAAGGGAACTTTATAAATAGGACTGTTTAGTGACAACAAACTGTCCATGCTTTTGACTGGGTTCCTATTTTAAACACAAAAGGGAGTTCTGGGGCCAGACTCGCCTAGGTTTGAATCCCACCTTTTTACCTCTTTGAGCCCCAACTCCCACATCAGTGAAATGGAGACAATACCTATGCAGCACAGGATCACTGGTTAAAGTGGAACAGGTTTATGGCTGAGTACTGAGACCTGACACCCAATGCTCTGAATGTGGGGAAACAGAATACTTGCTGGACCATGGGCAAATATCACCTTGGCAGGAAACTAGCTTCCCACATGGGGAAGTATCAGGGGCCGTTAGAAAAGTCTAAGAACCATTCTCACACTGTGCAAAATGGGGACAGGAGCTATGGCTCAGTGGGCGGCTGCCCAGGGTCAAGGGGGGGGGGGCAAGCCCCATTGCTTCTCCCAGCAGTTGGTGGGAACATTTTCCTAGCATTAAAATGGTTTCCATGACAACTTCTGTCCTGGTTTCTTAGTATTTGGTATCCAGCATGCACTGAAAATCAACACTCTCCCACACTGCTTATGTATGTGAATGGATTAGCAGGGGAGAGTGGGCTCTCAGTGGAAGATCTACGTACTCAGGAAGTTCTGCCCATGGGCTGGAGGTACCAAAGAAACCAGAGGAATGGCCAAAGCTTTACCTCATCAAGTCAGAGCACAGAACTGCCTGTGAGGCTAACCTTATCTTTTAAAACCTATCCCTTTATAACACATGACCTCACCAAAAAAGTAAGAGAATTTGCTGCTGGAGGACAATGGCAGGATGTCAGCAGGCATCAGTGGGTCTGTCTGGGCTGTAGCCAGCAGCCTCAGGCTTCTCGTTACTCAGGTGCTAAGGTTCCTTAAGGCTGCTCAAAGCTCCACTGTATCATTTAGATAATGGTGAGTCTCCTGCCATCTTCTACCAGCTGTCACTCAAGAACTCATCTCACAGACTAGGATTGTTTTCTACTGCATTCTTCCTGGTTCACTGGTGACCCTGGGGAGATACTTCCTGGCAATGATGCTACCCTTTTAAAACTGAAACAGTTTTCTGAACATGCACTGGGCCCACAAGGAAATACCACAGTTTTAATCCCAGGTCTGCCACTTGGTGGCTCTGTGATCCTGAGCAAGTCTTAACTACTCAAGTGTCTGCCTTCTCAACCACAAAAACGTATTAGCACTTGCATCTCAGAGGCTTGTTAGAAACTAAATGATAAAATAGACGAAAATGACTAACAGTGCTGGGTATCTGGTCAGCACTCAAGGATACCCGACGCTGAGTTCAGTCAGGCTGTCCTGTTGTGGTTACCCAGAGGGGCTGAGAAACATTGCTGCCATCCTGCCAACCTTGTCAACCATAAAGCCAAGGGGACACCCTTATAGAAGCCCAGACTTAGCTGTGAAGAAATCTACGCTTCTCTGGCAAATTGTGGCTACTCACCTAGACTAACCTAAACAAAGCTGGGGGGTGGGTGTACCAAGAGGTCACTGGTTCCCTCAGCACACATTTATATCATGCTCTGACGTAAGTTCCAGGGCTGTTAAGGGGTGATTTAAAAGCCTATGCTGTCAAGGAGCTCAGCAGAGACTATACAGTGTGCCAAGTGTTATGGAGAGTTGGTAAGCACAGCTACTATGGGAGCCTACCTGAGGACACTGTCCCCTTCAGGGACCTAGAGAACATGTAGCTGTGCTCAAGGATGGAAAAGGCAAGCAGGCGGAGGGAAAAGCTTATAGAAAGGCTCAGGACAAGAGAAAGGACATGTGGGACTGTGGGCAACAACCACTCTGTCACACAGAGTAGGGGAAGGGAGACAAGGCTGGAGAAATTGTCTAGTGCCAGACCCCAACTGCCTCACAATGCCAGACTCTGCATACTGTTACTGGCTTCCCCACAAGTGGGTATGATGTTAAGGACGCCTGTGTTCTCTTGGAACCCAAGGATGGCAATCTCGCAGTGTGGCTCAGACAAGACAAAAGCTGTGAATAGCAGAGAGATAAAGAGCTATTAGGGTTGTGGAGAAAAGTGGGACAAGTGAAGACCTACCACTCCATCCACACTGTCCAGTGGGATCAGATGCACCCCACATGCATCCTGCAGGAGGATTAGGACAACTATACATTCCAGCCAAAAATTCAAGAATAACATGCTGGTTCTGACTACTGTCTTTAATTGAGGAAAACAAGATGAACATACTAGAAGTCTGTACACACTGGGATACAGAAATATATAAGCTGCTGCATAGAAATTTTACTCCAAAACAACACAGATATGCATGAAGTCTCTCCTGTGATGGGGGCTGGCATGGAAGAGGGAGATTTTTATAACCAGGGTTGATGGTGGAGTGAAAGGCAAAGTGGGAAGATTTCCTGTATAACCAGAGAACACAGAAACAATGTGCAGTCACTAACAGACTGACCTGGAGGGCAGTTAATTTGCACTTGTACTTGGCTGCGGTTGTTCCGGCTGCTGCTCTTTTGGCTTCTTTTTCTTTTTCTTCTTCTGTTTAGCGAGGCAGCTCAAAGCAGACTCACCATTTCGTGGGGTAGACATGAGTGTGGGCAGCTTGCCAGACTGAGTTGGATACTTGGTTTTCAGGTCATCTTTGAACAATGGCTGGGAAAGTAAATGGCGCAGCTCCTTCTTCAGGACCTTCATCTGCTTTTGTCTCCTACGTTCCTCTTGCTGGTCAGTTTTTCTTCCTTAAAACACAATACAAAACAGACCATATTTACTATGATTTGTAGAAATGTTTTGTTCTATCTTGATGGATACTTGTGATGAAAAATGTTTTGGAACTCTTGGGGAATCAAGGCTCAAAAGTTCTCTAAAGATGCTAGTATTGGCTAACTTCTAGCACAGTTTGAGAGGGATACTGGGGGGGCGGGTGGGCCACTGGGTCCTTCACTCTATTTATTTATCTATTTATTTTTATTTATTTACTCCGTGGATCAATAATTTACTATGAGTTATGACAATACTAAATTTGGTCAATTATTCATGGACTATAAAGTATTTATAAATGCTACCTTAATTTAAAGCATTAGCCATTAGAACTCAAATATTAATAAAGCTGGTGCCAACTTAAAGGAGGAAAGGAAGGGCACGGATAACGAGGACGGCTGGGGGAGGGGGAGGGCTCCTGGCTGTTACTACGATAATTCCGGTAACGGGTTGTCCCTGGGAGCCCCACTTCTGGGGCAGGCAGAGGTGCGGGGGCTCCTGGGGTGGCCTGGGGATCCCCTCGGAGCGGGAGCCCATGCCCTCCGGAGGGCCGGGCAGAGCCCCCGGTTGCCCAGAGCCTGGCTCCCCCTTCTGTTTCCTGCTGAGATAAGCGGAGTCTTGCCAGGCCTCGCTGGGCACCTCCTTCTACCAGGTGCAGTGCCGCCATTAGCCTTGTCCACCTGTAACACAGGTGGTTCTCGAAGGGGCCACCCAGAGGCCATGGCGTGGAGGGATCCGGTCCTCAGAACAGCAGGGCCCCGACGGGTGGACCCCGCCTCCTTCACTCCATTTAAAAAAAAAAAAAACCCTCTGAGACAGGAATTCTCTCAATTTTATCATCAAGAGCACTTGCTAAAAGGTCACAGAGCTAGCTAGCTAGCTAGCTGTCAAACTGCGATGAAAACCCAAGGTTCCTGACTTGAAGATCAGTTTTCTTCCTACAATTCACCCATTTGCTACTTGCTAGCTAGGGTAGGGTGACCTGACAGGTACAAAGCCTCCAGGAGACTGTAAACACCATCCGGCAGCCCAGCTCTCCTATACCTCACTACCAACACTGTGAATGCACCTGTGGAGGTGGGTGTGCCCATAAGGGCTCCATACCAGCTGGTCCTTAGGAAGTGAAGCTCAAGTCTCAAGCCTGAGCTATCAGGAGGAACAGCCAACTGTCACCAAGCCCACTGGTCTGGTTCCCAGCTTCTGTGTTGACAGAAGCAGACAACTTAAGTCGGCCTCTGAATTTGTTGGCTTTGGCACTCAGATGCCACACTTGTGGGATGGAAAGAACACTGGATCTAACTCTGGTATTGTCAGTTCTAGATTTGGCTCTCACTTCTTAGACTCAAGAGCTTTCTTAGAGCAGGGGCCACACAGATTCATCCGTGAATCCTTAGGCTTTTGCCTATGTTCAGAGTAGGGGCTCAGGAAAGGCCGGTAATGGAGCCATTTCCCTGTGCAAACTGCTGCTCTTCTGTGAGCTTCTGGTTTCCATTTATAAAAGGACAGTAATTCCTGCTCTGTTTATGTCATGAGACTACGGAAGCCACTTGAGATGACGACTGGTGCAGGAGTAACAATAATGATCATAAATAACAATTTAAGATGTATCAAATATTAGTTAGGCACTGGCACAGGCACTTTATTCTCATTAATCAATACATCTTTGCAATAACCCCATGAGGCAAGAATTTATGACCCGTACCTTATAGATGAGGACAGCCTAAGTACAGAAACGAGGTTAAGGGTCTTGAGCTGGTCACATAGCCAGTTAAGGGAATGGACCAACAGTGGCCACAGAGCCTACCCCTCATGTCACTACCTTTCCATATGAGGGAGACAGCTGAAGGCTCCAGACAAATAAGACAGAAGGAACAAAGGCCAAGGGCTGTACGCTTAACTGGGACTACAGCCTGTCACAAAAACAGAAAAGGTATCTTGCTGATTTTAACAGGATCTGTGGTAGTGGCAAAGTTCCAACAAGACAAAAGTTGAAGGAAAAAACAAATACAAAAACAAATGTATTCTTCAAGTCCCATCCAGCCCACCACTCACCCTTATACATCTCTTCTTCCAGCTCAATCTCAAGGGCAGCTGCTGCCTGTTCAATCCAAGAGTTGTGTAGACAAGCCTGGAAGTTCCGATACTCTGCTTTCTCAATCTGTCGAGCCAAATGGATTCGTTCCTGGGGAAAAGGAATAGAGTGTTCATTTGACAGAGCATTCAGGCCTCTGG
This sequence comes from Vulpes lagopus, assembly GCF_018345385.1. Lineage (NCBI taxonomy): Eukaryota > Metazoa > Chordata > Mammalia > Carnivora > Canidae > Vulpes > Vulpes lagopus. The sequence continues at coordinate 10,277,677 of NC_054829.1, read as the reverse complement.
GAAGCAAGGGCTCAAATACTTTGTGTCTTTAAAAAAAAAAACTCTGGAGGGCAGCCCAGGTGGCTCAGCGGTTTAGCGCCGCCTTCAGTCCAGGGCATGATCCTAGAGACCCGGGATCGAGTCCCATGTTGGGCTCCCTGCATGGAGCCTGCTTCTCCCTCTGCCTGTGTCTCTGCCTCTCTCTCTCTCTGTGTCTCATGAATAAATAAATAAAATCTTAAAAAAAAAAAAAAAGATTAGCTCCCATCAAAATGAATTTGTTCTGGTTCCTGATAAAAGCAGAGGGCAGTCATCACATGAGTATGCACAAATGAAATCACAAGAGCTAGCTTTCCTAACAACAAATCAGGAGAGCCCCACTTGTTGGAAGCTCACCTTGGCTGGACTGCCAGTCTATAGGTGTCCCAAGGGAACTCTTCCCCAGATACCACAGATAGCTTCCATAGGGGAGCTGGGACCCTGACACACTCCAACAGCCCTGAGTTAGGGCCCCACTGTGACTGATCAGAGGGACTACAAACTCACAGAACTGCCTTCCCTTTCTTCCATGTTGTCCTTGCCAAAAACACTTCAACTCTCCGCTCATGGGTGATGGAGTCAGACCACAATGACAGTAAACACAGAAAAAATGGAAGAGATCTTGTAGTGTGAGGGAAAGGAGCCATGGGAAGAAACAGTGGCTCTCAACCCTACTAATGGGAATTCTGTCACCTTCATCCTTCCAAGCTCATCTCCCACCGTATTTCCCCACACAGCTAACATTCCTTCTGAGCCAGAGGAGCCAAAAGTCCCTGAACTCTTCTATGCTTTTGCTCCCCCACTCCTGGAATTCTATTTTCCTCTCTACCACTCCATATGAAAGAGGCTTGGAAGAAACCTCCTCTCCTACCAATATAACCATAATGCCCACCAGACCCATGGTGCTCCATTTATACCTGACCTTCAGCATGGGCTTGGTCTACATCACAAGCCAGTGGACCTCCATGGAGAAAATCCACCTGGCTTTGGTACCTAACACACGGTGCCCATAGTCAGCAGCACCTATTCCGCTGAATGCTTGCTGAGTTAAAATAAAACCAGCAATGGTAGGAATTACTGGCATTTGCTTTACAGATATGACAAAACTTAGTATCTGCCTCAGCAAGACAAGTTGACCTTACTTCCCTACAACTACCAGGTAGCCACACTCACTGTCCTTGTCCAGTGGAGGGAAGGATGGTGGTGGTGGTAGAGGCTACAGGGGCAGGCAGTGAAGGGCTCAGGAAGAAAATTCCTCATGTTTTTGGCCACTCAAGAAAGTCTTTACCCTTCTGCCATGTATAGTATCCCTATTGATTTTTTTTAATTTTTCTTGTTTTTATGACCTCCCTATTCAGCTGTTGGCAGAATCATTAGTTTTCAAGGGTCCTGCTGCCAGGGCCTCACAGCAAGGTGAAAGTGCAGCAGCATTCCTTCCCTCATCAGTACTAGGTTTCTAAGTTTTTTTTTTTACCTTGACCGCGTCCATGTACTTTGTTTGCACAGGGAACAGTGGGATGTCCTCATCTTTCTTGAGGGTTTTGTAAATCTTCTTAAAGTTGATTGCATCCTCAGGCCCAATCAGCATCAGGCTGAGGCCTTCATTGGTGGCACGAGCAGTACGACCACTTCGGTGGACATAGATCTCTGAAGTACGAGGGACCTGCCAGAGGAACAGGGCAATCAAATGCATGGTTATCAGCCAGCATTGCTCTTCTCCTTAGGGTCAGCAACCCAATGCTGGGTCTCTCTCCCTCCCTGCCTGGTAGCCAGAAACCTCTCCAGCACTGTGGACATATTCAACTCTGTTCCCTTAGCCCTCATGTTTCAGGCCCGTTCACTATGCAGTGTCTACCCTCCACACCCCCGGTCCTGGCTTCAGGCCCTCATGACTACTCAAGAGAACAATGAGAGTCACTTATTTTGTCTCTAGGCCTCCCCACTCCCCTTGACCCAGCCCAAAGCTGCCACTGTAATCTTCCTGAGTCAAAGCTCTGATCTTAATTCCCACTCTAACTAAAGAAACTCCACTGATTCTTCATTACCTTTACATGAATGATTGAACATGGTAATCATAACCATTTACTATGTAATTACAACGGGCCAAGCAATTCCAGCACTTTACACTTTACATGTATTATCCCACTTACTCCTCACAAACAAGAACATGAAATACTTTCATGACTATCCATATTATAGACCAGAAAACTGACAGAGATGTTAAGCAATTCCCCCAGGTGAAGAATTAAATACTGGAGCCAGTATCCGAACTGAAGCAGTCTAGCTCCAAAGACCATGCTTACCCCTAGGCTCCATTGCTTCTACTCTAATACATACTGGGTATTATTCACAGATATGATATAGGTGCTGACAATGCCTCCCTCCCGTGCACCCATGGCAAATACCACTAATCTAGCAGTTTTCTCCACTGAACCCAGATAACACTACCAATTCCAATGAAGCTCTAAATACTGCTCTAAACTGTTCATAATGGTGCTAGAAATGCAGTCTCTTAGCCACTCTTCACTTTCTTCCCCCAACATAACCCCTACTTGTAGCCAACTGCCCACTTCCACACCGTTCTTTCCTCCTTCCCTTCTACCTCTATATGCCCAGATCTTCCTCATCCTTAAATGCAAAGCATCTTTTAGAAAGCCCTTTCCAACTTCCCAAACTAGAAGCTACCACTCTCCCCCATATTTTGCAACCTTCTAGTATCTCCTGCCTTAATTTATGGTTGTAGTCATCTCCTCTCCTTTAGTGGGTCTGAGATTTCTCAGGGGACAGAACTGTGTCTTGTTCATCTGGATATTTCCCACAAAGACTGGCCCAGTCTCTTCCCCAAAAATGAAGAAGATCTGCTAAATTGAATTGGCACCCTGAAAGATTTTATTTGAGAGAAAGAGGAGAGAGTACATCTGCATGCATGTGGGGGTAAGCAAAGGGAGAGAATCTTTAAGGAGACTCCCCAGTGAGCTCAGAGGCCAACACAGGGCTTGATCTCACTATCCATGGGATCATGACCTGAGCTGAAATCAAGAGTCATATGCCCAGCCAACTGAGGTACCCTGGTGCCCATACACCCTGAAAGATTTCTTAAACCATGAAGGATCAGAAGGAAGAAATAATAACACCACAATAGCTACCACTTCCTAAGTAATTAACACTGTGCGAGGGGTTTCATCAGCAGGAACTCATTTAATTCTCATGGTAACCCAAGAGGTTAGGCTGCATCATCACTTCCAGTTTACAAATAATGACAAGTGAAACCAGAGATGTTAAGTAACATCTTAACATCTGGGTTAAGATGTTAGCCCAGCCCAAGCTAACAGACTATGAAGCAGGCTATAAGCATTTGAACCTTACAAGGGTAGCCCTGAAGCCTAGACTCCTAACCACCACTCTATGCTAGGATTTGCCAGGTGCATACACTAATATTGTCAGTATTAAGAGCAGCTAACATTTAGTAAGTGCTCAGTGCTCAGGATGTGCCTGGTGTCTAAGCTGTTCACCCATTAACTTATTTTACCTTAATAAGAACTTTAAAAGGGATGCCTGGGTGGCTCAATCAGTTGTGTCTCCTTCAGCTCAGATCATGATCTTGGGGTCTTGAGATCAAGCCCCACAACGGGCTCCCTGCTCACTGGGGAGTCTGCTTCTCCCTCTCCCTCTGCCTTTCCCCACCCTGCTCATGCTCACTCTTAACCTCTCTCTCAAATTATAAAAAAAAACAAAAACAAAACAAAAAAACTTAAAGTAGATACTGTAATAACTTCCATTAAACAAAGACTGAGGCAGAAAGAGATTAAACAGCTTGCTCAAGGTTACACAACAGGGATTTAAGTCTAGGCAGGTCCTATCACCACACTCTTCTATTTCTCTCTACCAGGGTAACCAATTCACATGCTACTATGCCCATTCCATAAAGAAAATAAGACTCTAATCTGCCAATATCAATTAGTTTGCCCAAATCAAAGAGAGAGGGGCTATGTGGTATCAGAAGTGCCAAGGGGTTTTTTGAGAATAAATCTCTTGAGTTTTCCAAAAATGACAGCAGCTAATCAGTCACAAGATGACAGTGGTACTCTGCTGCATTAGGCCTTGAGACCAACAATTCCTCCTCCCTCTTTCCTCCCTTCCCAAACCTTTGCTTAAAACATTTCCCATTCAGTGCAACAAATTCCCTAATGCCCCTACCTGGTAATGGATGACATGCTGGACTTTAGGAATATCCAGGCCCCGAGCTGCCACATCTGTTGCCAGAAGAACACAACTGTGATAGAGAGACAAAGCTCGTTAATAATAACTAATAGCTATCATTAATCAGATTCTTAACACCTACTGAGTATTTGATCCTGATCAAATAAAACATAGAGGTAAACAGACTTGAAAAATGAACTATACAGAGTCCAGGCTACCATGTGACTAAATACAGACAGGCCTATCAGGTGACCCCACCCCAACATACCCATAGGCTCTAAGTGACCAACAGACTACTTACAAGTAGGCACAGTTACTGAAAAAGGGAGAATGCCGTACATGGCCATACTTCCTCATCTTCTCCCTTTAAAAACATCCCCACTTACTGCCTCATTGCAGACAGCCTCTGCTGGCCTGCCCACCCACTCCCTTGTGGTGTATTCAATAAACTCCTATCGCCTTTGTTCTCCCTCAGGTGAATTCTTTCATCACCTGCACCATTGGTTTCCCCCCGATTGTTGCCCCACATTTGGGGGCCCCCACCTGATCAGACAGATGCCCCACTTAGACACCACATAAACCATTAACTTCTACCTAGCAACATTCCCAGGGAGATAAACCAGACACTTGTTCTAGAAACTAATCACCCTGTAACTTGACATTATACTGGACAAAAGTCAACTTAGGCTTAACCTCCAATTCTCAGGCCCTAATCCTGAAAACATGCACACTGCCCCTCGTCATCAGTCTGACCCAAAAGGAGATGCACAATGACAGCACGGTAGGACAAAGCATGAGCTCTGGGTCTGACTGCTTTGTCTGAGGCCCAGCTCTGTCACTTTCAGGATGAGAAACTGTGGGCAAGCTGATCTGCTTATCAATTTATAAAATGAGAATAATGACAATAAATGATAAGTGGTATTAAAGCTAACATTCAGCAAATACATACCCTGGGCCAGACATTGTTCTAAATGCTTTATATGTATAAATTCCTTTAATCTTCCTAACAACCTTCTCCATTAGCTTCTACCAATATACTATTATGCCAATTATGAGAAAACTGAAACACACTGAGGTAATTTGGCCAGCTAGAAGTAGCACAGCCATGGTCCTGATCTTAAGCAGTCTGGTGCCTGTCTGTATTCTTAACCATCAATCTATTTTACTTATCAAGGATGTTAGAACTGAATGAATGTGGTACTATATCTAAAATGACAGTATGATACGTACTCAATTGTTAAGTGTTCCACAAAAGTAGGTACTATTATCACCATTACTTATAAGTAGGAAAGTTTCTGTTGAGCATTATCAGTAACCAAATGCATTAGATGAGAGTAAGCCTGCTTCATGATGTGTCAAAAAGAGCTATCTTCTATAGCTTCCCACCATCTCACCACCATCCTGGCAACCTTGACCTAATGGCTAGAACCTGGGCTCTGGGTACAGGCCTGACTTACTCTTCCAGACGAGCAAACTGCTCCAGGTTTCTCAGCCTCTGCTTCTGGTGCATGCAGGCATGTAGGGTCAGTGGCATGATATCCAGGACTTTGAGGAGCCCAGAGAGGCGTTTGATACATGAGATACTGTTGGCAAACACTAAGGTGCGGCCTGGATACTGCATCAGGAAGTAATACAGATATAAATCTTTCTCATCAGTCTCACAATGAATCTTGGTCTCTGTCAGTGTCTCCACCGTGGCCTCATTTCTGGTCAGGTCAATGACCTTGGGCTTGCCCCGCATACCAATCTTCTGCACAAAGAGGTCAAGTTTGGCAGTTTTGTCAATTTTCTTAGTGTGTTTCTTGTGAAGGATTCGAGCAGGAGCTTGATGTACCAGGGTCAATGTGGCAGAAAAAATAAGCGTCTGTCTCTTTGGGTTGTACTGGGAGTCACCAAGCATCTCTAGCAGCTGTGAGAGCTCAGCAAAGTGGCCTTTCTCAACCATCCGATCAGCCTCATCGACCACCAGGCACCTGCAAATCCAGAGAGATCCACATAACTTGAGGAGTCATTTATATAGCACACTTAACTACCATCTCCACCCTCAACACAGAAATACACAAACACCACCACCACCACCACCAGGGGCTCAATTAATCTGCCTCATGCAAGGTATTCTGAAGGCCAAACTCTGGCTGGTACCACACCATGGCACTTAGTGATAGGGAGAAGGCAGTGCATACACAATCATGTTACCTCAGGCCCACAATAGAAAAGGAAGTGAAAGAGAAGGGGAGGTATTGTCACTTACCTGAGCTGTCTAAGGTTGCTCAAATGAGGGTGCTTTTCTTTAATTAGCTCCCAGAGCCGGCCCGGGGTGGCGACTACAATCTCTGGCTGGCGGTTCAGCATCCTCTGCTGTTTCTGGGTAGACATTCCACCAACCAAAATAGCAGTTTTAATTCCTATAGTACACAAAATAGGAGACCCTGTTATTCAGTTTGGCTGCCTATTTTCTGCCATGGCTGACACAGGCAACCCCAGATTAACAGAGACAATCACCAGGATAGCTCTCCTCTCTTTAGGAGGTGTGGGGGATGGTGAGCCAAAAGACCAAGCCTGGCCTGCCTCTTGGTACCACTCCTAGAAGACATAATCAAGTCTTCTATGGTCTGGGCCTTGCCTAGTTCCCAAACTTCATTTCTTTGTATTCTCTCCCCTTTATCAACAATAGAAGAGCTGGATTTGAACCCAGGCATACATACATCCAAAGTTCCAGGAAAACAGTAGTGTACCACAATGCTGGAAATGATGTCACTCTCAGCTGTGACACAACTCCCTAGAAAGTCCTGCCCATCTCCCTCAATTCAAACTAATATGAGCCTCCTCTAATGCCTATTGTCTGTTCTGTTCTGTTCTCTGGGATGACTTCTTAAGGTATCCAAAGAGGAAAGAAAACACAGGATCATGTAGGTAAAACACTTAGTAAAGTGCCTGGCACATAATAAGAGCTTGGTAAGTCACTGTTGCTTACTATAAAGTTGCAACTGTTGCTGCTATAAAGTTAAAATTCTTAGGGAGCAGCTTTTCCAGAAAGGAATTCCATGAGAAGATATATGTTAGTGCCCTAAGACAGATGTCGCCAAACTTTTTCTTAAAGGGTCAATAGTAAGCATTTTGGCCTTGTGAGCTAAACCTGTCAGAACTACTAACTTTACTTCATTCCTCCATCGTAGTACAATAACCACAGATACTATGTAAATAAATGGGTGTGGCTGCACTTCACAAAAAAAAAAAAAAAAAGGGTACGTTGCCAACTCCTGCCCTAAGCATCCACCACATCCAATAAACTAACTGCTTTGCATCTAGAATGGCAGAGAAATGTGTCATCCTTGGGAGAATGGAGAAAGTGTCAAACAGTTTTCTATAAGGCTTAATTCTCTGGCAGGTAAGAGAGATGTCCCCTTAAGGGAGGAGCCACAGCTCATTCATCTTTGCCACCCCAGCATCTAGGATCCTCTCAGGAAGTATTTATTAAATCGAATGAAACCTCACCTGTAAACTTGGCCACAGCATCAATGTGTTGCTTGACCTGGACAGCGAGCTCCCTAGTAGGAGTCAGAACCAGTCCAAGGAGAGGGCGCTTTGGATGTGCTTTACAAGTGGCCATTTTGCCACCCAACTCTTGCTTCAACCTTCCAGTCTCTTCTTCATCTAGCTTTTCCTCTTTGTCTTCATCCTGTTTGGGGATGGTATTCTTGATTAGGGAAGAAGGTCCTTCACCAGCATCATCATCACAGAAGGGTAGCATCTGGTCTGAGACAGCAGCTGAAGTCTTGACCTTGCTGGGTGTTGCTCTAGCCTTCACTCCAGCTTCACTGGGCAGGGCTTCACCCTCTATTCCAATCTCATCAGGCAAAACTTCAGACTCAGTTCTAGCCTCCGTTCTGGTCTCACCAGGTAATGCTCCTGTGTTACTTACAGCTGGAGTATGTTTATTTTTCACCTGCCACTGGAGTACTGTATGGATCATTGGAATGGCAAAGGCAAGAGTTTTTCCACTTCCTTAGAAGTAAAACAAAGACAAAAAAGTGTGAATCGATAAACACATTTACTTTTTGTCTAGGCATCTTTCTTTTACACAGAATAAGGGAACCTGATAGCCAAGTGCCACCATGACCAACCCAAAGCTCCTCCACTCAGCACAGGTACCCCAACAGCAGTGCAAGCAGAAGGCATCTGGAATTAAAAGCCTGAGAAAAAGTCTAGCAGACTAACACTGAGTCCTGAGGTCACCAATGTGCATTATACACAAAGTCCAAGCACTAAAACTCTAAACAAGTTTTGTCATTATTTTGAAAAAAACACCACCACATTAGGGTGTGGGGAATGGAAATCTATATATAGTTTCCTAAGACCTTTGGTGGAGAAAATGGGAGTAGAAGACAATTTTGTTAGTTTTTGAGAAAATTTAAAATGACCACACTTCTTTCTATGCCTTAACATTTTCAAACTGATTTTTGAATGTGTATGAAGCCCAAATTCATATCCTCTGGGTGGTTAATACAAACAAGACAGCTCAAGTTGAGAATTTAAAGTAGTTACCATGTTATAATCTCCCAGCTAAAGCAAATAAATGATCTCTGGAGGAAGAACCTTTATCATAGGCTTCAAAGAATTCTCACAAGAGGCACATGGGTGACTCAACTCCTGGTTTCAGCTTGGGTCATGATCTCAGTAATGAAATTGAGCCCCAAGTCAGACTCTACACTCACCGCAGTCTGCTGGAGGTATTCTCTCTCTGCTCCTCCCCTAGCTGGTGTGTGCTCTCCCAAATTAATAAAATCTTAAAAAAACAAAACACCTATTGAAAAAAGAATTCTCAAAAGTAATTTTCAAAGGAAAATGAGCAGCTCTCAGTAAAAAAATAACCCACAAGACACTATAAACAAGAATTATAAGAAATAAAAAGATGAAAGGCCCTTAATACTTCAGATAAAACAGTACTTTTCATCAGAAACCAAAACTAGAAGACAGTATCTTTATTTGAAGACATAAAAAAAGAACTGGACAACCTAGAGCTCTAAACTTAGCAAAAATTCCTTTCGAAATAAATGCAAAATAAAGACGTTTAGGGCCACACAAAAGCTGAATCATTTATCATCAGCAAACCTGAACTACAAGAAGTACTAAAGCAAGTCTTCCAAGTAGAGGATGCTACTGGATGAAATTCCATGTCTGTACAAAGGAAGAGTACCAGAAACAGTAATAGTGACATGGGTAAATATGAAAGATGTCTTTTTCTTAAACATATTATTTAAGTTTAAACTTTTTTAACCTTGGAACTATTAAACATAAAAATGTATTTTGGATTTCTAACACATAAAGTGTAGAACAAAAAGCATAATGTAAAGGAGAAGGGAGATATAGTCTTGTAAGATTCTTGTACTATATGTAATATAATACATTACTATTTGAAGATCGACTATGACACGTTGAAGATCTGTACTATGAATCTAAAAAGCAAACACTAAAAGGATGTAACAGTTACAACTAAGAAGATCAATAAAGGAAATAAAATTCCATCACAAAAAACATTCAGCCCAAAAGAAGAGGAAAAACAGAATAGCAAAATAACAAATTACAACTCAATTATTATCAATAATCACATTAAATAGAAACGACCTCAACAAATAATAAACAGCCAGAATGATGAGACAGCAAGACGCAACCTATGCTCTCTCCACAAACACCATTTTATTTTTTACTAGGCTCAGTTTAATATAAAGCATATGATAAAGGATACAAAAAAGCCAAATGAAGAGGCACATAAGACAAGGTCTGGGAAGGTCCCAAGGGCTTCTGTCCCTGTGGAACTGGGGGTGCACCACCCTCTCAGCACAAAGATATGTTTACCAACCTAGAAGCTTCAAGAAACCCACTTTAAATACAATGACATAAGTTAAAAGTAGAAGTGGCATCAGCAGGCTCAGTTGATAGAGCTTGTGACTCTTGATCAGTAAGACAAAAACAAGAGGCATCTAGACTGGATAAAAACTACAGAACATCTGATGTACTCTTTAAGAAACTACTAGATGGGAGGCACCTGGGTAGTTCAGTTGGTTAAGCATCTGACTTGATTTTGGTGCAGGTCATGATCTCAGGGTTGTGAGATCGAGATCTGGGTTGCACAGAGTTGGCTTGGGATTCTCTCTCTCTCCCTCTTTCTCCTCCTGTCCTTGCACTTTCTCTCTCTCTAAAATGGATGAATAAAATCTTTGAAAAAAAGGGAAAAAAAACCTACTTGATGGTACCAAGTTGCAGGAAATAAGGTCAATATACAAAGCTATCACATTTCTATTTTTTTTTAAAGATTTATTTATTTATTTATTTATTCATTCATGATAGACATAGAGAGAGGAGAGAGAGAGAGGCAGAGGGAGAAGCAGTCTCCACACCGGGAGCTCGACACAGGACTTAATCCTGGGACTCCAGGATTGCACCCTGTGCCAAAGGCAGATGCTCAACATTAAGCCACCCAGATGCTCCATATTTCTATTTGTTTTTGTTTTTTTTTTTTTTAATTTTTTTTATTTATTTATGATAGTCACAGAGAGAGAGAGAGAGAGGCAGAGACACAGGCAGAGGGAGAAGCAGGCTCCATGCACCGGGAGCCCGACGTGGGATTCGATCCCGGGTCTTAGCAACAATCTGAAATAGAAAAATTTAAGTTGCCATTTACAATAGCATCAAAAATACGAAATATTTAAGGACAAATCTAATAACCAATGTGCATATACTAAAAACTACAAAAGACCAAAAAAAAAAAAAATGGATATACTACATTCATGGATAGAAAGATTCTGTTTGGTCCAGACGTTATTTGTCCTCAGTTTGCTTTATAATCAATGCAATCTCAATCCAAATACCAGCTGGCTCTCTGTAGAAACTGACAAGTTGACTTGATACAAAGGCAATTTAGTGGAGAAAAAGATAGTTTTTTAAAAAACAATGCTGGATATCCATATTCAGGGGAAAAAAAAGGAACTGTGATCCACACTTCTCACTGTAAACAAAAGTTTACCCAATAAAGATCACAGACTGAAACATAAAACCTAAAACTAGTAACACTTCTAGAAGAAAACACTGGAGAAAATCTTTGTGATCTTGGGTTAGGCAAAAGGTTTGTAGATAATAAGCACATTCGTAAAAAGGAAAGTGATAGTTAGAACTTCATCAAAATAAAGAACTGTTCTTTTGAAAGATACTGTAAAGAAAATAAAAAGACAAAGACACTGGGAGAAAAGAATCCTAAATCACATATCTGATAAAGGGTATATCCAGCATATATCATGAATTCAGTAATAAGAAAACAACAATCCAATTAAAAAATGGGCAAGATAAGAGTGCCTGGGTGACTCAGTCATTAAGCATCTACTTTGGCTCAGTTCATGCGATCCCAAGGTCCTGGGATCAAGCTCTAAGTCAGGCACTCTGCTTATGGGGAAGCCTGCTTCTCCCTCTACTAACTCTCTCTCACAATCTCTAACATACCCAGTATTGGCAAGGACAGGGACCAATTCAAACTCATGACTTGGTGGGTATGGAAAATGGTATAATCTCTTGGGAAAATTCCTAGGAAGTAACATTTATTATAAAACCTAGCTCTTACACAGGTGTTTACCAAACAGAAATTAAAGCATATACCCAAAGACTAACACACCAATATTTATGATAGTTTTTTAAAAGACTTTATTTATTTATTTATTGGGTGGGGAGCGAGCACACACATGCACAGGGGGTGGGGGAGAGAGGGGAAGGGAGAGAGAATATCAAGCAGACTCCATGCTGAGTGTGGAGTCTGATGTGGGGATCATTCTTACCACCATGAGATCATAACGTGAGCTGAAACCAAGAGTTAGATGCTTAACCGACTGAGCCACCACATGCCCCTATTTATGATAGTTTTATTTGCAGAGCCCAAAACTAGAAAAAACAAAAATATCTATCAACAGATAGGTAAACTGTGCTATATCCTTACACTAGAATATTACCAATAAAAAGGAATGAACTATTAGCACTTGCAATAATATGGCTGAATCTCAAAGTATGCTGAGTGAAGCAGCCAAACACTGACCCCCTCCCAAAAGTACATAGTGTATGATTCCATTATATAAAATTCTGGAAAATGCAAATTAATCTGGTGACAGAAAGTATATCAGAGGTTGTCCTGGGGATGGACAAGGAATGGGGCCCAGGAAAGACTACAAAAGGGGCCCAAAGCATCTTTTGGGGGTGATGGATATTCATGATCTGTTTGCGCAGCAATTTGTCCACAGCCCCAAAAGTCCTTGTGAATCTTGGACCTGCAGATTCACAGCATTCTACGGGGATACCCAGTAACAACTGCAGTATGAATCCAAATGTCAGGCTCTAGCCACAGTGGCTGATACAACTTTGCCTCTGCCTCCAGACACCCATTTCCAGGCTTCTGCAGAAACCAAAGCAGTGTAGCAGAATGCTTAAGAGCACACAGACCTAGTCTAGAATTCAGGTACCATTACTTTCAGCTGCGGTTTTAGGGATATTGTCTTTTGTGAGGCTGAGTTTCCTCATCAGTAAGATGAGAATGATGCAACCTCTCTCAGGGTGATTTTGAGAACTGAGTTCATCAATATAATGTACTTAACACAGTGCATGATACATTTTAAATGCTAAAAAAGAGTTCTAATTTATTATTATTACTTCCATCCCCTGAGGCTTCCTTACTCTTCCACTTATATGACTCTTCTACAAGACCTCACCGAGCGTTTTCTGACCACTCTTTCCAGAAACCCAAGGCACAAAGTGTCTAGATGGTCTAGTTCTCTACCATACCATCTAACAGTCACTAGCCATGTATGGCTATCAAGCATGTAGAATGTGGTTACTCTAAATCGATGAGCGTCAAGTTCGAAATATATGTTAGATTTTGAAAACAGTATAAAAATAAGAATTAAAATACCTCAATTTTACATTAACTACATACTGATATTTTTATATAATTGATTAAATACATCATTAAAATTAACTTTTACCTGTTTTTTTACCTTTTTAAAATATGGCTCCTAGAAAATTTAAATCATGTACGTAGTTCATGTTATATATTTATTTCTATCAGTTACTGCTGGTCTCGTTGGACTTAGTTACAAGCAGTACAAGCTCCTCCCTTCAGTTAGTAATTCAGTCTATCGAGGCCTAGTCAACCTATCATTGCTTTATAAAGTGTTAGGTGGCCCAGGGAATGAGGGAACTTTAAATACTGCCTAGACCCAACAGTCACCTCGTGCCAACATCTACCTACAAAATCCACCTAATGGTTTTCTATCACACAAACCCTTCCAATAACAATAAACTCACCAATTCCCAAAGCAGCCCTTTTATCTCTGGACAACTCTTTGAGAATTAGACATTTATTCTTTATACTAATGAAGATCTACCTCTCTAGATGGCTAATCTTAATCCTACTTTACCCCCGAGCCATTTAAGGTGGCTCAAGAATACTAAAAAACCAAACCAAACCAAAACAAACAAAAAAACTACCATTTGCAAGTCACTTACAATGGACTGTGTAAACTTTACTTTGGCATTTACATTTAACCCACAAGGCTAAATAAAAATAAATAAACAAACAAACAAATAAAATAAGCAAGCAAGCAAGCAAGCAAGCAAGCAGGTACCGGCATTATCTCCATTTTATTATAGGACCTACAGGGATCAGAGAGGTAAAGGGATCTGTCCAGGGTACCAATCAGAAAGTGGCAGATTTCAATCCAGAGCTGCTTGACTTCTGAACACCTTCATTCAACATTGCTTTTGTGGTTATGTCTCCAAGCTCCTCTCTCCCCAAGCTACCCAACCCATTAGCAGCCGTAAGTTTGACCCAGAAGCAATCTTACCCCAGGCAGCTAAGGATGCCCTTACCCGTCTCAGCAGCCCCAAGGATGTCCAGTTTGTCACGGATGGCAGGTGCCAAGGTCAGAGCTTGGATTGGCGTGGGTGCAGAGAAGCCTAGAAAGCTGAGTGCTCGGAGAACTGGCTTGGGTACAAATAGATCTTTCCAAGCTGTTACATCTGCCTTATGGTCATGCATTTCAGGCATCCATGTCTTTGCTTTTTTGGGCACCTTTGGAGCAGTACCCTGGGAAGGCTCCAATTTTTTTTTTCCTTTCTTTTTTTTCTTTTTTGGCACAGTCAGAGCTGAGCCTTCTGATACCACCTCCTCTATCTCTGGATCAGGATAAACTGTGCCATCTCCCTGTGGCTGTGGCCCAGCATCTCTGACTTCAAACTCTTTCTGTGCCCTGGTTCCTTCAGTTTCCGTGTCTTTATTCTTCTTCAACTTTATCTTTTTCTTTGAGGAGCTAGACTCTCCTTCCTCCCCTCCTGAAACAGCTTGTGCCTTTCTCTTCTTGGGCTCCTCCTTGGAAAAGAGACTGGAGGAATTTTTGGCAGGGGAGACCAACTGGTAATCTGTCAGTTCCTCAAAGCACACCAAGTCATCCATCTGTCCATCTGCAAACATATTTGGGTCAATCTCCACCTGTTTCCATTTTCCCACAACTTTGATTCCCTTTGTCTGAAATCTGCCATAGCTTGGTGGCTTTGGCCTTGATTTTGTCTCCTTCAACTTCATGGTTGCTGAAAAGAAAAGGAGAGAAGTGTCCCATTAGGTCAGCAACTGCAGAGCACAGGGTTCTGAGGCAACATATATTTTCTGAGCAGCCTACACAGTTATCAGGCCCTACAAAGAAGTGAAGATACAAGGGATACAGAAGATCAGAGAGGAGAGAGATACCAACAGAGCAGGCAAGTTGGCCTGGAACAGAGGATACGCAGAAGATGGAGGGGCACAGACGTGAGCGCCAGATCTGGTTTGGATTCCAGATCCAGTATCTACCACTTGTGTGCCACTGGACAGTGGTGCTCGTTCCTCCCTGAACCTCAGTGTTCTCATCTTTTTAAAAGGGAGAGGGAGGGATCCCTGGGTGGCTCAGCGGTTTAGTGCCTGCCTTTGACCCAGGGCGTGATCCTGGAGTCCCGGGATCGAGTCCCACGTTGGGCTACTGGCATGGAGCCTGCTTCTCCCTCCTCCTGTGTCTCTGTCCCTCCCTCCCTATCATAAATAAATAAATAAATAAATAAATAAATAAATAAATAAATAAATAAATAAATAATAAATAAATAAATAAATAAATAAAAGGGGGGGTAGGGAGCACCTGGGTGGCTCCGTGGTTGAGCGTCTGCCTTCGGCTCAGGTCATGACCCCGGGGTCCGGGGATCCAGTCCGGCATCGGGCTCCCCTCAGAGAGCCTGCTTCTCCCTCCTCCTGTGTCTCTGCCCCCTCCCTCCCTCTCTCTCTCTCTATAAGTAAATAAATAAATATTTTGAAAATAAATAAATAAAAGGGAGAGGGAGCACCTGGGTGGCTCCGTGGTTGAGCGTGTGCCTTCAGCTCAGGGCGTGACTCCGGGGTCCCGGGATTGAGTCCGGCATCGGGCTCCTGGCATGGAGCCTGCTTCTCCCTCTGCCTGTGTCTCTGCCCCTCTCTCTGTGTCTCTCATGAATAAATAAATAAAATCTTTAAAAAAAAAAAAAAAAAAAAGAACGTGGGGAGTTAAGGTGGGCTGGAGAGGCCGGCTTCACTTAGAAGGGCTCCAGCCTGGCCCCCAAGAAGGCAAATGCCCATTCCCGCCATTCTGGCCTTCGCCCGTCCAGCTTTCTCGTGACACTGTACGTGACCTGCAGCACATTTCAACAGAGAGGCCCCTCGAACGGAACCCCATCCACGGTCTCTCCCCTTCCAGAAAGACCAAGGGGCGGCGGGGACAAAGGTAAACGGCAGTGCACACCCGGACCGGCCTGGGGCTGCGGAGGGCGCCTCCGTCTATGTGGGCCTCAGTCTCCCCGCCTGTCAAATGGGGATGACGCCGGTATCCTTCCCAAGGGCGGTCGTTCCACAGACGCAGAGAAGTGACGCACGTCAGCAGCCGCCGGGCATGGCGCCTCGCGGGCTCGGCACGTCGGCGCGCAGGGAGGCTTCACCCACCGCCGCAGCTCCGCAGCGACCGCACGGCACCGGCTTCCACCACGGCGGGGGCGGTCAGGCGCCCGGGGGCGAGCGGCCGGGCCCGCGCCTCACCGCCTCACGCACGACGCTGACAGGCCTGACAGGCCGACGCCGCCGGGCCCGGACGCTCAGGGCAGGGACCCCCGGCGCCGAGGCCGGCTGCCGCCCTCTCCGGGCTCGAGGACCCCACAGGGCCCCCCGGGAGCCCGACCCCGGCCCCGCTCGGGCCCCGGTACTCACCGCGCGGAGATCCCGCCGCGCACGCTTCCACCCCTCCTCGGCTGCGGCGTCCACCGCAGTTCCGGGGCGGGGCTTGCGCTCACGCACGCGTGCGCCCTGAGGCCGGAAGTCCCGCCGCTTCCGGCTAGACCCCGCCGCGTGCCTCCGCGGGCGGCGCTTTTCTGCAGTGCGGCTTGGGAGGCGGAGCGGGGAGAGCTGCTGTGCGGCCTGCACGGGCCCACCTGAGGGCGCCGCTGTGCCCGCCGTGCAGCCTCCGGCTCGGTGCCGGTGCGTGCGCCCCAACGCCTTTCCTTCGATTTATTGTTAGTGCATTGGCTGTCCGCGAATGCGGCACCTGCTGTGTGCCTGGAGCCTTGCAGATGTTTTAGCATCTAATTTACAGCCCAACCAGCCTGTATCAGAGGTGCTGTTTTCTTCGTTTTTTTTTTTTTTTTAATATTTATTTATTTATTTATGCATGAGAGACACAGAGAGAAAGAGAAGCAGAGACACAGGCAGAGGGAGAAGCAGGCTCCATGCAGGGAGCCCGATGCAGGACTCGATCTGGGGGTCGCTAGGGTCACGCCCTGGGCCAAAGGCAGGAGCTAAACCGCTGAGCTACCCAGGCTGCCCCGTGTTGTGTTTTTTGTTTTGTTTTGTTTTTTTTTCCATTCTGTTTTCTCTGGTATTTTCTCTCTCTTTTTTTTTTTTTTTGTTTTTCATTGCTCTCTGATGGTTATTAGGCTAGGCCGGCCCGACTCCAAAATGCCAAGCTGAGCTGGCTGCTCTGTTAAATGCAGAGACATCAGCTTCACGCTAGACAACCACCTTTTCCATGTGGGCATCACCACCCCATTTGGGAAACCTTTCCCATAGGCTGTCTCTGGCTGGTGACCTTGGGAAGTCCTAAAGGAATTCATGAAGTTTAGGTCTAGTGAGCCTCCCCACCCTGCCTTGGAGCCACTATATGACCGAATTTAACTCATTGGAGGGCACCCCGGCCGCTCAGTGGTTGAGCATCTGTCTTTGACTCAGGGCTTGACCGTGGGGTCCTGGGATCGAGTACCCCATCAGGATCCCTGCAGGGAGCCTGCTTCTCCCTCTGCCTGTGTCTCTTTGCCTCTTTCAAGAATAAATAAATAAAAATCTTAAAAAAAAAAAAAAGAATTTAATTCCTTTCTTGAGGGAACTTGACAGTGTGCCCCTAAGAGTATGGGTGCATAAAGCCTTTGCTCCAGCAGTGGTCTGAAGAAGTCTGATCATGGCTAGTGACTGAAGCTGTCCAAATGGCAGAGGGAGGAGGAAGGGCTACATATCTCTACCTGGCAAGACAAAAGTTTCTGTCCCATCCAAGCTAGTTACACACCTTGGAGGACTATAGTGTTGTCCTGACGGAACTTTGCCTTAACAGGGCTACTTGGTGGGAAAAGGGTCTTCAGCAGAGACTGGCTAGAAATAGGGCCCTTGAGGTCAAAATGGGTCATGGTGGAGATCCTCAGTGGAGGTCTCTGGAAAATTGACAAAAGCATCTGTATTAGTCAGAGTTTTTCAAAGGAACAGGGATAATAGGATATGTATATTCAGAGAGGAGTTTGTTTTAAGAAATTGGCTCACTGTGATTATGGAGTCTTGGCATATCCAAACTCGATGAGGTAGGCCAGCAGGCTGAAAACTCAGGGAAGGGTCCAAAGACAGTCAACTAACAGAATTCCTCCTTGCTCAGGGGATGTCAGTCTTTGTTTTATTAAGGCCTTCAACTGGTTGGATGGGGCCCACCCACACTGTGGGAGGTAATATGCTTTACTCAAAGTCCACAGATTTAAATGTTACTCTCACCCAAAAAACACCTTCATGGAAACGTCTAGAATAATGTTTGACCGAATTTCTAGGCACAGTGGCCCACTCTGGTTGATGCATAAAGTTAACCATCACACCATTCTAGGAGAGAAAAGAGTAGCTTTTGTTTGGACACCCTCCATATTGGAGGAGACAATTCTACTGGACAGCCAAGAAAGATTTGCAAACAGCACCAGCTAAGTTAAAGTAGCTTTTTCCCCCTCCATCTCTTATGGCTTTGTTCACTTGACCTTGTAAAGGCACGAAAAGCAGCCATATGAGGACGAAGTAGACAAAAGAGAGGTGAGCAGGGGCAGCCCGGGTGGCTCAGCAGTTAAGCATCTGCCTCCAGCCCAGGGTGTGATCCTGGAGACCTGGGATCAAGTCCCACATCAGGCTCCCTGCATGGAGCCTGCCTCTCCCTCTGCCTGGGTGTCTCTCTCTGTGTGTGTGTGTGTGTGTGTGTGTGTGTGTGTGTGTGTATCTTTCATGAAAAAAGATAAACAAAATCTTAAAAAAAAAAAAAAAGCTGAGCAGATTACCTCTGCTCTTCTCAAGTCTGTATTTCAGAGCCTGAATTAGACCTATGCTGGGGAAAAGGGAGAAGTTATAAATTTGCACGTGAAAGGGAAATTTTGACATCAGAATAGATGGTGTTTTGTATTCATCATTTTTTCCACATTATAAGAGGGTTTTTCCCCCTGACTATTATGGTCAGATATTAAAATGGCATTCTCTGAGTCAGTTTTAGTGGAACTACAAAGAGAAAAAAACATTAAGTGCACAGTTTCCTTGCTCTCCAAAGCAGGTTCCCTGGAGAGTGTCAGACCTGACAAGGAAATCGTCTCCAAACCAGTGTCATGATACTTAGCTCAGTACCTAGTTCAAAGTATTAAAGGATTGAAATTGAAGAGGCGAGAGACAGAATTTCCTTGCAGAACATTGCTTACAATTTGTGGCTGAGGTTAAATAAAGTATAATTTGACTTAATTTATTTCAATAAGCATCTCCTTCTTCCGGATTCCCAGAATGTACTCTGTGAAGTAGAGCACTTTCAACTCTGCAGTAGATTGGGAAATTTATTTTCTTGTCCTATTTCTCCTAGATTACATGCCCCTCAAAGAATTTCCTTCAGCATCCTCTTGGTATTCCCTAACATGCCTAGCCAGTGTCTGGGTGACATAGCGGTTCATAGCTGTTTGTTGAATGAATGAGTGAGTGAGAAAGCCATTGACCTTAGCTCGAGGACAGTTCTAACTTTTGCAGCTGAACCCATTACCAAAAGTGACAACGAGCACTGACTTTGGCATATAGCATCTGCTCAAAGTTCATAGCAGCTTTGTTACAGCCCCATACTAGGAACAACTAAAATGTCCTATGACAGGTAGATGGTTAAACTGTGGTATGTGGTAATCACTTTGTAATATATACATATATTAGGTCATTACATGGTATACCCTAAACTTACAGAAAGTTGTATGCCAATTATATCTTAATAATTCCTATGGTACATCTATTCAACAACAGAAAGGAATGAACTAGTGGCACACACAGCTTGGATGGATCTAAAGATTATTTTGAGTTTAAAAAGCCCTGTCTGCTGGGCATAGATAGAAGAGTCTGAAAAAGACAAAATCTGGGGGACCTGGGTGGCTCAGTCGGTCAAACATCTGCCTTCAGCTCAGGTCATGATCCCAAGGTCCTGGGGTCGAGGCCTACATTGGGCTCCCCACTTCCTGATCAGCGGGGAGCCTGCTTCTCCCTCTCTTATTCCCCCTGCTTCTGTTCTCACTCACTCTCTCTGTAAAATAAAGAAATAAAAGTCTTAAAAAAAATTCTAGGAAGGAGAACAGATTCATGGCTTTCAGAGGTTAGGAAGGAGGGGATGGTTAGAGGTTGAACATGTGGAGTATCTTACACAGAGCTCCTAAATCCTTTGAAATTTCCTAGGTGACAGGAACATCTTTTGTCCTAATGGGATGATTATTAGTGGGCCCCTGGGTGGGGGCTGGTCACCAAAAATGCCAAGTCATGATTAGAACTTTAAGCCCCAATCTTCCAGGAAGGGGAAAAGCACAGAAGACTGCATTGATCATGCTTACTTAAGGAAGCCCCCGTGAAGTCCCTAAAATGTGGGGGTTCCTAGAGCTTCTGGGTTAATAAACAGGAATGCATCCATGCATGTTCTGGAAGGATGGTGCACCCAAACCATGGAACAGAGGCTCCTGTGCTGAGGACCCCATCTTATATAACTTTTCATCCAATTGTTCATTTGTACCCTTTAATAGCCTTTGTAGTAAGTCAGTAATAGTAAGTCAAGCATTTTCCTAAGTTCTGTGAGCCTTTCTAGGGAATTGTCCAACCCAAGGAGGGGATCATGGGAACTCCCAGTGTGTAGCCAAGATGGACAGAAGTTGTGGGTAACTTGGAACCCATTTCTTAAGATTAACATCTAAGGGAGCCAGTCTTGTGGGCCAGAGCCTTTAACCTGTGGGGGTTAATGGCAGTTAGTATTAGAATTAAGTTAAATTGCAGGACACTGAACTGCTGTCCACACAGAAATGGAGCGTTGCTTCATATGGAAAAACCCACATGTCTGGTGTCTGATGGTTGAGTAACTGCAGTACAGAAACTGTGTTTCCAGGTGCCTGCGTGGCTCAGTTGGTTAAGCAACTGCCTTTGGCTTGGGTCACGATCCCAGGGTCCTAGGACGGAGCCCTGCACCCGCACTGGTCTTCCTCCTCAGCGGTGTGTCTGCTCCTCCCTCTCCCTCTGTCCCTGCTGGAGTGCCCACTCTCTTTCTGAAGTAAATAAATAGAATCTTTTTTAAAAAATTAAAAAAAAAAGAACTCTGTTTCCAAATGCTCAACATCACTCTTGGCATCAGGCAAATACAAATCAAAACCACATTGGGATACTACCTCACACCAGTCAAAATGGCTAAAATTGACAAGTCAGGAAATGACAGATGTCATTTGAGATGCGGATGCGGAGAGAGGGGAACCCTCTTACACTGTTGGTGGGGATGGAAGCTGGTGCAGCCACTCCAGAAAACAGTATGGAGGTTCCTCAAAGAGTTGAAAATAGAGCTACCTATGACCCAGCAATTATACTTCTAGGTATTTACCCCAAAGATACAAATGTAGTGATCCGAAGGGGCACCTGCATCCCACTGTTTATAGCAACAATGTCCACAATAGCCACACTATGGAAAGAGCCCAGATAGCTATCGACAGATGAGTGGATAAAGAAGATGTGGTATATATGTATTATATATATATGGAATATTACATATATGGTATATATTCAGCCATCAAAAAAAAAAGAAATCTTGTCATTTGCAACGAACTAGATGGTATTATGCTAAGTGAAATAAGTCAATCAGAGAAAGAAATTAACATGATTTTGATTTCACTCATGTAGAATTTAAGAAACAAAACAGGATCATAGGGGAAGGGAGGGAAAAATAAAGTAAGATGAAATCAGAGCAGGAGACAAACCATAAGAAACTCTTAATCATAGGAAACAAACAGGGTAGCTGGAGAGGAGGTGGGTAGGGGGAGAGGGTAACTGGGTGATGGGCATTAAGGAGGGCACGTGATGTGATGAGCCCTGGGTGTGCTATAAGACAGATGAACCACTGACTTCTACCTCTGAAACTCATAAGACACTATATGTTAATTAACTGAATTTAAATTGAAAAAAATAATTTAAAAAAGAAACTGTTTCTCACTCAGATGGTAAAAGTAACTTACACCTGAGTCTTTTTTTTAATAATAAATTTATTTTTTATTGGTGTTCACTTTGCCAACATACAGAATAATACCCAGTGCTCATGCCCTCAAGTGCCCCCCTCAGTGCCCGTCACCCAGTCACCCCCACCCCCTGCCCTCCTCCCTGTCCACCACCCCTAGTTCGTTTCCCAGGGTTAGGAGTCTTTATGTTCTGTCTCCCTTTCTGATATTTCCCACACATTTCTTCTCCCTTCCCTTATATTCCCTTTCACTATTATTTTTTTTTCCCTTTCACTATTATTTTTTTTTCCCTTTCACTATTATTTATATCACATGAGTCTTCATAATTCATCCAGCACCTTGCCCAGACCTCTGAAGAAGCTTCATGCACCATGCATTAAAAAGTAAAAAACATACACATGAGTACATACACATAAACACAGTATTTGGGTGTCCCTTTACCACCATTTGGTAAGTTGTCTCTTTTACTCAACAATACCTAATGAACAATTCCCCATGTCAAAAAATGTAAATCCACAACTGTGGAGGTACAACATTTTATTTACTTGATTTCTTTTTGTTTCAAACATTTGCTGTCATCAGCAACACCATGATAACCATTCATGTGCTGGTATCTTTTTATGCGTGTCTGATTCTTTCTTTTTTTTAAGATTTTATTTATTTATTCATGAGAGAGAGAGAGAGAGAAAGAGAGAGAGAGAGAGAGAGAGAGAGCCAGAGACACAGGCAGGAGGAGAAGTAGAGGGAGAAGCAGGTTCCACGCAGGGAGCCTGATGTGGGACTTGATCCCAGGACTCACATCCTGGGCTGAAGGTGGCGCTAAACCACTGAGCCACCAAGGGATCCCTGTGTCTGATTCTTAAAATGAATTCTATAAAGCAAAATTCCTGAGTCAAATGGAGTGGAAGCTTTTACTACATGTTTCCGTGTCATTAAGCAGAAAGTACATATCAGAATACACACCACCCAGTAGGGTAGGAGGGTTCACCTCTCAGCCTAGGCTAACGCTGGTTGTTATCAGTCATTTACTTTCTGGAGCAGATTTTGAGGATGTACTCAATCATGTCTGTCTCGTCCCCCGTCCCAGACTCTATGACAGAAAGCTAACCACCGTGTCCTGCATAACACCAGTTCTGCAAATGATCTGGATTGTGCCACACTGGCTCCCCTGTGGCAGAGCTGGAAGGTAGAGGGGGGCAGGTGTGGGATGCACAAGGCTGTGCTTTCACTGCTTTTGCTGCCAAGCACAGTCCCAGGATCCAGTTCTCATCAAGATGCAGCATTTTTCTGGCATACATGACATGTGAGGCAGTTGGGTCACAGAGCCAACAGGTGATCACGGTAGTGGCTGCTGCACTGTTGGTGGTCCAAGTCTTCAGTGTCATTCTGAGGAGCATGTCCTTCCTGGATGTTCAACCTAGAACCTCCTCCTCCTCCAGTCCTGGAGCAATTTTGAAGGCAACTAATTCCCTGGGTTAAAAGCCATTCTGCTTAAGTTAGCTGGAGTGATTTCTGTTACCTGTGACCAGATCCTGACTAATGAACTCATAGGTGCCGAAACACCCACACACTGTTACTTTTAGAAAATTGTTTTACTCTTAGTGAGATTGAACATCTTTTCAAATATTTATTGGCAGTATGTAATTCTCTCCTTGGGAACCACCTCTTCTAGTCTCAGAGTTTCTCTTTAAAAATAGTTGTTGTTAAAAAAAAAAAAAATAAAAATAAAAATAAAAATAGTTGTTGTTTTGTTTTGTTTTTCTTTTAACAAAAAATTGATTAATAAGAACTCTTTGACAACGGGATATTAACCGTGCAGAGATTTAGGCTTTTTTCTCCCCTTGGTAGGTCACTTGTCTCTTAACTTGCTCATGGTGTTTTTAGTACCACACATGGTCTAATGGTACCATCTTTTTTTCCTGCCCCACACATTGGCTTTGAAGTTATCTTCTAGTGACGGAAAACTCAAAGAAACCAATCTGCCTGTTTCTCCCAGTGAGGAATGTTCTTGATGCCTTAAATTCTGCCTAGAAGGTAGAGCCAATACCGATCCTATGGCTGCTCCCACAACCCATCCCTGCAAACCTCTCTGCTGCTCATCCCAAAGACAGTGGTCATGCAGGATCCCAGTGAAGTTGGAGCAGTTTGGGGGTTGTACCAAAGCTAAATGGGACTGGAGGCTATGAGCTGCACAGGACCCTGGGTCTGGCCACCTCCTTTCTCATCTTGCACAGGAGGCAAAGCTCAGGACATTCAAGGATATCTCAAGAGAGGCCTCAATTGCCTCCTGATTCTACCACTTGTTGTATTTCCTGCCTCTCCCTTTCCCCCCAACTTCACATCGAGATGCTCGTTTTCCTGTCTCTCCTTCATTCTTTCATTCAAAACACATTTACCGAGCTCCTGAGTACTGATCCAAGAGAAAAAGACAGAAAAATCTATGCTTTTGTGGGACTTACTCCTTCAGGGACAAGAAACAGTAAATGTAATAACAGGCATACTTTCTGAGTGCCTGTGTGTCACCCGACTAAGGCACATAAAGCTTAATGAACTCGCCCAAGGTCACAGCTAGTAAGGATTCCAACCCAGGCCGGTGGCCAGAGATCATGCTCTTCACCACCAACCCATGCTGCCATATGGGAGTAGGGCTAAGTTCCTTTTGGTTCTGAGTTCTGTTCTCTTTGCATTGAGCTCCCCCATCGAATCGGCTCTCCAGTCTTGGGTTTAGCTTGCAGACAATTTGGCCTGGAACCTGAGTCCCTAGCCCATGGTTCAGTTCACAATTCCCTGGTGATTGGGGATTCCTTCCCAGCTCCAGTTTGCAGTCCGCATTTACTTGTCTGCTGGGTTAGTCCAGGCTGAGAATTGCTGGTGGTGTGCCTGGCCTTCTCTTGGCCAGTGGCAGTAACTTTTCCTGGGGATTGCTGGTATGTTGAGGCACACAGATTTATCTCACTTTATGTAGATAAAGGCTATTGCTAACAGGGATATCCAAAGCCAGAAAGCCACAAAAATTGGTGGGCATGGGTTAAGAACCTAAGACCTATCACCACCACACCCAAAGACTCCTGTGTTAGGATAAGCTGGTCATGGAACAGATGAAACTGACACCACATCGCACACCAGCCTCACAAGAATTTCCATGAAACAGGGTACACTATAAAAACACTATAAAACACCAACCCAGCAGTACATCCCTAAAAGTAATAGTTGGCCCCAAGAAACCCAAATGCTTAGCCAAAAAGATCCTTAAACTCTAAAGAGTAAAATGCTCCACTTTCTGGCACACTTGCTCATTTTATGTCTAAGAACTAGAGTCCCAGAAGCTTTAAGTTTCTACAAAAATGGCGAAATCTTGCTATGCTCATTTTGTACTCTGAGAACTTATCCTGCTAACCATCAGGATGGGGGTCCCAAGCTATGACCAGATTGAAATGCTGGTTGTACCTCATTTTCAGCTAAGATCCTAGCAAACTGCTGCTAGCCCTTGGGGGGAAATTACAATGGTCATCATGAGAAATGTTCCAGTTAGATAAGATCATTTAAGAAGTGGACTTAAAAGTCCCCAAATAAACAGAATGGGATACATATTTTAATGGTTATACAAATCCTCCAAAATTCCAAAATAGCTTTATTGAAAGATGTGTTGCAAAAACTTAATGAAAAATTGGGGGTTCCTGGGTGGCTCAGTTGGTTAAGTGTCTGATTTTTTTTAAAAAAAGATTTTATTTATTCATGAGAGACAGGCAGAGACATAGGCAGAGGGAGAAGCAGGCTCCCAGCAAGGAACCCGATGTGGGACTTGATCTTGGACCCCAGGATCCCCCCTGAGCTGAAGGCAAACACTCAGCCACTGAGCCACCCAGGCGTCCCGAGCATCTGATTCTGATTTTAGCTCAGGTTATGATCCACTTCTGTGCATGGAGCCTGCTTGAGACTCTCTCTCTCCCTCTGCCCCTCTCTGCATCCCCCCAACTCATGCACGCTCTCTCCCTCTAAAATAAAGCCTTTTAAAAAGTTAATGAAAAATTAAAGACGCAGTAGGAAAATCTTTTTTTTTTTAATTTTTATTTATTTACGATAGTCACACACACAGAGAGAGAGAAGAGGCAGAGACACAGGCAGAGGGAGAAGCAGGCTCCATGCAGGGAGCCCGACGTGGGACTCAATCCAGGATTTCCAGGATCACGCCCTGGGCCAAAGGCAGGCACTAAACCGCTGTGCCACCCAGGGATCCCGCAGTAGGAAAATCTTAAAAAAAAAAAAAAAAGTGGGGGGAGCCCTGCGTGGCTCAGCGGTTTAGTGCCTGCCTTTGGCCCAGGGCGTGATCCTGGAAATCCTGGATTGAGTCCCACGTCGGGCTCCCTGCATGGAGCCTGCTTCTCCCTCTGCCTGTGTCTCTGCCTCTCTCTCTCTCTCTGTCTGTGTCTATCATGAATAAATAAATTTTAAAAATCTTAAAAAAAATAAAATAAAGACGAAGTAGGTACTAGAAAGAAAAGACAGTAAGACCCACATAACTCCTACTGCTCCCTCCTCAGTCTAGTTTTATAGAACAAAATTAACTGAGGAAACTTGAAGATCGAATTGGCTTTATTCAAATATTCCTGACTAGGGTAGCATCCCATCTCGCAAGCAGAAAGGGGCTCTGAGGAGCTATATAGGTATGGGAGATGTTTACAGGCAGAAATGGGTGGGACAAGGAAACTGTTAGTAAAAGGAAACAAAAGATTGTTTCAGGCCAAGTCACCTTCCTTTGGGGTTGCAGGGGCAAGTGGCTCCATTAGGATTTTATTGTTTTTCTCTCTCTCTTTTTTTAAAGAATTGAGGAGAGAGGGTGGATAGTGTAAGATCAATGTTTGTCTTTCTGAGCAGGCAAGAGGGGGTGAAATCCGCAGCAACTGAAATAGTTCATCCACAGCATTGGAGGGAAGACAGAGTATATGGATACAGATGCTGGGGGTTGGTGGAGCTGACATGGGGCAGAGAATTATTTTTTGATTGCATCTAACTCCTTCATGAAATAATAAGTAATCATCTGAGAGTCAGTTGGGAGGAGACGGTGGGAGACGCTTTAGGAGAAGTTGAATTTACTGTTGGAATTTTGTAGAATTGCTGGATAAAACAATGCCGACTACTGACCATCTGTCCTTCCACCCAGAAATGACTTAAGCCTCAGTACCCGTTGTGAACATCCCTGAGGAATCCGGTTGGACTCCCCAGCCCCAAATGTTGTTAGAATGGTGAGACTGATGACACTGCATGCATGCAGGAATGCACACATATGATCATACAGACGCACACACACATTCTTTATGTGAATTAGCACATTTGCTGGTGTCGAATGTAGCTGATGGGGAGTGAATGGGTTCCTGAACAGGGCTACGGCTTGCCATCAGAGTGTAGCTGAAGCTAAGAAAAATAACACGTTTATATCACACCACCCATGTTGAATATTTGAATGTAAAGCACAGAAATTTCTTTTCCATCTATTCTCAACACAAGAGCTATAGTGAACCTGATGGTGCCATTTCTCTGTAAGCCTCTGAAATAACTTCCCATTTTATTCAGAGACTAAGACCAAGTCCTTGCAATGGCTTATGAGGCCTCACATGGCTTGGCTCCCTGTCAGCCTCTGACTTTAGCTCCCAACTCTCTCCTTCAACTGCCTGCTGTAGCCACACTGGCCTCCTCCCTGCTCTTCTCATGCCTGGCTCTTTCCCATCTCTGTTCCTTCTACCTGGAAGAGGGGTTTATCTTGTTTCATCTCTCCCGGGCCCTCCTTGCTGGCTTATAAACTGAGGACAGGTACTTTGATCTTGTTTGGGTCTTGCTCTATCTCAGTGCCTGGGTCGGTGTCTGGCTTGATGGGCCTTCCATATAGACTTTCTGAATAGCTGAATGTCCGGTCACTGCAAGGATTACTATTATTTTTAAAACCACCTTCTTGTCTTTTTTAGAAATCAATGCTTATCCTTTTGTTGTATATAACTGATCAGATTTCTTATGGACTTATTATGCAGAGAGTACATCCTATCCCCAAATTAAATGACAAAGCATTTTATATTCGTTGATGGTGGTGGATACAGTGAGCAAATCTCATCTCTATCATAACTAGATTTTTCCCTTGACTGGTGTAGGGGCCAAAGGCAGGCTACTGCAAATGTGCCACTGGGGTATATTGATTATTTTAAATAAAAGTTACTTAAGGAAAAGTAACTGTACCCCCGAAAATATTACTGAACCCATAATCGATCTGCCCACCTCACGACCATTCAGTAAGTTGAGTGATAAGTTGTTGAAGCAAGGTATACAATTTATTTGAGAAAGCCCACTGGCTGAGAAGATGGTGGGCTAATGTTCCAAATAACATCTTACCACCTCCATACAGGGAAGGGATTTTTAAGGTGAAAGGAAGAAGAGGTAAGCCTCAAAGTTTAAGCAGATAAAACAAAGGTTAATTATTATTCTTTTTTTTTTTAAACATTTTTTTAAATCTTTATTTATTTATGATAGTCACAGAGAGAGAGAAAGAGGCAGAGACATAGGCAGAGGGAGAAGCAGGCTCCATGCACCGGGAGCCTGATGTGGGATTCGATCCCGGGTCTCCAGGATCGCGCCCTGGGCCAAAGGCAGGCGCCAAACCACTGCGCCACCCAGGGATCCCATTAATTAAAATTCTTTAAAGGAAATTGTAGGCTCCAGTTGCACGGTTATCTGTCTATCTTGAACAGGTTCCTGATTGTGGTTGCTTGGTTGTCACCTGCTTTTGAGTTGGTGACAGTTGCATTTTTAAAGTTCCTTATAGAGCATTAAATATTGTTGATTGATTACTGGTTATTACCTTGATTACAATTTAAGCTTAGATTGTGTTTGAGAGTTACATGCAGGAACGTTAACATAGTTTGCTCCATGCTGTAGGTCAAGG
This sequence comes from Vulpes lagopus, assembly GCF_018345385.1. Lineage (NCBI taxonomy): Eukaryota > Metazoa > Chordata > Mammalia > Carnivora > Canidae > Vulpes > Vulpes lagopus. Next base: position 10,248,672 of record NC_054829.1, on the reverse strand, counting down.
TTTCTCCTGTATAGATTACCTTACTTTCAAACAATTTGAGGCAGAAGTGGGTGGAGGTGCCTTCAAAGTAGTGGTGGTTTTGAGACAGATCAAGGACTGGACTTGGATCCCCTCAATCCTAACACCCAGTGTTCTTTGATAGTGGAAACCCTCTGCCCTTTGAGTAGCATATCTTGTAGGAATGTGGAAGCAGGATGCTTACCAAAGAGGGAACTCACTGTGAAGCCTGGCTAAGACCCAGCCAAACCAGTCTGCACTAAGGTAGACCCCAATGCTGACTTTTCACCAACTTTTTCCTTCATTATAATGCTAAAAATCATACCCAAGAATGGAGATTTAACATACTAATGAGACATGCAATGCATGACAAATCTGTTCTGTCCACTGCATCTGCATACCCAACTCCTTGTATCTCTTCCCCCTACATGCATAGATGTCACTTCTTTCCCACCTTGGCCTCCTTAAACACTTTCCCTGGACTTTGTTCAGGAAGCCAGCCTGAAGGACCCTTTCCTTTGTACTCTCCTTGATACTTGAGCAGAAGCCCCAATAAAAGCCTTGCCTAGAGGGACACCTGGGTGGCTCAGTGGTTGAGTGTCTGTCTGCCTTTGGCTCAGGTCATGGGATTGAGTCCCGCATCGGGCTTCCTGCAGGGAGCCTGCATGTGTCTCTGCCTCTCTCTCTGTGTCTCTCATGAATGAATAAATAAAATCTTAAAAAAAAGCCTTGCCTAGAACTTTCATGTCACAAGTAAACCATGAAGAAGCACATGTGTGTCTTTTCACAATATCAACTTTATTCAATCACAAATCAAAGTTAATGCAATTATAAAGCAGGTTCAGGATTCTGAACTCAATGAACTTCACTGTGTGTTGGCTCCTTACGTGGCACATAAAGTACAAGACACAAACAAGATACAACAAGAGATAAGAAGTTAATGAACAAGGGGCACCTGGGTGGCTAAGTGGCTTGATCGTCCAACTCTTGGTTTCAGTTTAGGTCATGATCTCAGGGTCATGGGATCGAGCCCCATGTCAAACCCCCCAGGTCGAGCCCGGTGTCCGTGTTGGGCTTCACACTCAGCAGGGAATCTACTTGAAGATTTTTTGTCTCTCTCCCTCTACCCCTCCCTGCGCTTGCCCTCTTGAGCTCTCATGCTCTCTCTCTTTCTCAAATAAATAAATCTTAAGAAAAAAAAAAAAAGGAAGAGAAAAAGAAGCTAACGAACCAAATGTGAAATCAATCCATAAACACACAGTTGAGATGAGGCCTCTGTCTGGTCCTTACTGCTTGGTATGTCCTAGCAGAGGAGGATCTCTGTTATGTTCAGAGATCAACCAGGTGGAGCCTTTGACAGCAGTTGCCTTTTTGATATGGTCAGATGTGAAAGGACGGGCGTCTGAGAAGTCTCCTGGTTTGCAACAAAAATCCTCCCCTTTTAAAGAGATTTAATCAGTCTTGAACCTTGGCCAACCTCTGGCTCTGCTGGTTCTCAGTTCTGAGTGTGTCATCAGGCTGTGCCGGGTGACGTTGATAACTGATATTAGCGGCAGCACCCTTGGCTGACTACATCCCTGCATGATGTGAGTCATTCCATCTTGCTCTCTACATCCAGTTGCCAAAACCCGAGTAACAATTCTTCTACAGTTTTGATTTCCAGTTTCCAGTAAACGAAACCTATCCCGTTGGCTGTGCTCTAGTCAAGAGGAGGTTGTTATAAACATCCAGTCAGATCTTCGGAAACGCATTTAAGCTCAGACCTTGGGGTCTGTTACCCCCAAAATTTGCTTCTGGGTAAGACAGGGAGGGGTGGGCAGGGGCTGCTCTTTCCTGTGGCCTCCAACCTCTGGTCGGTGGTGAGTGGTGAGTGGTGGGTGGTGGGTGGTGGGCCCATGAGTGCAAGGGAAGCCTCTGTGGAACCACTCCCAGAACACTCTGTTTCTCATCAGGTGGGTCAAGAGTCTACACCTGCCCCTTGGCTCTGAGACCCTGGGACAGTGAGCCTTGTTCAAGCCTGGGTGCAAGTGGCCTAGCAGGGGAAAAAGACAAGTGTTAGGAAGAACCAAATTGGAGTCGTTCCAAGCCCAGGCTTTGGAAGCAGCTGGACTTGGGGCAAGTGGTTATTTCCTCATCTATAAAATGGGGAGAGTAAGCTCTTTATTCTCATTATCTTAAGTGAGGATGACATGGGATTGTTGAGCCCAAAGGTCAAGAAAGAATTCTTGAGACGTTTTACTGTATAAAAAGGTGGGTTTTTTCTGTTTTGTTTTTGTATTTTGTTTGTTTGTTTGTTTTTTAATAGCGCAGGGACAGGACCTGTAGGCAGAAAGAGCTACACTGGGGTTGTGACAAGTGACTGATTCTAGGTGTTTTTAATTAGTGGGGGAAATAAATAGTGTAAGTCTCTAAGGAATTTGGAAGCGGGGCTTCCAGGACCTTGAGGAGCCAGCTGCTCTTAGGATAGGGTTACCTGTGGTCCTTAAGAAACCATAAACACTAAGGCATTAAGGCAGTCATGAAGTCCTTGAGGAATATGATGCTGTACACATTTCAGGGATCTATCAGCGGGCTATAAGCTGTAAAGAGATTTAGTTTAAGCTACCTTTCTCTCACCTTTGTTTTCTCATCAAGGGGGTGGCATGAGAACAGGAACCCAGAGCAGCTTGACTATAGGATATATCTCAAAACATAACTGGCTCTTATTACCTGATTCTGGTGCCTTTGAAACTCCCTGCAGAATTTTAAAAAATATTTTATTTATTTAATCATGAGAGACACACAGAGAGAGGCAGAGACATAGACAGAGGGAGAAGCAGGCCCCCTGAGGGAAGCCCAATGCAGGACCCGATCCCAGGACCCCAGGATCACGCCCTGAGCTGAAGGCAGACGCACAACCACTGAGCCACACTGGCGTCCCCATTTCCAGGTTTATATAAGGAAAATGTGGGACAAGGTCAGTTTGTAGTGCAGATGGGCAGTGAAGGTCATTGTCTTGGGGCCAGTCTCAGGGTCTTAACTGCTGGGGGTGGGAGGTAGTTTCGGTTCCCACCATGGGATGCTTTGCCCATCCAGGCTTCACCTGAGTTAAAAGATAAGCTCTAAGAGAACCCTAATCTGATTACACAGGAATACTGAGGTCAAAACGAAGATGTTGCTTTCAGCCCAACATGTGATTCGATGAATACAGCCAATTAGATCTTCAAATTTACTTGGGTTGAATTTTGTTAAGAACCCTCTCAGCAGATTTGACTCCCATAGCTGCTTGTCCCTTTCTGTGCCATGGAATTCATCCAGGTGGCCACCTTAACCTCTTCCCTGGGTTCTAAGATGATGCGTCCAAAGTAATGGCAGTGAGCCTGGCCAAAGCCACCAGGACAGCGTGTGGCAGTGCCCTGGTCGGACTTCTGTCCGGAGGGGCCGGTGGGGGGCAAGGAGGTGGATGAGGAGGAACAAATCCCATTTCTAGCTTTACCTCCTTGGTTTTCATCTACGTGTCCTGTCCAACCAGCCTTTCATAGTTGGGTCTCAGAGTGAGAGCGCTGATGTTAGCGAAATTCTGAAACATGGACCCCTTTGCTTATTAGTTTGAGCTCCCTCTCCAGGCTTTTTTTTTTTTTTTTGAGATTTTTATTTATTTTTTCATGAGAGACACACAGAGAGAGGCAGAGACAGGCAGAGGGAGAGGTAGGCTCCCTGCAGGGAGCTGATGCAGGACTGAATCCCAGGATCCCAGGGTCACGACTTGAGCCAAAGGCAGATCCTCAACCACTGAGCCACGCAGGTGTCCCTCCCTCTCCAGTCTTAGTTATCTATTCTCGCTGTTTATCACCGTCTTTGCCTCTGTTCCGCAACAAGAATTCAACTGAGTAGCTTTTAAAGATGGAATTGTCTTTATTATTTGTTCATGAATTTGGCAGCATCCCAATTAGCAAGCAGAGGGGAGCTCCAAAGGGCTACAGAAAATTAAAAATTTTTAAAGGTAGAAAGAGAGAGAGCAGGAATAAAGCAATGATTAGCAGAGAAACCATTGTTTTAGGCAAGCTCACCCTCCTAAGGGGAATGGAAGGGGCCCATCAGTAAATTTCCTAGTGCTCTCTGGGAAATCCCATGTTGGCTGGTTAAGGGTTGTATTCGTGGGAGACTGACACTGCAGTCAGCTTAGGTATGAAGTCTCGCTTTACACTTGAGGTCTTAACACCATTTGGGGCCTGGGGGTTTTCTTTTTTAAACTACCGCCAAATAACTCTCTCCCTCAAAGTCAGCCTTTTGGATCTGCTAAATATATATTTGTTTTTCATTTATAGTTTTGCAAAATGGTGTTGGCTTTTTGTTTGCATGGATTTTAATTTACATACAGAATAGTGTGCTGTGACCTCATTCTATTGCTTTTTTCCACAAGAACTATGTTTTTGGGATTGTCAGTGTCACAAGGTGAGTATTTAATACTTGCTTCCAGTTGTTGCAAACACTGCCACTTACTTACCTTTAGCTCTCCTGAAGTGGATACCCAGGGTCCTCCCACCTTCCCAGGCATAAACAGCAGCACAGGATGGAATGGGGGGACCAGGACCACTGCTGACCTCTGACCTCTGACCCTGTGCCCTCCCCCTCTGTTCTTTATCAGGACTCACCTTGCCCTCCTTAGCTGCCCTGAGCCAAGCCACGGCTTTCTTGGGGTGCCTTCTGGGGACAGTGAAAGCTTGCCTGCTTGGGATCCCCTGCAGCCACTGCCTTGACCGGTTCCCCACTTGGAGGTAACTGGCCCTGGATAACAGACACCCTTTCTTGTTGGGCCCCCATTTGGTACATGGAAGTGACCAGAAAGTTAAGGCTTGGGCCACAGCCAGCGGTCCTTCCTGTTTGCCAGAAATACAGAAGACTCTTGAGCTTACTGATAAGCAATACATAAAATAATTAGGACAGCTAGATTTTATCAAATGCTCTGGCATCCTAGTCATTGTGCTTAGCACTTGACATTTATCAATTGCTCGATTTTTTTTAAGATTATATTTATTTATTCATGAGAGACACAGAGAGAGAGAGGCAGAGACACAGGCAGAGGGAGAAGCAGGCTCCCTGCAGGGAGCTGATGCGGAACTCGGAACTCGATCCCAGGACCCCAGGGTCACGCCCTGAGCTGAAGGCAGCCACTCAACCACTGAGCCACCCAGGTGCCCTCTATCAATTGCTTTAATTGCCATAACCACCCTAGAGGAAGGTATCATCCTCCCTGATTTACAAACGAGGGAATGTTGGGCAAGGGGGACCCTGGGCAGGGAAGTGGGGTTGCTCCCAAGCCTGGGACAGGCAGTAGAACCAAAGGGCTGAGGTGCTGGTCAAGGGAGGAGACTTCAGGACAGAGCAGGTTCTGGACAGCTCGGAAAGACCAGGCCACCCTCCCCATGGGAGACAAGAAGGGGAGCCGCACAGCAGCCTAGCAGGGGAACAGCACCCCTTTCCCATGGGTCTTCTCTGTACATTAGGACCCAGATAGGCCAAAGCTGCTGGCCAGCCTGGCATCACCTTTCCTGCCAAACGGTAACGACAAGCACCAAATACCTTCTAACCGGGCTCTTGATTCTTGAGTCTCTGACTCCATTACCCTACCCAAGTGGCGCCTCTGGTCACTCAGGGTTTGGCTTTCACCTTTTAATTTCCTTTTCTATCACCCCGAGGCTCTCTTGGGGAGCTGGCTGAGTTCTTGCTCTCTTTTGCTGTCCTGGCCTCTATGGCTACAGCAGACCAAGACCTCTCTGCCTGCGTCCCAGGCACCCATGTGGTTGGTTGGAGAGCCAGGCCCAGGCACACCTAGATGCTGACTAGTGGCAGCAGGGAAGCAGTGCCAAGTTCTGATCTGACGCATCTGCAGCAGCTTCCCAGAGGAGGGGGCAGCTGGTGAGGACTCAAGAATTGGAGCATTGATTCATTCAAGCTTGGCTCTTAAGTAGCATTCAGGTGTTCAACAGTGCTCACCCGGACTTGCCAGGCAGTGCCAAACAAAGCACATCTCTCTCCATGAGGATTTATTGCTCTCTGGAAAGATTTGCTGGACAATAGGAGAAAGTTCCATAATCTCCCACTAAGAAAACACTGACCCTGAACTAATAGCCATGTTCAGGGAGCGTGGCACCTGGTTCCTTTGCTTGGACCACACCACCAAGCCCTAAAGCACCCAAGAAGGGGTGTGGCGGCAGCATGCCTGCTTTCCCACATCCGTAGGGACGTGTTTGTTTTTTGTCTGTTTTTTAAAGATTTTATGTATTTATTCATGAGACACACACACATACACACACACACACAGAGGCACAGACACAGGCGGAGGGAGAAGCAGGCTCCATGCAGGGAGCCCAAGGTGGGACTCAATCCCAGGACCCTGGGATCACGCCCTGAGCTGAAGGCAGACAGTCCACTGCTGAGCCACCCAGGTGTCCCTTGCTTTTTTTTTTTTTTTTTAAACAAATCAGACTTGGAAGATAGAGACAAAGAGACAGAGAATTTCTCATCTCCCCCAAACAGCCCCCACCACCCAATCTGCAGAAGGTTTGAAAAAACAAAGCAAACACTGTGTGTGATAACCGGGTTTTCTAGAACAAGGACCTCAAACCCTGTCTCCAGATAACTGGAGGTCAAGGCATGCAAATCCCTTTGGGGCAGGTCATTTGCATCTGGAATCAGACTCCCCAAGCAATCCTCACCGAGCTCAGGGCTGCGGGGCTCCCTCCCCCCCCAAATCCCCCTTGTCTGAATGAAGCAGAGAGGCATCAGGTGAGGTCATTTCTTCCCATCTCCCAACATGGGCAATGCCCTCCCCATAGGTGGGCTGTAGGCTCAGGGAACCAAGGGGAGGGAGGCCAGTGTGGATGCACTCACAGAATGTTCTTTTGGTTTCTAGCCAAGATTGCGGCAGCTGTGTTAGGAGGAGGTGAGTCTCTCCAGAGAAGGGGTTCAAGTTCTTATCTGACCCCTGAGCCTGGGACCTGGCGGGGGCGGGGGGGGGGGTGGCAACCATCCTCATCCAGGCCCAGGTCTGCCCTGGACTCATGCAGATGATGGGAAAGAGGTGGATCGATGGAGATGGGCAGGAAGCCAGATACTGGAAACAGACGAGACGCTTGGAACGAGGAGTGTCATGGAAACTCCACATGGAGGAGTCCCCGTAGGGACCCCATCCCTCTTTGCAGGGCGTTCACTCTGTGACCTCGTGTGTGTCTTTGAACTCTTTTGAGCTCCTGTTTCCTCCCATGAAAAATGGGCCAATATTGCCCATTCAGTGTTAATTGTGAATGTTGCATAAGATGAGACGCGCATGGAGTTTGAACATAGCAGATGCACGGAAGAGACACCGCTGACTCAGTGCCCCCGCGTCTGGTGGCTTCTGCGCTCTGTGGTGACACCACGGAGCCCCAGAGTTGGGAAGCAAGCAGAGTTTGGAATGTGCCCCTTACTTACACTAGTCCCCTGGTATTAAGCCCAGAAGCTTACGCACCTCTCCTTGATCCTGTGGAGTCTCACTAAGACAAATCTGAGCCCCAGGAGACAAGCGACTTTCCCAAGGAAGGTCCTGTGGCAGCAGATCAGAGCCCACAGGGCCCACAGGCCCTGTTCCTACTCACCTCACAGGGCCTTCCCTCCACCTTCCCCACCTAGTTATTCTCCTCTTATTTTTTTTTTAAGATTTTTATGTATTTATTCATGAAAGATACAGAGAGAGAGGCAGAGAGGCAGAGGGAAAAGCAGGCTCCATGCAGGGAGCCCAATGCGGGACTCGATCCCGGGACCCCGGGATCACGCCCTGGGCCGAAGGAAGGTGCTAAACCGCTGAGCCACCCAGGGATCCCCTAGTTATTCTCCTCTTGACTCATGGCATGCCCAGAGTCTCTCCTGAGTTCAGAGTTCACCCCCAGGTCTAGGCACCCCCAAGCCTGACTGTGGGGGGCTCCTTTTCCCTGAGCCCTCCTCTTAACCCAGCTCCTCCCTGTCCACAGCCTGCCCGTGGTGGCTGTGCCCACGGTGTTGGGCTCTATGGGCTTCCCCGGGCAGGAATCGCCACCTCCTTGCTGGTGTCCAAGATGAAGTCCTCAGCTGCCATTGCCAACGGGGGTGGAGTCGCCACTGGCAGCCTGGTGGCTACGCTGCAATCCGTGGGTAAGTGTCCCTGGCAGGCCTTGCTTTGCAGGGCCAGGAGGACAGGAGTCTCAGGACCTAGCCCAGATCTGAGTCTCACTGACCTTCAGTCTCTGCTCCTTTGTGTCACCCTCCCTGTGCTCTCTGGGAGGTGTAGGGGGCAGGGAAGGAGCCCTGGCCCCGGGTATGCTGGCTTCAGGTTGGCTACCAGAGCGGGTTGGCTGGGTTCCTTGAGGATCCCCCCTACTCCCCCACCCCCAAGCCCCCACCGCAGCTCAGCTTTCTTGCCCAAAGACTGACAACTCCCAGCTCCCAGTTCTGGGTTTCTCCTTTGGAGTGAGTGCCACGGGGCTGCAGGCAGCTGCCCTCCTAAAGCAGGGCTTTGGGGGAATAGCAGGGTGCCTGCTGAGGTCTCTGGGCCTCAGATCTTCCTGAGGGGCCTTGGGGTCTTTGACCTCATGGTTTTGTCCCATGGAGCTGCTCCGGTTCTGCCCTTCCCATTCTGCTCACCCTCTGCTTCTCCCCCAGGAGCGGCTGGCCTCTCACTGTCATCCAAGGTCATCCTGAGCATCGCTGGATCTGTCCTCATGTCCCGCATGGTGGGTTTGTACTAGTTTCCCACCTCTCCACCTGCGGAGAAGAGGGCCAGGTGGAGCCCCGCCCACCAGGCAGATGCAGGGAGGGACCAGTCCCTGGGTGACACTGCACCCCTGGAGGAAAATAAAGAATAAATATTGTTGTTGCAGCCCCTCCTGAGTTCTTTCCTTCCTGCTGGAAGTCAGGGGGTTGGTTCACTCCTCTTTCCTAGTCTTGTGGTCACAGAGCAACATGGTGCAGGGGTGTGGTCCCTGCCCAAACAGGGGTCCAGTTTGTGACTCTGTGCGTGACTCTGGGCAGGCCACCTCCTTTCTGACCCTCAATTTGTCTCTCTTGGGGTGGGAAGTTGGTCTAAATGACCTCACAGATCTCACCCAGGGTGGGTATTTGGCTCAGTTCCTGGGCAGAGTCAGGAACAGAGTTGGGGCAGAGGTGATCTTATCTTTGGAGCCACTACCTCAAAGCTTCATCTGCACATTTGTCCCACACCTACCTGCTGTAGGGCTGATGGTTCTGTTCTAAGTGGCCTGGCTTTATGAGTCACTGCTCCATCCTGAAGTCAAAGTCCACACTGCCCAGCCCTTGCCTTCTCTCTTCAACAGCTAGAAGGGAAATCTAGCTTTTTCAGGGACTCTGACGTTTCAACTTTAGGGCCCTAATCTCTAAATGTCCTCCTCCCAGAACAAGATCTAATAGAAACTTCTCTTTGCCAGGATGAGTTCAAATGCAGAGCATCAGATTTGCTACGTGCTGATTTGTTCCTCCTTCCCACAACTTGAGCACCTGCTCTGGGTCCAGCACTGGCAAGGTGCCAGGGAACTTGGGCTTTTCCTAGACAGCGCTTGTGGTCTGCTGGGGACATGGACCAACAGGGAGACAGCATCGATGCCGTGCTCTGGTAAATGCCAGGCCAGAGGCCAGGCCGGGGCTCCGGGGCCCAGCAGAAGGTATAGAGAGTCTGCTATAACAAAAAACCCATAAACTGGGTGGTTTGTAAAGAACAGAAATTTATTTCCCACAGTTCTAGAAGCTGGGAAGTCAGAGATCAAACACTGGCAGCCCTAGGTTGCTGGTGAGAAGTTCTTTCCTAGATGGGCACCTTTTTGCTGTGTCCTCACATAATGGAAGGGCCAGAGCTCTCTCTGGCCTCCTTTGTAAGGAAACTAATCCCACTTGGGAGGGCTCCACCCTCATCATCTAAGCACCTCCCACAGGTCCCACCTCCTAATATCATCATCCTGGGAGTCAGGATTGCAACCTGAGGTTTGGGGTATACAAACATTCAGAACACAGCAGGCGTGCTGGGGAAGAGAAGTTTGGGTTCTGTCCTGAGGGTTGTGGAGAGACAAGGGTTTCCAATGTGACATAGGTCCAATCACAGACCTATACCAGTGCACACTCTGATCTAGGTGCTGTCAGCAGCCTGACAAGATCTCGGTTTCCAGCAAGAACCAAACTTATGAATGTAAGGCTCTGGACATTTAAAAAAGTTGACTCATCCATGTCCACAGGTGGTACTTAGCTAGGTCACTGAAGCACACTGCTACCTAGCCATAGGAATAGGGTATTAATTCAATGCTCAGTTCTTTTTCTTTCTTTTTTTTTTTCTTTAATGCCTTGGAGAATCTAATAAAGGTTGTAAATCCTCTCCCCCCACAAAATGCACACATTCCCAAAATAATGCCTCCAAATGTAAGACCTTTATTAGAACTTCTGAAGGCCATCCTTGGAGCTGAAGCACTCCGGTCTGCCCTGGATCTGGAGAGTTGGACAGGTCGGTCTCACTCCCTGCTGAGGCCCAGCTGACTGCTATTTGAGGCCACCCCAGACCACACATTGTTCTGAACTCTGTGCCCTGACCTCCTTTGCCCCACAGCAGTTCCCAGAGGCCTATTTCTGGGCTCACCTGGTTCTTCACCTTTGGCTGTCAGGTTTGGCCTCTGTAGTAGGTGGATTTCTAAGCATGGTGCCCAGTGACGCTCACTCTCACATACTCCCCAGCCCTTGGGGCGTCGGTGAGTCCTGTAGATATAAGATACAGTTTCCAGAATTCTGTTATTTGACAGAAGGAGATTATGGGCAGGTGTGTCTAAACTAGTCATAGGAGCCTTTTGAAAGCAGAGGATGGGGACGCATGGGTGGCTTAGCGGTTGGGCGCCTGCCTTTGGCTCAGGTCGTGATCCCGGGATCCGGGATCAAGTCCCGCATCAGGCTTCCTGCGAAGAGCCTGCTTCTTCCTCTGCCTGTGTCTCTGCCTCTCTCTCTCAGTCTGTGTCTCTCATGAATAAATAAATATACCTTAAAAAAAAGCAGAGAATGTTCTCCACTCATCACGGAGGAGGAATCAGAGATTTGGAGCAGGAGGGGGATTTGAAGATTCTTACCACAGGCTCCAAATGAGAGCCCCATCAGACAGCACATAGGATTTTGCTCTTGTAAAACCCTAAGCAGAGAGCTCGGTGAAGCCCGGCTGGACTTCTGACCTACACTATAGCATAATGAATGGGTGTTACTTTAAAATTCTGGCTTTGTGGTCATTTCGTAAGGCAGGACTAGAAAACGAACACAGGCTTGATACCTTCTCCCTTAACCAGCCTGTGGGTTGTTCACTCAGGAGCTGAATGAACAGACTCCGGCAGCCGCAGGGTTCCTGAAATTCCTGGCTTCTGTTGGTCCCCAACTCCAGGTCCTGCCTCTGTGGGATTCCTCGTTTGCCTGCAGGAGGCCCAGGGTCAGGGGAAGCCAGACACATTCCCTGCTAACCATGTCCCGGCACACAGTGGCTAGCGTGCTGCAGGGAAGAGCATTGGGAGGCATATTCTCACTATGGGGATCTAGGATGGCTTCCTGGCAAGTCGGGCATCTTCATCAACTCCTTCATCAACTCCTTTGCCTTCAACTTCATCATCAACTCCAACATTTCATCAACTCCTTCCTTCTGCTCACATGAAGAGAGCATGCTCCCCAGGGAATGACTGCATTTCTGGTCTATCTTGCAGCTAGATGTGCTGACTGGACTGGGTTCTGGCCAGTGGGAGACGAATAGAATGCAGTATGCAATTCCCTGGGCATGCAGTTAAAGGGAGCAGGTGGGCCCACCTTTGCCCCTTGTTTCCTCCCCATGAGTTCTGCTGCAGGCAGGGTCATGACCATCTTGAATCTGCAGATGAAGTTTCAAGAACAGCACATTATCAGGAAGGCAGAACAAGACTGAGGGTCTGGGGAGTCTGGGCCTCCATGAACAGAGCCACCCCTACCCCACCCTCCCATCCTCAGCTGAGAATCATAGACTCAGTAACAGAAAGAAACAAAGAAACTTCTTCTGCTTAAGCCAAGAGGGTCTCTTTTGCAGCAAAGGTGCATATTCTAGTGAATATACCTATGCAACATATTCTAATGAACACAGTAGGGAACCTTGATGGCAAGCAATAGAGGAATCAGCCCAACAGAGGGTTGCATTTACTTGTTCCTTCTCTATTCACCACTAAAATAAGACTAATGGGCTACAGAAACTTAGAACTGCGTGGGCAAAGAGAAGGAGAGAGAAGATGACAGGAATACCACTTTGGAGGCCAGAAATCACATGGACACATGGTTTCACTTAGTCCCAAGAAAGCTGAGTCTTAAGTTGTCAGTGGAGACAGGGAGAAAGAGGCCCCTCTCTTCTGTGGAGGACCCCCCAAAGGCTCAGCTTCTGGAGTGTGGCTTTGGGGTAGACCAGCATAAGTCTGATGGATGTCTGTTAGGAATGAGGCTAATCCCCAGGGCTCCCCTCCAGTAGACAACTGACACTTTATTTTTGGCAAGTTTGGGTCTCTGGGACCAGGGGCATGAAGTGGGGCTGAGAGCAGGAGCTTCATATTCACAAATGTTGAGATCCCTGGTCTTCATCAATAGGCACCCAGAACACTGGCAGCCAGGTTACTATGGCCAGAACAAAGGAAGAAGGATTCTTCTTGGGAATTTTACCCACCCGAGAAAAGAAATGTTCACATTCTGACACATGGGGAGAGGGGTGCTCATTGAAAGGCTCAGCCCAGCCGGGGGCATCTGGGGGGCTCTGGTGGTTAGGCAGTTGACTCTTGATTTTGGCTCAGATCATGATCTCAGGGTTGTAAGATGAAGGCTTAAGATTTACTCTTTGCCTCTTGCCTACCTCTAAAAAAAATGTTAAGAAAGAAAAAAAAAGAGAGAAAGAGAGAGAGAGAGAGAGACACTCAAGCAGATCATAGTACAGTCACAGGTTTGACATAGAGCCACTACTGCAGCAGAGCCCGACATCAGACATCTATGAAGGCTCAGACACAAAAGGGAAACCATGTCGCTGGCCCTTTATCTCCTTTCACCCCCAACCTTCCAACAGAAACGAAGTTTCATCACTGATTTCCCCACTGAGAGCAGAGGGACCCAAGGGGGACCACAGTGGCTGGTCTGAAAATACAGAAGACAGTGGGTGCAGGAAGAGGCCCTGCGGTAAGGGGAGTGTAGCCGGCCTAGGAGAGATGCTCCACTCTATGACTTCCATTAGCACCCAGTCTGGGTGAGAGAAGAAAGGGAGCCCTGCCACCATCCTGAGTCCCTAAGGCCACTTCTGAGAAACCTCTATAGCCCCCTGAAGACCCACAGAGCAATTCTAAAAGTGCTAGAACAGGAGGATCAAAATGAGTAACATTAAAAACACATCTACTGTGGCCAACATTCTAAGAAGGGTGATGCTGCTGCCTCTCTTTTATAGATCCTGTTAAGAGAACCGGTTAAGAGGCACCTGGGTGGCTCAGTCAGCTAAGTGTCTGGCTTGGGCTCAGGTCATGATCCTAGGATCCTGGGATCCAACTCCAAGTCCCGCTCCTTGCTCAGCAGGGAGTCTGCTTCTCCCTCTCCTTTGGCCCCTCCCCTGGGTCATGCTTGCTCACTCTCTCAAATAAATAAATAAAATGTCAAAAGAAAAAAAAAAAAAAGAACCCATTAAGAAATGATTCAAAGATCCCAACTCCTGCTGCTATTAAGATGGGCATCTTCCCACAGGCTGAGAATGGCTGGTTTTATGGGTTATTTCCAGATTTGGAGTCTTACTCTGGCTCCTTGCCCACCAACGCCCTACCAGCTGCCTCCTTGAACAGCCTGTCTGTATTCAGGGAGATAAAATTATTTTTGAAATGGATCAATCAATTGATGAAGAGGTTCAGGGTAGGGGGTGGGGAGGTAGGAGAGTTGAACAGTTTCAGCCACCTTCCGGCTGGCCCCAGCCAGACTCTCTGGAGTGCCTTGGTAATAGGGATTTTCTAGAGAAGGAAATTGAGCAGAGACACTTTTTTTCTTTCTTTCTTTCTTTCTTTCTTTCTTTCTTTCTTTCTTTCTTTCTTTCTTTCTTTCTATTTTTTGACATTTTTTTTTTCAAACAGAAATTGTGCCAGGCTTTTTCCTGACAATTGCAAAGACTTAGGGGGCAGTCCACTGGTTTGAGTGATTTACCCCTTGAGTCCTTACCCAGCCTCAGAGCTGAGCTGTTTTCTCTGCTGGAATGCCCACAGATCTGGACCTGGCTGTGGCGAGACAGACCATAAAGCCTCTTGTCTGAGCCTCATTCTGAGGCGGGGAGAAGGATAAGGCCTGAACACAGCCAAGTTTCAGAAGCAATCTAATATGGCACTGCAGCCGTCCTGGACTCAGCCCTGTGGGCCCCTGAGCTGGCCTGAGGAGAGGGCGGGAAGTTGTCTTGGGCTGAGGCTCCAGCAGGAGGACTGGAGTCCAAGTGCTTTGTTTGGGATGTGACCCCAGGGGGCACCAGCCAGGAATGAAAGATGAGGTGGGGAAAGACACAGCCAAGAAAGGGCCCATTTATGGGTTGGCTCTGTGGCCAACTGAGGCTTGATCTCAATAGCCCTGTCCCTTCCCCAAGGGTAGGAGTTTCTCTCTGAGCCCTGGAAGGTTTGGCATTCCAACCTTAGGGGGAAAGGTGTTCTTCCTCCCACCCTCCCCCATCTATAGGGACCACCCTACCCCCAGCAATGTGAGGCTTTTGCTCCCGGGGGGAGCAGGAGCGTGGGGCTATAGCTCCTTCCCTATTTCTTCTCCGCGCGGGAAGTTTTCTTCAGGGTTTCTGCCTGCTGTGTCTTTCTCAGTGGAGCACCCAGCAGGCCTGCTGTTTCAGCTTTTAGGGGTTCAAGAAAAGGTAATTTTTCTGTATATTTTATATTCATTTTAAAAATTATTTTTTGTATGTTGTCTGGATTTTTCTCGTTGCAGGTTGGGAGTGATAATGCTAGCAGCCCTTCCTGTTGATAGGCACACAAGTGGTCTATAAAATGCGGAGGGTGCCCCTGGACACCTCAAGACTACTGGGGTGAGGGCAGCCCAGGTGGCTCGGCGGTTTAGTGCTGCCTTCAGTCCAGGGCCTGATCCTGGAGACCCAGGATTGAGTCCCACATCAGGCTCCCTGTATGGAGCCTGCTTCTCCCTCTGCCTGTGTCTCTGCCTCTCTCTCTCTCTCTGTGTTTCTCATGAATAAATAAATATTTTAAAAAAGACTACTGGGGTGTAAGCAGAAATTTTAGAATTTCTATTTATGTTATATCTCATCCTCAAAAATGAAGCCAAACCAAAACAACAAACAAGTAAACAAAAAACAACTGCAGAGAATGAGACCTCTCTGGCAAGAGGTAAGCTGTCACCTGGACATGAGTGGAGACAGGGGACACCAAGAACACTTATCACAATTGGAACTGGAGGATTTTTCCCAACACAGTGAGGTGACCATTCCCGATTCAGTCTCTTGCCCGGAAGCTCCACTGTGACATTCAGCATACCGCATTGGCCTGCTTGTCAGCCTCCCCACTGGTCTTTGAGGTCGGGTGGGGAAAGGCCTGTGTCTGGCTCATCTCAGGATGTAGGGTCCATGCATGAGGAAGGGCGAAGTGCTTTGGGGTCAGTGGCTCATTACCTGGCTACCCTTCACTCTGGCTGCCTAACTGGAACGTTTGTCAACGTCAACCCCATCGTGGAACTGAGGCCCACAGAAGGTCTAAGAATGGCCCTGGGTATATACAGCCCATCCCTTGTAAGACTAGGACTAACCAAAGCCTCCTGCCAACTTGATTCTGTGCTAAGTCAGCCCCGTCCTGGCCCCCTCCATGATGCAGGTTGGGAGGATGGGGATTCCATCCCCCTACTCCCCTCCCCCAGCAGGGCTGCAAGAGGCAAAGACAGGGAGACGTTCTGCACATGACCTTTTTTTTTTTTTTTGAATATTATTTATTTATTCATGAGAGATACAGAAAAAGAGGCAGAGACACAAGGCAGAGGGAGAAGCAGGCTCCCTCCCATGCGGGACTCAATCCTAGGACCCCAGGATCACAACGACCTAAGCCGAAGGCAAATGCTCAACCACTGAGCCACCCAGGTGTCCCTGTGCATGATCTTTATTTCTCATGCTTCTCTGACCCGACTGTGGGGTTTGGAGGTTCAGCTTGGGATTCAGTTTCTTCTTGCTCTTCCCCTTCAGCCCCGGGTTCTGCTTGGGAAGATGAAGATTCCTTTTTTGGTTTTCCAAAGTAGGCTCCTAAACCTGACCCAAGAGAGGCCAGGAGGATTTTGGTTGAGGTGCAGAGCCCAGCTGCCCCTGAAGAAGAGACCGAGGGTGAGCAGGGAAACATGCAGCGGCCAGTGGCCCCCCACCCCCGCTGGAGGTGTGAGGCCCAGACCCCTGGATCCCTGCTCTAAGGTTCTGAAAACCCCCAGGGCTTGGCCTTGGGCAGAGGTCCCTGGAGGTGGCTGCCAAGTGAGGAAGTGAGAGGCAGAGGACAGTCAGCCACAGAGCCTGAGAACGACAGGTCCCCTCACATCACACAGGAAGCCACTGAGGCCCAGAGGGGAAGGGCCCCTGCCGGTGCACCCAGGTGTCAGATCCTGGTAGGGCTGCACCAGAGCCCTGGGCTCCTTCTCCCCCCTGGAGCTCCCTTATCCCTCCACTGCTGTGGAACCTCACTCAGAAGGAGCCAGAGAGAGGACAGTGAGGGAGGCAAAGGGCCAAGAAGGAGGAGGATGTCGCAGGCCTGGGGGGGGTGGGGTGGGGACAGACCGCGCCTCTGCTCGCCTCTGGCCTGAGTCAACTCCCGGCTCTGCTCCCGTCGCTCCCATGGCCCCCTCCCCTCCTCCCCGTCCCCATTCCCTCCCCCTCCCCCCTGCCCCCAGCCCCCTACAAACCCACGGACTGCAGCGTAGCCACCAGGCTGCCGGCGGCGACTCCGCCCCCGTTGGCGACAGCGGCCGCGGACATCATCTTGGCCGCCAGCGAGGAGGCGGCGATTCCTGCCCCGGTGAAGCCCGCGGCGCCCAGGGTCACCGGCACCGCCGCCACCGCCGCGACTGCGCGCACGCGGGGCTGGTCAGGGCGCGGCCGGGCGGGGACCCCCGGGACCCCCCGGGACCCCTGGGCGGCGTCGGGGCCTGTCTGCGCGGCGCGGAGGTGGGGGTGGGGGTGGGGGTGGGGGTGGGGGTGGGCGAAGGGGTCCCACGGGCCGAGGCGGGCCGGGTCTCTAACGCGGCTGTGCGACCCCGGGGGGGGGGGGGACACTGGCCGCGCTGGGCCCCGTGTGCGCAGGTGCGGGAGCTGAAGTACCCCAGAGCCGGGTTTCGCAGAGATCACCCCCTCCCCCTCCCCCACCCCTCCCCGCCCCCACCGATGGGATCTCCACCTGCCGGTTGGACACGCGGCCGGGAGGGGGCGCCGCGCCGAGTCCGGTGCCCTCTGGGGCGCGGGGCTGCAGCCCGGGCCCCCCCTCCGGCCCCAGCCCCTGCCGCGGCCGCGGGCTCCAGGCCACTCACCTCCGCCCACTACAGCAAAGGCCGCCTGTTCTAGGGAGACGAAAAGGGGGAGAGGGAGACCGCGTTAGCTGGGTGGGAGGGGGAGGGGGCGGGGGAGGGGGCGGGGGGGCGGGGTGCAGCGCCGCGGGGGCTCGGGGTCCCGGCGCCCCGGGGGGGAGGCTCACTCAGCATCGCGGAGATCCCCGCCTTCTCCCGGAGCAGCTCTGCAAACGCCTCCGCTGCACCGGGTGTTATTTCCTGGGCCAACCAATGGGGACACCCCCATCCCCCCCAGGGCGGGCCCTTTCGCGGACGTCAGCCCCAGCAAAACCCGGGGCGGCCCTCCCCACCCGCCCCCAGCTCCACCCACTTCAGCGGCTCCGCCCCCTGCCTGGTGCCCCCACCCAAGAGAGAAGCTCCGTAAAGCATCTGAACAACGGAAGAATTGTTTCCAGCAAAAAAAAAAACTCCAAATGTAAAGAAAACACCCAATACAGATGACTGCTGCACAGCAAGGGTTTGAACTCTGGGGGTCCACTTTTGTACTGATTTTTTTTTTATAGTACAGTACTGTGAATATATTTTCTCTTATGATTTTTTTTTAAACATCACATTCTTTTCTCTAGCTTATTTTATTGTAAGAATACAGTGTGTAAAACATGTAACTCAAAAGATGTGTGAATTGACTTTATATGAGTGGTAAGGGAGAAGCAGGCTCCCCTTGGGCAGGGATCCCCCCGCCCCATGCGGGACTGGGTCGCAGGACCCTGGAATCCTGACCTGAGCTGAAGGCAGATGCTTAACCGACTGAGCCACCTAGGTACCCCCCAGTTTTATTTTTAAAGTTAACAGAAGCTAATTATTTTCGGGTTTACTAGGCTTATGCAATCCTTATGTTATGAATTATCTTCGCACATTCCTGGTTTTTTTTTTTTTTTTTTACATGGAGATGTTATTTTTTCCCTTACAATGTATAGGAAATATATATATATATATGTTTCATGATATATATCTCTTAATTCACTCTCACAAATGTTGCAGAACTTTGTTTCGAGTTCAGCACCTTTTTGCTTTTCTTAACACAGAAAACTTTAATACCTATATAAATTTGTCAATATTTTACTTCTTTATTTTTGTCTTTGTTGCCTCAAAAGGTTGTTCCCGTTAGCTGTCAGACATCATCACTTGCATTTTCTTTGGGTTCTTCTGGGGCTTCACTTTTCAAAATTAACTTTTTATTCCATCTAGAATTCAGGTTGCTACATATACGGTGATTTGCATACCTATGTCCTGGTTCTTCCCGTGTCATTAATTAATCATCTTTCCTTTCCTCTTTGATTTGAAATTCTGTCTTTATATTCAAAATGCGCATACTGGCATATACACCAGTATAGGTGATTTGGAATTTCTCTTTTCTAATGAACTATCATTTCCTTTTGGCAACACAATCACACTGTTTCAATGTTTATAAATGTATGTTTGACTCCCGTATTTTTGAGATAGAGATATTTTAGAGATAATATCTAAATTGGGCCTTAATATTTCTATTTTTTGGATAAGCACATGCTACACAAAAGGATACAGTGAAAAGTCTCCCTTGCCTTACCATTTGTCCTTGAACTACCCAGTTCCATCCTTGAAAGCAATCAGTGTTTCCAGTTTCTTATGTATCACCTTTGCACATTATTCTGTACTTTGCTGTTTTTCCTTTATCAGTGTGATAGCAGCTATGTAGTTTCTATTGTATGGTTACACCATGATTCATTGAGTAAATTCTCTCTTGATTGACTTTAAAAAAAGATGTATGTTTGATTTAACATCTGCTCGTTTTGGTTGAGGTTTTAAAAATATTCTGACTCTTCCTATTAGTTCTTCAGATGAACTTTAAAAATATTTTTTTTCAATTTCAAAAAAAATTCTTTCCTATTTTTATTGAAATTGAGCTAAGTTTTAAAATAAATATTCAGGAGAAAAGCTTTACAGAAACTATTTTTTACATCCAGGAACATGATAAATCTTTCCACTTATTCAACTGTTTTTTAAAAAAAGTATTCCTTAATAAAATTTTATAGTTGTTTTTATATAAGGACTAGATATTTTTAAGTAAACTTTATTTTTAAAGAAAGTTTTAGATTTACAGAAAAAATTTAAAGATAGTGCAGAGAGTTCAAACGTACCCCAAACCCATTTCCCCATCATTGATGTCTCATATGGTAGGGTACCTTTGTTAGAATCAATGAGCCAATGTTGGCACATTATTGTGAATTAAAGTCCCTATTTTACAAGCTATCAACCTGACTTACATGGTTGAGGTTAACCTTGAGGACCTGGCTGACCTTGAGCACCTGGCTGAAGGAGTGTGTGTCAGGTTTCTCCACTGTGAAGTCACTTGTATCCATTCCTTTCCATACTGTCCTCTTGGGAAGAAAGTGTGCAGCCCACACTTAAAGATTAGGAAGTTAACCCCAAGACTGCTAGAACTCATACAGCAATTTGGCAGTGTGGCAGGATACAAAATCAATGCCCAGAACTCAGTGGCATTTCTATACACTAACAATGAGACTGAAGAAAGAGAAAGTAAGGAGTCAATCCCATTTATAATTGCACCCAAAAGCATAAGATACCTAGGAATAAACCTAACCAAAGAGGTAAAGGATCTATATCCTAAAAACTACAGAACACTTCTGAAAGAAATTGAGGAAGACACAAAGAGATGGAAAAATAGTCCATGCTCATGGATTGGCAGAATTAATATTGTGAAAATGTCAATGCTACTCACAGCAGTTTACACATTTAATGCAATCCCTATCAAAATACCATGGACTTTCTTCAGAGAGTTAGAAAAAAATATCTTTAGATTTGTGTGGAATCAGAAAAGACCCCGAATAGCCAGGGGAATAGTAAAAAAGAAAACCAGAGCTGGGGGCATCACAATGCCAGATTTCACATTGTACTACAAAGCTGTGGTCATCAAGACAGTGTGGTCCTGGCACAAAAACAGGCACATAGATCAATGGAACAGAATAGAGAATCCAGAAATGGACCCTGAACTTTATGGTCAACTAATATTCAACAAAGGAGGAAAGACTATCCACTGGAGAAAAGACAGTCTATTCAATAAATGGTACTGGGAAAATTGGACAGCCACGTGCAGAAGAATGAAACTAGACCATTCTCTTACACTATACACAAAGATAAACTCAAAATGGATGAAAGATCTAAATGTGAGACAAGATTCCGTCAAAATCCTAGAGGAGAACACAGGCAACACCCTTTTTGAACTTGGCCACAGTAACTTCTTGCAAGATACATCCATGAAGGCAAGAGAAACAAAAGCAAAAATGAAACTATTGGGACTTCATCAAGATAAGAAGCTTTTGCACAGCAAAAGAAACAGTCAAAAAAACTAAAAGACAACCTACAGAATGGGAGAAGGTATTTGCAAATGACGTATCAGATAAAGGGCTAGTATCCAAGATCTATAAAGAACTTATTAAACTCAACTCCCAAGAAACAAACAATCCAATCATGAAATGGGAAAAAGACATGAAGAGAAATCTCACAGAGGAAGACATGGACATGGCCAACAGGCACCTGAGAAAATGTTCTGCTTCCCTTGCCATCAGGGAAATACAAATCAAAACCACAACGAGATACTACCTCACACCTGTGAGAATGGGGAAAATTAGCAAGGCAGGAAACCACAAATGTTGGAGAGGATGCGGAGAAAGGGAACCCTCTTGCACTGTTGGTGGGAATGTGAATGGTGCAGCCCCTCTGGAAAACTGTGTGGAGGTTCCTCAAAGAGTTAAAAATAGACCTGCCCTATGACCCAGCAATTGCACTGCTGGGGATTTACCCCAAAGATACAGATGCAATGAAATACCGGGACACCTGCACCCCGATGTTTCTAGCAGCAATGTCCACAATAGCCAAACTGTGGAAGGAGTCTCAGTGTCCATCGAAAGATGAATGGATAAAGCAGCTGTGGTCTATGTATACAATGGGATATTCCTCAGCCGTCAGAAACGACAAATACCCACCATTTGCTTCGACGTGGATGGAACTGGAGGGTATTATGCTGAGTGAAGTAAGTCAATCGGAGAAGGACAAACATTATATGGTCTCATTCATTTGGGGAATATAAAAAATAGTGAAAGGGAATAAAGGGGAAAGGAGAAAAAAATGAGTGGGAAATATCAGAAAGGGAGACAGAACGTGAGAGACTCCTAACTCTGGGAAATGAACTAGGGATGGTGGAAGGGGAGGAGGGCGGGGTGTGGGGGTGACTGGTGACGGGAACTGAGGGGGGCACTTGATGTGATGAGCACTGGGTGTTATATGTTGGCAAATTGAACTCCAGTAAAAAATAAAAAATAAAGATTGGGGAGTTACACTCCACCTCTTGGAGGGATGGGTATCCTCATAAATTATTTGTAATTCATCTGCACAGATTTGTCTCTTCTTCCCTTATTATTAATTTGGTCATTTGTTTATATCAGTATGGACTCACTGATATTTGTTTTATACTTTTTTGCATAACCCAACACTACTTTGTTTTTTTGCTCAAGTTTTTCCAGCTTTGGCCACTGGCAGTCTTTCCATTGGCTCCTGTGTCTCTTTGACATATCTCCATCATTGTGGAGTGCATACGTGTGTGTGTGTGTGTGTGTGTGTGTGTGTGTGTGGTGCTTCATCATTTTCTGGCATTACAAGATGCTCCAGGCTCATTTTGTATATTGCTTGTTCCAATCCTAGTATTGGAGTCCTGTTTTTTTTTTTTTCCCTTTTGATTGGAGCATGGTATTAGCAACATCTGCAAGCTAGGTGTGATCATTGCTACTGGGGTATCATTGCTTCTAGGCCCTCTTATTTACAGAGCAAAGAAATATAGGTGTATATACTAATCCATGCGTGTACACATATCTATACATATTTCTGTTTGTAACCACCTGGATCAATGTTGAGCTAAACAGGAGTTCATACTGATACCTCAAACTCCACCTCCAATGCATTATCTGTGGATCATTTTTGCTTCCTCTCTTTTCTTATCTTTTAACTCCCACTCCAGTGGGGAGAAACATTGCTCCTTTCTTCTATCATCCACTTACTTAAATGTTCAGTTCCACTATACAATAGCAGTATTAGAGCTGTTGATCCTAGACTACATATATTTTAAAATTGTTTTTAAATACTTTATTTATTTATTCATGAGAGACACAGAGAGAGAGAAAGGCAGAGGCACAGGCAGAGGGAGAAGCAGGTTCCATGCAGGGAGCCCGACGTGGGACTTGATCCCTGGTCTCCTGGATCACACCTTGGGCTGAAGGCGGCACTAAAATACTTTGAAACGTTTGCTACTATCCTGAAATGAAATTCATAGATAATATCATCCAGTTACATCCAATATATTTCCCAAACTTCAATATGAAAGAGAAATAAAAGGAAGTTACTTATATTAAACTAGTGTATATATCAATATTTATGTGCTTAAGCACTATTATACCAGAAAATATAATGAATAAGGTGCTTGCATCTATCTAAGTTTTGAATGGACTTAATATTCAGCTGAAAATTATAGAACACTTTTTTATATTTTTATAATTTGAAACAAATGCTTGAGAAATATCTCCACATGTCTTTATCCATTGATCTATATCTAATCATCAGAGATATGACAACTGCCAATACAGACTGATTCCAGTACCGTGAGTAACATTGCTACCAGCAACATGATTTTCCAAATGGTATCATTCTGGCACCAGTTATAACGTGTGGGGAATTTCATCCCACACCACCAAGTAATTCTCTGTACTAGTTGGGTGTCCTACAATTCAACTCCATTCTGACACTATCTCCCTAGAGATAGTGTCAAATCCCATGAGCTGAGGGCTCAGAAAGCCCCCCACTTCAGATGCCACTCCTAAGTCCGGGTTGTTACTTTGTGTTATTGACCAAGTGGAATCAGAGGTTCCCAATTAAATTGGATTAATTTTCTAGAGTAGCCTAGAGGACTCGGGAAACCAGATTGCCATTTATTACAAAAGATATTCAAAGATATGAATCAACTGTCCGGTCAAGAGATACATAGGGCAAGAACCCCACCCAAGGAGCTTCTGTCCTCCTGGAGTTTGGTGCTGGCATACCAGCAGGTGGAAGCATTTTGGCTCACCAACCTGGAAGCTCTCTGTACCCTTTCCTTTTGGGTTTTTATAAAGGCTTCATTACTTAGGCATGATTGGTGAGATCATTGACCATAGGTGACTGATTCACCTTGCAGCTCATCACCATTCCCTGGAAATGAAGGGGTGGAGCTAGAGTTCCAATCCCATGTTCCATTGTTGCTTCCTCTGACACCAGCGCCCCCACCTTCGGAGGATTTCCAAATGTCACCACATTAACAAAAGCTTAGTAGTGTTTGAAAGGGGTTTGTTGTGAATAACAAGACACATATTTCACCTCCACAACTCTGAAGTGACTCCAGGGATTGAGCACAAGAGACCAAATATTATGACAAAAGATACTCCTCATTGCTCTTATTGGAAGAAATAAGAAATCCCAGGAGTTTGGGGAAATGTGAGTCAGGAAACTTGTTCTAAGACCAAAATATATATTTAATATAAATCACAATTGTCACCAGTTATGAATAACTCTTGGTAATGTTCAGAACAAATCAAAGTACAATCTCGCTCTGGTTTGCAAGATAATTGCAATTACTGAAAATTCAAACAGTTATAACTATACAAAAAATACATGTAAAATTTGGTGACATTCTAGGCTCGGATAATTATGAGTTTTCTGCTTGTGTGAAAGGACTTTTGACATTTCTACATGATGACTTTCAGTTGTGTGAGACAGTCCTGCATATTTCAGGATGTCGGGCATTCCTGGCCCCTATGTCCTATTGGTAACATACTTCCATCAGTGGGACTACTTAAAAAAACAACAAAACCCCCAAATTTCCCAAATGTCCTCTAGAGGGCAGTACCATCCTATTAAAAACTATCTTCTTAGCTGGTAACTAAAAAACATAGGGATCTAGGGATGTTTATAATTATTTAAAGAAAAAATAAAGCAAACAAATGACAATATGGTACTAATTTTAAGAATACTCTGTGCATACTGAGTATGTAACTTGTGCATAAGAACTTGGTATATGTGACATATCAGAATTATGATTTAAATTTTAATGGTACATACTTCAGTAAGAATTTAATACTGGGATTATAAAGTTGAAAAAGATCCCATTTTTCAACCAATTTTGAAAATTTTGCTTACGAATACTTGAAATTAAAAATTGTATAAGCTGGGATGCCTGGGTGGCTCAATGGTTGAGTGCCTTTGGCTCAGGGCATGATCCCAGTTTAGGGATCGAGTCCCACATCAGGATCCCTGTGAGGAGCCTGCTTCTCCCTCTGCCTATGTCTCTGCCTCTCTCTGTTTCTCTCATGAATAAATAAATAAATATTTTAAAAAATAGTATAAGCTTATTTGATTAGATTTCTATGATTCACCAATGTTTGCAGGCGGATTTTAAAGAAAGAAAATTTCTTTAAAAAGGCAATTGACTGTACATGCTAAAACCACAAGACAACAGGCTCCAAATGGAGTCACTTATGCTAAGCCCCATGACACCAAACTGTGATTTAACTTAATAACAGTTTTGGCTCCTCCAGAAACAGAATCTTAACAGGGAATGGCTGTTAACCCTAGTTAAGTGATCCGCCTGATAGGTTCCTGACATGCCCTAAAGCAAAGTAACCTTGTGTTAATCATCCTGTTTTTTTTGCATAGTACATCTTCCTTGCTCCTGCTCCCCTCTGTCTAGAAAAGTCTTTCATTTTATGCAGTTCACCAGAGCTCCTTTCTATCTGCTGGACTGGGTGGGTACTGTCCAATTTGAATCAATTCTTGTCCAGATTAATGCTTACAATTTTTAATATGTCTCAGTTTATCTTCATACACACACACAAACTTTAAAAATTGATTACATTAATATATATGCAGCATTTGGTTAAGTTGTAAAGTCCTCTTAGATTTATATGTAGAATATTAAGTTTTTAATTAGACCTACTTAAGGAATATTAGCTTTTAATTCGTTTTTCAGTAAGTTGAGTATTAACCTAAAAATCCAAGTCACAACTAGACTTTATTGTCTCTAGAAGCTGCTTCCAAAGATAACCTAAAGCTCACATGTGTACCAGTTACCTTCTCCGTTTCCCCTGAGCCTTTACTAATTTACTCCAAATTGCAGATAAAGACTATAAGCTTAAACCAAACACAAACAAGTATTTAATCATTAAGGGAAAAGATGATTAATTTTAATTTTTTTTTGAGAGAGAGAGAGAGACTGCACACACACGCACATGTGAGTGGGGAGGGGCAGAGGGAGAGGGAGAAAGAGAATCCCAAGCAGACTCCCTGCTCAGCCTGGAGCCTAGGGCAGGGACTCCATCTCATGACCCTGAGATCATGACCTGAGCTGAAATCAAGAGTCGGCTGCTTAACTAACTGAGCCACCCAGGCACCTATTAATTTGAAGACATTAAAATTTAGAAGCTCTATCCAACAAAAGGCACCAAGAGAAGAAAGAAAATCCAAGCCACAAGGTGGGAGAAAATATTTGCCATACATGTAATTAACAGTTGATAACCAGAATACATAAATTATTCCTACAAATGAATAGAAAGACTTCAGTTAAAAATCCTAAGCAATTTAGAAATAAAAGGAAGCTTCTACAATCTTACAAAAGTTTTCTATGAAGAAAATCAACAACAAATGTGATTCTCTATGCCTGCATATTGAGTGCATTCCCCTTTTGATTGGGAGGAGGCAAGGATGTGCACTTTCTCCACTTCCCTCCAGTATTGAACTGGAGGTCCTACCTAGCACAAGGAAGAAAGTCAGGGTGCATGGGGAAGATTGGAAAGGAAGCGTAAAACTTTCTTCATGTACAACTTTATGTGTATGTAGAAAGTTCTTAAGAAGTCCACAAAAAAAAATCCTGCTAAAACTAACAAGTGAACTCAACAATATTGCCCAAATCAGTTGTATTAATAAATGCTAGTAACAAAAGTCAAAATGACACTTTGTAACACCAGAGGGGTTTCAAATGACATGATAGCATTGAAACTGGGAAACACTTAGGAATGTATTATCAAAGGATGCGCAAGACGTGTACGTCGAAACCGGAAAATAATTGCGGAGAGAAATTAAATGGGACTTCTCCTCCCCCAAATGGAGAGAGTCACCATACTCATGGGTTAGAAGACTGAATTTTAAGTGCAATACTTCACACACTGACCTATAGATTCAGGGCAATCCATCAACTCCATGCCAAGTGTTTATTCAGAAGAAATGAAGACATCTGTCCCCACTTACAGACTTGCACACAATGTCCCAAACAGCTTTATTCAGAATAGCCCTCCGGCTGAAAAAAAAAACCCCAAAATGTACATTAATAAGTGAATTATACAAGCAATACAGGGTCATTAGAACATTTAGATGTTCTAGATTTACAAAGTGGGGGGAAATCAAAGCCGTCCGGTTTCCTACCACTAACCCTGTTCATGCTTTTGATGCAGAGCCAGCCTGCAACGTAGTCCTTAGGCCTCTCCTATGGCCTCTACCTGAGGCCTCCTGCCTCTGCAGTTCTGGAAATTATATTGGGGTGTGAGTAAATCATCCAACTCCTAATAAAGTGAATGAATTCACCTGGGAGGTGTCATCCTTCAAGAGATGTGACAGCGGTGGGCGCCGTGCCAGGATTTCTGAGATCCTGGGTCCTCTGCTCTCACCAATACCTGCAGCCATCCCAGTATGGCCTCAGAGGTCCCTTCTGACAGGGGACTTGGGGACAGCTGTCACTTCTGAGGAGTTGGTTTGGAGGGCCCTCTTGTGGCAGCGCCTCAAACTGAAGCCCAGTTGCAGGGACACAGGGTAGCACACCTACAAGGCTGGCTCCACTGGGATGGAGATTTGTTTTGAGGCTGGAGCAGGCTTGTCAGGAATCTCAAGCTGAGAGGGCTGCCGGGGTAGCTCCTTTTACTGGAGCAAAAGTTTGTACTGGGCGAGCAGAAGTCTCACAGTGACAGAGGTTTTCCAATACCATCTTTTTAGGACGTTTCCTCAACTCTCAGCCATGCCATTAAATGCTATTTCTTCCTCATTCATGGGGTGGGCTCCTGGAATCTATGTTTGTGAACATGGCCTCCCTTCCTGGACCACAGCAATAGGACCTGGGTGGGCACTTGGCACATCTGGACCAAGCAGCGTTGTTTTCCTGGAAACTTGGAAGGAGAGCAATACAGAGATACTAACCGGATAGCTGAGTCTCTGATAACATGGGGAATGTGGGGCAGCTGTTTGTTTAGTTCTACTTTGATATCTCCATGTGGGTTGAGTAAGAGAGAGAGCTGGGGAAATGGAGCAAACGTGCAAAAAGGAGCCAGGTGCCTACACGCATGTGAGAGCCCTCCCTGTGTTCTCCTTTCTGGAAGCTTCTGAGGTCTGGCTGCATCCAGCTTTTGGGCTCTGAGATACTCCTAGAACTTATCGGGCATTCTTCCTTATGTCTTAAGCTACCTGATGCTACATCTGACCTTGGTGCTTATCTCTAGTCTGTTCATTCAATCACGCGTTCATTTATTCATTCAGCAAGTAATTATTGACCATATCAAATAATACTGCTATAGAAACTGGGGAAAGAGCAGTGAACAAAATGATTTTTTTTTTTACTGTCACGTAGGGGAGATGAACACAAAAAAAGCAAACCCACAAGTGCATCACACATCAGATGGTGTGAAGGCTATGAAGAAAAGTGAAGTAGAGTAAGAGGAACAGTGGATGTAGACAAAGCAGTCAATAAAGGCTTCTCTGCTTAGGTGGGACTTGAGCAAAGACCTAAAGGAACCAAAGAAGCAGAGGGAGCCATGTAGCAACTTAAGGAAGAACATCGGGTAGAGAGAACAGTAGTCAAAGGTCCTGGGACAGGGCGTGTTTGAAGAACATCAAGGAAGTGACTTTGACTAATGGAGTGAGTGAGGGCTGAAGATGAGGCCAGAGGGGTGGAGGGAACTTGAGAGGGTAGGCCGTGTGGGTATTGTCGGGTGGTGATACGGGGCCTACAAGGACTTTGGAAGGACTTTGGCTCTTGTTCTCAGTTGGATAGGGAACAATCCTATTGTTTTCAGTACATGTTATGATCCTACTACATTTTTTAAGTTAATAATCAGAATTTGGTGTTTATTTTGGGAGCCCAGGGAGATCCATTCAACATTCTGGAATTGCAAAAATTACCATAGGCCTGGTGGGTAACAACCCTGGAAGGTGCAGATCTGGGTCCTTGGGAGCAATTGGGATGTATTTGTAGGAAGAATGAGGGCTCACCCTAAAATGGGCTGGATTTCGGTTTTGTCCACTTGGTATCTCTAGGCTTTCACACACTTGATTTGTTCTCTTTTAGGGGCTTTCATTTTTTTTTCTCCCATGAGACAGAGCTGAAGGATGGGCCAGGTCTGATGTCCTCTTACTTGGGAGGAGAGACCCTTCACCCTGCCCAGTCTCCCTCCTTGGCCAAGGGGGAGGGAACTGAGGGGTTATGGGGGGGAGGTGGAGAGACAGCCTTACATTAGGACAGCACCAGAGTCCATAGCAACAACCACACCATGTCCAACACAGTCTTGGGTAGGTCCAATCGCAAACCAGACCTGGGCTCCAGACTTGGGGCAGGAGGGCTTTCCTCCACCCCAATCCCCAGTGGTCTTTCCCTTTGATGCCCCACGGAGCCCGGCTTGTGTCCTCCAGGAATGGCCCACTTTCATCTCTTCTACATGGAGGGGACTAGCTTATTTTATGGTCCCCTTGGTCAGTTCCTTGCCATCCTGGATTGTTAGGTAGAACCCCTACTAGTCTGTGGGCTGAAGCCTCATGGCCCCAAAGTGGGTTAGTAGAGCCTGTGTGGAAGTAGAGTTCATTTATTTATTTAGTGACTATGTATGTTCATATTCTACACGTCAGACTTTGTCCCCAAAGTGGATTTAAGGGAGACTTGATCAAGAGCCTTTCTCTGAGCAGTGGGGTAAAATACCACACATGCTGGATGCAAGGGAACTGTGAATCCCCCAATCTTCACTGATGCTCCACTGATGCTTCACTGATGCTGTGGGAAGATGAATGCCAAGACCATAGGTCCTCATTTGTACGATACTGAAACGTTTCCTCTTGAAGTGTCTATAATCTCACTATATAACCACTCAAAGAAGACTTTCAAAGTCTTGTTACCTGATACCTAGGACTTGAATGGTGAGACCACGCCTCCAGGAAAAATTCTTTAAATTTTTTTTTAATTTTTATTTATTTATGATAGTCACACAGAGAGAGAGAGAGGCAGAGACAGAGGCAGAGGGAGAAGCAGGCTCCATGCACCGGGAGCCCGATGTGGGATTCGATCCCGGGTCTCCAGGATCGCGCCCTGGGTCAAAGGCAGGCGCCAAACCGCTGCACCACCCAGAGATCCCTCCAGGAAAAATTCTTTAAATTTTTTTTTTTTTAAGATTTATTTATTTATTCATGAGACACACAGAGAGAGCGGCAGAGCCACAGGCAGAGGGAGAAGCAGGCTCCCTGCGGGGAGCACGATGCGAGACTGGATCCCAGGACCCCGGGATCACACCCTGAGCCGAAGGCAGACGCTCAACCACTGAGCCACCCAGGGGCCCCTAGTTTTTCAATTCTATCACATGCTGCATTGATTTGCTACAACCACCAGAATGCTGCAGAATAAGCTGTCCCTAAGTATAGGGGCTTAAAACAACTTTTTTTTTTTTTCCTGTGGCTCTGTAGGCTGGCTGGGTCTGTTCTGTTGATTTAGGCTTGGCTGGGCTGGGTGACTCTGCTTCAAGCTGTGATAGAAACATCTCTGCTTTTCCCTCATTGCCTGCGTGTTAGCAGGGGCAGCTCTGTTCCAGGTTTGTCCCTTCTGGCAGCTACCCAAAAGTTTTTTTTTTTTTTTTTTTTAGGGTAATGGTAGGAATATGTGAGGCCACTTAAAACATGTGTGCTTGCAACTGGCTTCCTGTTGCTTCCATTCCCTTCCATTGGTCAAAGCAAGCCACGAGGTCAGGCCCAAATCTAGGAGAAAGGGATTACTCTGCCCCAAATGAGGCCATGGAAAGGGTGTGGATACAGGGTGGGGTAAGAATCAGGCCAGTAATTCAATCTCACACCTGGTCAGTGCTCAATATGAACTGTTCGTCCCATGTGTTGACTTGTATATTCTCTAGGTTTTGAATGTGCACCCAGGAGAACTTAAAACTACTGTCTCCGGGGACTTGAGGTTAAGGATGTTAAGTCCCTTGGTTTCCTCAAGGGACTGCTGTTAGCTGCCGAAAGCACAAGGGGCCAGTCTGCCAGTGGTACTCGAGAAAGATAGAGGAGCTCTTTCTGAAATATAAAAACTGAGAAGCCTCCACCAGCCATGACTTGGGGCTTTTAAGATCTGCGTCTGGAGCTCCATCACTATGGACCCAAAACATCCATTAACAGGGCCATTAGCATGCGGCTGCCAGGGACAAGGCCAAGGACAAGGCCTCTGGGCCAAAGGGAAGCATTCGATTCCTCTACAAGACTGCAGGGAAGACTAATAAGAGACCTGTGCCAAGGGCGGGCCACACATTATCTCATTTAATGCTGGCCGCAGCCCTGGAAAGTGGTATTTTTAAACCCACGAAATGGAGCTCTTGTATCTGTGCCGTTATAATGCCTCTCCCTGGGTAATTACTTGAATGGGATTTTGTTGACCGAGATGCACTCCATTTCCCAGCATTGCTGGAAAATTTTGAAACACAGGTCAAGTAGCCTTACCTTCAAGTTATATCCCGAAGCTTGCTTCGTAGGAAATCCAGTGTCATGAGAATATCTCCATTAAGTGAGCACGCAATGCCTCTGAGACAGGCTGCAAGACCTCCTCATGTGCCCCCTTTGGAACCTGGAGGATGGGGCTGCTTCACGCTTCTCCCATTCCCTTGCTGACCTCAATCTTGGGTCTTTAGGTGCCATGCACAGGATGCTCTGTGGTCTGGAAACAGGCTGAATGGCACCCGCCTCACCCCACTAGCCCTCCTGGAGGAGTTGGAGGCCCTCACAGCCCTGAGCCTCGGGACATCTCCTTCCATCTGTGCTGGTTGTCACCTTTGGTTATCTGCTGTCTACTCTTCAGCTGCCTTTGTTCAACAGCTAATTTGAAGGTCCGTGTCGAGTGGCTTTGGTGGCTGGGGGAGATGGGGTGGAGGTGACAGAGGCCAGGCAGAAGGAAGCACTGAGCTATTTCCTGCTCTTCTGCATCTTTTATCTTTTTAGATTTTATTTATTCATCCATCATGAGACACACACACACACACACACACACACACAAAGACACACACACAGAGGCAGAGACACAGGCAGAGGGAGAAGCAGGCTCCCTACGGGGAACCCGATGCGGGACTCGATCCCAGGACCCGGGGATCACGCCCTGAGCCACCCAGGGGTCCCACATCTTTTATCTTCTTCTCCAACTCCCGTCTGAGCCCTTCCCTGACTCCTCACTTAATTGCCCCCATGCCTGGAAAGTGCTCTCTGTCATTCCACCCTCTGTGTGCTCCCCTCTTCATTCCACATTCTCCTACAACAACAGTGAGGACAAGAGCCTCCAGCCATTTCCCAAGGCCACAAAGGCAGCCTGGGGCAGAGCTGCATCCCAGTTAAGGGGATCCAGGCTCTACACACGTACCTTCCCATACCACTCTCATAGTTGCCTATTGCAATGCTCCTCACATAAATCATCAGGAAGGAGGTGCGGGGGGTGGGTGGGAATTTGCTCCATAAAAATCAGACTCTGATTCAGCAGGTCTGGGGTGGGGGTGTGTCTGCATTTCTAACGAGCTTCCAGGCGCTGCTGGTGCTGCTAGCCCATGGACCACCCTTTAAGTAGCCAGAGTATATGGTGTTTTACGAAGAACTTCTATAAATATTATTCCTCTTGTTCGTTGCCACAACCCAGAAGTGCTGGCAGGGCAGGAGCTAGTGCATTTATATTTCATGGGTGAGGAGGCTTAAGATCGGAGAGCTGGCAGGCGGGACGTGTTGGAGGCCGCCTGGGTAGCATCAAGGAATTGGACCCCAGGCTTACGATTAGCAACTCGATCCCTGGTTTATTCTGCTCAACTGTGAGGACACCACGGCGTGGAGCTGTGGGCTCCAGCCTGCCCAGCACGGCTCTGCAGCTGCTACAAGCCGCTGATGTGTTTGAGGTCACCCACACCCCTGCCTCTGAAAGCAGCCTTGAAACTGCGGTGACTGTCCTATTATTCCGAGGTCCCGTTGTTCCTGGCCTACTGAGGTGCCCCAGTAAAACGAAAGACTTCGGAAAAGTGGTGTGCGGCCGTAGGTCGAGAGCACGCACACCTCAGAGGGCCGAGAGCTCCAGGTTTCCCTGTATGAGATCAGGTGTGCTTCGTGGACTGTTCTTGGCTGTGGAAATGGGCCATATAAATTATACATCGACACAGCATACATCCCGCTGCAATCTG
This sequence comes from Vulpes lagopus, assembly GCF_018345385.1. NCBI lineage: Eukaryota > Metazoa > Chordata > Mammalia > Carnivora > Canidae > Vulpes > Vulpes lagopus. Next base: position 10,215,580 of record NC_054829.1, on the reverse strand, counting down.
CCCGAAGGCCTTGCGATGGTGGAGATGACGGATTGCCTCACTGGGGAAGGTTGCGCTGTGCCGAGGCACCTGAGAGCATCAGAGAAAGACACCAGTTCGACAGGATGTTACCCCCTTTGATCCTTTTTTCTTGAGCCACTGTTCAGCTGGCATTTGCACCTGCCTCGCATTAGGGTATGTCATTTATCCGTCCGTCCCTCAGGAAATGCCATCCATCCAACGAGTGGATGAGCTGAGTGCTCAGGCCATTCCTCCCTGCAGCTCCTCTGTTTCTTCCTCGAGAAACCTGATGTCACATCTTGTCTCCACCAGCCTAACATAATGCGACCGTGTTCTAGAGGGGTGCTACTCAGAGTGCCTGTCCGCTTCCACAAAAGCAGCTTGCACCATGCTGTAAACTAACACACCTATCACACCACTGAGAGTCTAGCAAAGTGGCTGACTTATCCTCTAGCATGGGGTTTTATCATCTCATGGACCCAAAGATAATTGTGGACTGCTGACCTGTGGGCCACATGCCGGGAGCCCTGTTCTAGAGCATTTTCTGTGCATCAGGCACACAATTAAATGCTGTGTGTGTGTGTGTGTGTGTGTGTGTGTATAGTATATACATATACATATATACATATGTATATATATTTAAATCTATTTGTGTATTAATTTCATTCATTAAATTATGCCATAAAATTAACTTTTTCTCCTTTTTGGTGTATAGTTCTATGAGTTTGAACACTTGTATGAGTTCGTGTAACCCTGACTATAATCAAGATACAGAACAGATCCCTAACTCCAACAAACTTGCTCCTCCTATGCCTTTGTAGTCACCTTCCTGACCCACCCAGAACTCCTGGCAACCCCTGGAAGGTAGACATTTAGGTGGGGAGCCAACTTGGACCATGCAGAAGAGGGTACTATCCTAGGGAAAGAAGGAGCATGGGGCTCCGAGACTGCACTGAGCAGAACTCAATGAGAATCAACTCCTACTGTCAGGTCCCTTTCCTTACAGGCAGGACCTCAAAACTCTGCCCACATCTAACTGCAAAGGGCCTGGGAAATAGCACCTTTGCTCTGGACGGTCACTGTCTCGAACCTATCCTACAAAATAGGAGGGGTGACGATTATAGCCTCTGCCACAACAATGAAGTTCAGGAACTGTCTCGTTTCTTTATCGTTTTTTTCTTTTTGGAAACAAATCAAGTGTGAGGCTCCCTGCAGCACGCCCTGGCTGGACTGTCCAGAACCATGTGGAGAGAGACCCCTGGAGTTTTGCATTGTTCCCTTGATGCTTAGCACAGCTGACAAGGGTGGCTCTTCATTCTCTGTAGCTCTGAGGAGGGGATAGAAGATACTTTTTCTCCCCAAAGGCCCGGCTACGGGCTCTGCCCTGCTCCCACCCCTGCTGTGAAGGCCACCGCCTTCATAGGATTGGCCTGTTGAGCACCTCCTCAGCCACCTGCATCCAGGGCGTTATAAGGCATTCTTGAGGAACACCCCAGATCTCAGGGGTTCCTGACATCGTCTCCGGAGCCTCAAGATTAAATATTTAAAATCAGTATGAATTCCTAAATTCACACTAATAATGATCTTAAACATCCATATATATTTAAAATAGTCTTAAAAAAATAAATTGGACAGAGCCTTGGGGAAACTGACCAGCCTCTGACATTTAACTGAATCAAACATGGTTCCTGCCGATATTTACAAAGCAGATGTCTCGGTCAGGAGCCTGGCAAGAAGCAGAGTCAATTTGGGTAATTTCAGGAGAATTTAACACAGAAATCGCGCTGTGCTTTGGAGGTAGTAGTAACATCAGGCGGTGGGGGGGGGGGGGGATTGTTCCCAGCACACAGAATTGTCCTGAGGGCTTTTCCCAGGGTCAATGATTTAATCCTGGGGGGGGGGGGGCAGGAGCAAAGGGCCAGCAAAAGCCCGGTGAGGATGGGGAGGCGGTCCAAGCCGCTTTTGATCAAAGCTACAAGGAAGTGGATCCGAGCCAGTCCCTGCAGCGTGGAGTTGCTTGAAGACGACACGTTTATGTGAAACGCCCAGATGGAGGCCCGAAGCAGGAGGTAAATAACACTCCTGGATCAAAATGCACAATTTATGTGACGAGCCAACAGTGGTGAGTGGCATTTCCCCGAGTGGGCGGGAGGGTGAGGAGGGGGATGGAAGAGGGAGGAGGGGGGAGGAGGGAGAGGAGGGGGGAGGAGGAAAAAGAGGGGGGAAGGGAGAGGAGGGAGAAGGAAGTAGGAGGGGAAGGAGGGAGAGGAGGGGGAGGAGGAGGAAGGAGGAGGGAGAGGAGGGGGTGGGCGGTGGAGGAGGGGAGGAGGGGGAGGAGGAGGAAGGAGGGGGAGGAGGGAGAGGAGGGGGAGGAGGGAGAGGAGGGGGGAGGAGGAAAAAGAGGGGGGAAGGGAGAGGAGGGAGGAGGAAGTAGGAGGGGAAGGAGGGAGAGGAGGGGGAGGAGGAGGAAGGAGGGGGAGGAGGGAGAGGAGGGGGAGGAGGGAGAGGAGGGGGAGGAGGAGTGAGGAGGGGGTGGAGGGAGAGGAGGGAGAGGAGGGGAAAGGTGGGGGAAGGGGAGAGGTGGAGGGAGGGGGAGAGGAGGGGGTAGGGGTGTGCATGTTCAGACAGGATCTGGATCAGCAGGAAGTCTGCCTTCCTGCCCTTGCTGGAAGAGAGGAAGAGAGAAAGAGAGAGAGAGAGAGAGAGAGCAGCGGGGAGGGGCAGAGAGAGAGTCTTAAGTAGACTCCATGCTCAGTGCAGAGCCTGAAGTGGGGCTCAGTCTCATGACCCAGAGCAGAAACCAAGATTTGGGGGCTCAGGCCTGACTGAGCCCTCGTGTGCACCAGCCAGCTCTCTTTAATCACCCCCTTCAGAGAAAGGCCAGAAGAGGGAGGCCTCCGAGGTCAGTAAGGTCAGCGGTGGTCACCGTTTGCCAGGTCCCTCAATATGCACCACTATCCTGCAAAGTAGGTGTTGTCCTTTTCTTATAGATGAGGAAACGGGAGGCCCAGAGAGGTTAAGTAACTCGCCCAAAGTCACACAGCTGGTTCTGGCAGAGCTGAGGCTCAATTTCAACCCGGTGAACTTCCTGTTACACTATGTTGCCTTCCACAGCCGGAACAGAGACAAAAAACACGGGAGTGCAGGGGACTGGAACAGAGCTCGGGCATACATAATGGGAGGACGCACACTGAGGAGGGGAGGAGCATTAGGGCTATCTGAGATAGTTCCAGGAGGAAAGCAGACATAAATTGAACTTTGCAGGGCAAGGTGAGTTGCTATTAATGGGGCAAAGGGAAAAGCATTCATGGTGGGGGAACAGCATAGCCAAGTGCACGGAGGCAGGGATGAACACGGTGTCTAGCACAAGCAGAGGCAACGATCCTGGTGAGAGCAGGAGGCTCAATTGGGAGGGACCTGCCATAAAAAATATGGGGGCCACGACAGTGGACTGGCCTCTGTGGTACTTAGGCATTGGCTCAAGTTCTTAATAGAAAGGCAAAGGGATGGAAACAGTGATTAAGGAAGATTAAAATCCGAGGTGCACAGCTGACCTGCCGCAGATGGGGCTCTGAAGAGTGCAGGTGATACAGCTCTATAAATTAGATATTGATAACAAACAATTTTCAAACCCAGTCATCGTATGTTTTGCTTCTAGCATCAGGTCTATCTTAAAAAGGGCTGTATTCAAAAATGTAGCTCACATATAAAGTAGGTGTTTTTCCCTTTTTTCTGACTTAATTAATTTTATTTAATTGCCACTTACATTGCTTTTCTGGAAAACTACTCTTACCCTCTGTCGCCTCCCCACCGTGAAACCCATTGTGCCGACACAGCCATGAGAGGAGCCCCATTGCTTTGACAATGGACATGGTGAGCACCCGTAGCTAACACCCTGCCGTCTGCCCCTGGACTGGCCTGAACCCCCAACAGGTGCTAGAAAGGAAGGCTTGGTCTGAGGAGCCCCAGGGCGTTGATGCCTACAGTGAGCCCCAGGGTGTCAGTCTCTGCTTAAACCCACAGTGGAAGAGCTCCTCTTCCAAGATATAGTGAGAGCCTGGAAGCTGCTTTTATTTGATTTTTATAATATTGTTAAATCAAAGTTAAACAAGCATAAACGAACTTTCCCCAGGGCTCTAGAAATGAGCAGGCTAGAGAGGGATAGAAGCAGTGGCTGGGATAGTGAGGGGTCACCTGTGATGCGTGAGTGGGTGATAGTCCGAGACCATGGCCAGTCCATGTCCACGGAGAGTGAGGCTCTGTGCTAGGCAGGGGTAGATGCAACGGTCAGTGAGGCCAAGTCTGTTCTTGTGTGGAGAAGCCACAGTTTGAGTCTTTAGTTGTCACCTTTTCAAGGGTCCCTTCTCTGCCACACACATACCTGTCCGCTTCAGGAATAGGTGCCTAATCTGGGGGCCCTACAATCCCATGTGTTCTATTAATTGTGTTGTTCCCCATACTGGATTGTCATCTGCTAACTTACATGTCTTCTGTGCTCTTGTCACTGCTCATATACCATTGCTTGGATCAACGTTTTAAAAAATTGATGGACCAGTGAAACAGGGTAAGGGAATTTAAAACCATGGAGGGAGTGAATGACTGATGTCGAGTTATCTGAAGGACCATTGGCTTTCCTAAGAGAAGCAATTTAGGAAATTTCCTCTAGAAACTCAGAAAGAAACCATCTTGTGTGTTTGGGGGCTCAGGGTGGTTGTGGAATTCTAAGAAACTGCAGCCACTGACGGGCTAATGGATGCCTGGCCACCTGGCAGGCTGGCTGGTGGGGCAGAGCCACTAGGAGGAAGCACCAATCACCTTTGACCCTTTTACTCCTGGGGAGGATAATGCATCATGTACACATCAGGCTTCATTCTCCAATGACCGGGAGAGGGAGTGGCTTAGGGTGACATGACCACAGCCAGGGGAATGTTGCCCCTCACTCTTCTGGTCCACTGACATAATGGTGTCAAGCCATAGGTGACCATGCTCGACCAGCATGATAGCACAGTATTTGAAAGGGAAAGAGAGGTGACCTGCTGCCACCCAGTTGGTAGGCATTTGTAGATTGTCATGTGAAGAATATTTTGTCCTTTCCCCACATGATCCCGATTCTTCCTTGACCTCTCTTTTCTTTTACTGGTTCTGGAAAAGATTTCTTAGGCCTTGGGACAATAGTAGGCAAACTATAGGTGATGAAAATGCATTGCCACATTCCATTCTCCAATGTGACGTTCACTCCAATTATGTGGGCATAATGAGTTGACACAAGACACAGAGTGGTCATACACTCATACCAGGCGGTTATGGTTTCTTAGCAACAAACTAGAAACTGTTAAGTAGATTTTGTTTGTGTCTGGCCTCGTGTGTATCAGTAGCTGTGTAGTCACTGCTGAACGTAGATGGGCATTTTGTGCGTGTGTTGTTTTCTTCTCTAGATTCCTTTGCAATGCAGTCACCTAACGAAGAGTTTGAAAGGTCGTAGTGTTTCTGAAATTGTTTCATGGGTCTGGAGCTAATTTTAAGGGAAGCTAATCTTACCTGCTTATGTTTACCATTTAATGCGTGCTATGCTGTGAGTTAAAACAATTTACCTGGAGTAGCAGAGAGTAGCTATTCCTAAGAACTGCCTTAGTTTCTAAATCCAACAGTCCCCCCCTATTTTCTCTTGCTCAAATTATCTTCAAGGACATACTTTATTTCTATTTTACCTTCTGCAATAGAGGTTCAGAGAGGAGAAGTCCCAGATCCCTTGGCTAGGATTAGGACTCAGACCCAGATCAGGAGGTTTCTCGTGTGAAACTTGAACCGCTATATATAGTGCGATTCCTCAAACATGATGGCCAGAATGATCTTGGGTGTCTGTGACACGTGTTATCACTAGAGCCCAGCATCAGGTGGTCATTGTTTTGGCAGACCCTACCTCTGGGTCAAGATGTGGGAGGGAATAAAGCCAGGCTCTAGACCCCACAGGGCACCCGGCCGGCCGCATCACTGGTAATCTATTGGTGTTGCTAAGTGAATGAATGCATACACGAATGAATGAGTGAGTGATTCCAATTCCATTCACAGCCAAGGTTCACACTCGCCCTGCACACTGAAGCAAAACATAATGGTTTCCATTACCCAATACTTGGGAGATTATTTTGCTGTAAACAATGGTACTTTTGCATGTTACCGGAGAATTGTAAGTTCTCATTGTTCAAATTATTGTTCTCAATAATTATTGTGGTGACACAGGGAGAGAAACGGAGCTGCCCCCTCTTATGAAACAGTGAGCCAGCATGAGTCAGGAATGAGCATTAGTGAGTATTGTTGCAAACAGGTGGCAACGGACTGCCTCGCTCTGTTTGCCAAGACAAATGCTATTGCAGTGCGCAGCGTTACAGATCCTTGCACGGTCTTGCTGAGAAATTGTGTAGAAGCATTTGATATCAGCCAAATCCATTTTATCCTGAATGTGAGCCATTCTGACATAGGCTTACTACCGAGGTGCTTTGAGTCTCTTGGGCCACAGCATCTATTTATAGCTGGGGCTCCGAGTATAAATGAACAAAAGCCCAGCTTCGCCTCCTCATCCAACCCACACCCTCTGGAAGCACCTCATTGTGCACTCTTTATCTCCAACTTGCACCTAGATGTGAGGTCTAGAGAGACCTTTGTGCTAGTGGACCATTATTCACTCTTTCATTTGTGTCCATTCATTAAACATGCCTATGTGTTCTCTCTTATAGTAAATGCTCATCAATTTTTTGCCAAGTGCCAGACACACTGGGAGATGCAAAAATGAATGTCATTCTTCATGGTGAAGAAGTCTCACTCATGGGACACAGTGCCTTTGTCAGTGGGGCAGATTTTATTTAAGATTTATTGGCAGAGAAGGGGTCTTTCCAACTCAGCAATGCCAACAACTCAACATTGAATATTGAACATCACTGTCTTTATTTTTTTTTAAGATTTATTTACTTTTCATGAGAGACCCACGACAGAGAGGCAGAGACAGGTAGAGGGAAAAGCAGACTCCCCACAGGGAGCCTGATGTGGGACTTGATCCTGGATCCTGGGATCATGCCCTGAGCTGAAGGCAGATGCTCAACCCCTGAGCCACCCAGGAGTCCCGAGCATCCACTGTCTTTAAAAGTCTTCCTACTCCCATGGCTTGTGTTCCGGCTATCCCCACTCTCCCTTCTCTCTCAGCTGGGGATACTTGCATTCCTGCCTCCCGAAATAATTCAAGGAATACCTTTGATGGCTGAAGTTTCATTGATACAATCCTCTTGAGTGTTACTCCCTCTCCTCCCTGTCCTTTTAAGGGAAAGGAATGAGAAGTATAAAGATTTACTTTGGAAATAGCTATTTTTTTAAGCTCTTGAGTAACTACTATCAGTTTTGGTTTTATTTTTTTTAATTATTATTTTAAAAGATTTTATTTATTTATTCATGACACACACACACACACACACACACACACACACACAGAGGGGCAGAGACACAGGCAGAGGGAGAAGCAGGCTCTGTGCAGGGACCCCGATGTGGGACTTTATCTCGGGACTCCAGGATCACGCCCTGGGCCAAAGGCAGGTGCCAAACCGCTGAGCCACCCAGGGATCCCCCAGTTTTGGTTTTAAAGCACCGTCATGGTCATTACATGAACTTGTACTTGTGAACAGCTTGCATATCTTTCTCTTCTTAGATCGTAAGCTCATACAGGCAGAGGCTTCATCATTTTGCACCCCTTTTCTTCTCTTAGCGCCAAACATGGTGCTAGGCGAGTATGGTGATGCTTTATCCATGTTCTTATTAGATCAAACAAGTTTCATATTGGGGTTGAATAAAGGAGTCACTTCCTTTATACAACAGGGCCCAACATGTGGGACAGGAACCCAAACCAGCTTTCAACTCTGTTGTTGAAGGAATCGATGAATAAATCCAAGGTAAAAACGTAGCCTAGTGTGATCCTAGAGTCCTGGGATTGAGTCCTACATTGGGCTCCCTGCATGGAGCCTGCTTCTCCTCCTTCTGCCTATGTCTCTGCCTCTTTCTCTGGGTCTCTTGTGGATAAATAAGTAAAATCTTAAAAAACAAAAACAAAAACAACAACCATGTAGCCCGGGAACAAATGTGTAATGTGGCCAGGTATATGCTAACAGAGAATGGTGAGGCTGGAAGCAACTGGCTGGCACTGCTTCCCTTCATTGCTTTGAAACCCAAATTACAAAACAAGACAACATTTTGTGCTAACAAACATAGAATCCCAACCTCAGAAACTAATGAATGAGGGAAGCTCGCCTTCATAGACATATTGTGCTAATCTGCTCTGCTTGTGTGCGTGCTCTAGTGTCCCATTGGACTTGGCTTACAAAACACAGGTTCAAGGATAAAGTTAAGGACTTCAAGAACGTGACAGGAGAGCACGAACCTCAAGTCAGGGGCCCATCTGTGTTCCAGGCCCTCTCTATGAGACTGTCCAGGCTGTAGGCCCATGAAGCTGGCCCTACCTGGCATATAGTAAGTACTCAATAAATATTTGGTTGATGAATGAACACATGTCATCTTAAGCACAGGCCTCACTAACCAAAGCTCAATTATTGAAATTAATCTAGAACCCAGTTACAACGGTGGAGGTGAGGGGCTTCCCTTACATGTCCGCCAAGCAATTCTCCATGACACCAGCTGGGTGTCCTACAAATTAACTCAGTTCTGACACCATCTAACTGGAGGCAGCATCAGATCTTGTCCCATCCCACAAGATTGTTCCTCATTCAGATGGCAATCCCAAATCTGAGTTGTCACTGAGCTTCTGATCAATCAGCTACAAATCAGAGGTTCCCACAAGCCCCTCTTCAGGTTCAAGTAATTTGCTGGAGAGAGTCACAGAACTCAGGAAAAAAAGTTTACTTCTGTTTATGGGTTTCTCGTAAAAGCATGTGATAAAGGATACAGACCAACAGCCAGGTGGGAGAGATGAGTAGAGCAAGGTATATGGACGGGGGCTTAGAGCTTCTAGGCTCTGTCTGGCTATGCCTCCCTTCCCACACCTCCCACCTGTTCACCAAGCTGGAAGCTCTCCGAACTCCCTGCTGTTGGGATCTTAGAGATGTTTTCTTCCTTAGGCAAGGTCAATTGTAAACTCCATTTCTATCCTTCTTCCCTCTCTGGAGGGTGGGGCTAAAAATTCCAAGCTTCTGTCCATGGCTTGTTGTTCCTGGGGACCAGCTCCCCTCCATGAGCGCTCCCAGAGTCTCCTCAATAGAACAAAAGAAGCTCCTAGTGCTCTAATCACCTAGGAATTTACAAAGCTTTTAGAAACTCTATGCCAGGAACCAGGGGCAGAGAGACCAAGGTATATATTCTCTGTTATCTCACAATTGTCTATTAACGGCAGACACAATAGAAATATTGGTCTCAGATAATTTTTAAAAAGAACTTCTGAGCCAAGAATTTTAATCTCTTTTTCTTATATGAGTTTTGTTCATCAGCTGCAATACTGAGCAGATTTGTTTAATCAATTCTGTCCTTTGCTAGAGAGAAGAGGTCCTCAAGAGAGAGGAGGACAGAAATGGATGGGACATGAAAAATTCATAGTTGGGGGAAGCAAGTCCCTGCAAAGGAAAGATGAATTTTCGTGGTGTATAGAATTTGATCTATTAATAACCACTGTGCTGTGTATTACAGCCTCACCCCAGCTGATTGTCACACGGTTGTGAACAAATTTGTTGAGTCAATGCTTCTTCCAAACTTTGAGGGGCTGGTGATTGTACCTGTGTGCCCTGGGCTTTCATGCCTATTCACGTTTTGATGCCAAGGCAAATAAACGCCACAGAGAGAGGTGGTGATGTAGTTTTCCCAAAGGGATAGAGGGGAAGACCCCAAATGGCAGACACCTGAGGTCCTAGTTTTATTTTGCCTATCTCCGAAATGAAGCTCATTGCTGATAGTCAAGAGAATCAGATTTATATCGCATTTATTTATTCATTCAACCACTAGTTGTCGAGTGTGTACTGTATGCCAGGCATTGTGTTAGGTCCCAGGGCTTTAAAGTGAAATTTGGCTAAGTCCTAGTTATCAGTCTATCCTCAAATGACAATGTGGTGGTGGGGATGGGGTGGGCGTGGGGCCCTCCCATCTCCTGGCACCTTGGTGAAATGACGGTTCCCAGCCGGAGCTCCCAGGTGCTGGAGGAAGTCATTGGACCCCACAGAGGTTGGTAAGCACAGGTCATCATGGCAACAGATGAGCCAGAGCTGGGACTGGGTGTGAGCGCCCCAGCTGTGAGTGTATGTCTCCTCCTCCTCCTCCTCCTCCTCCTCTGCCTGGGTCCTCACCTGATGAGTCCTTGCTTCTGTAGGATCAGTATCCTGGTAGGGGGATTTGGCTGGAGAAGAACAAGCAGATGGAAGGGAGCTTCTAGGGCAGGGGAGAGGACACTAGAGACACTGCATATTCGGATAAAATGAAAAGTGAAAAGCCTACCACTCATTGGCTCCTCATCGTGTGCCAGGCACTGTGCTATATACATTCCAGCTGCGTCTCAGCTGATTCTCAGCATAACACTGTGTCCTTCCCCCATCAAAGAGGCAAGGAGACAGGTTCAGATGGGCTGAGCTAAGGTGGGAATCTGGGTCTGTCTGATTCCCACACCTGTGGGAGAAATGTCCATGTTAAGAAATGCCGTGTTTCCCATGTTGAAAAACAGAGTGGCAGTGGTTCTGAACTGCAGGTGTAGTGTACCTGGGGGTATGGCCAAAATCCAGATTCCTAGGCATGGCCCCAGACCTGCTGAATCAAGATGTCTGGAGATGGAGTCCAGGAATCAGAGCACCAAGGGATATTGGAGACTGCCTGGTCTGAGTGAGGCCTGGAGAGGAAGTGATTTGCCCCATGTCCCAGGGCTAGTTAGGACCAGGATCCGGGTCTGTGTGGAGGGGGTGTGTTCACAGAGAACCAGAAGAGGGTATGGTGGGCCCAACCACTGAAAGTTGTTCTTCACTTATGATGCTAAGGCTCCATCTAACTGGTGCTCCAATCAAGAAAAAGAAAAGAGAGAAGAGCCCTAACTGGTGCTTTATTATATTTTCTCTCCAGCATTTCTGCCTGCAAGGCCAACCCACTTCCTAGCCTGGTCACCAGGGTAACCATCACTCCCACCTTGACAGTCAAGTGCATACACAGCTTCTTGCACCCACATCCAGGGCCGTAGGACCCAGCCCTATAATCAGCCTCCTGCTGCCTCTATAGACAGCCAGCAGCATCAGCTCCCTGCTTTCTGGGCCCATCACCCCATCGCAGTTCTGCAGACACTCCCCCCCCACGCTCACACACTGAGTTCTGCTTCCCTCGCCCACTGCCTCCCAGGAGACAAATGTGCAATCTGCTCGCAGCGTGTATCATCACCTCTGGAGGGAGGAATCTGCCCTCGAGTTGGGACACAACCCAACACACACGGCCCACACATGAGGAAAAACACCCCCTCCCTGAGGAAGGGAGCGGTGGCAGTGAACGCCCTCTTTCCCTCCAGAGACAGCTGAGGGGGCAGCTGGAGTTTAGGAATGATTTGTGAAGTGATGGTCAGGAGAGGGGCTGCAGAGGCTAGGGAGGAAGACTGGGGGGAGGCTGGGGGCCAGATCCCATTGCTAAGGTAGTAGCTCCCTGCCTGCTGAGCCAAAGGGCTCCCTGCTCCGGACATCAGAGTCCCTCTGTCACTACAGACACCTGGCGTCTGACCCTGTAGGTGATGAGTCTGGGTGCCCTTCTTCAAAGACCCCATCAGAACAGTTCCATGAAGCTGGGCTGCTGGGGCCTTGGGGTCCCCATTAGGACTTCAAAGGACCAATTCCATCCAGCTCCTGGACTCAGGGGCCCACCCAAGGGCCCTGCCAGCCAGACTGTGCTCTTCTGAGCTCCTGCCTCAACTGTTGGGGCTCATTAGAGCTCCCCACTAGCTCCCTCCTGCCTCTGTGCCACACACTCCAGCTGTTTCCCTCTTCACTTATTCCTTCCCTTGGCCCTCCTGTCTCCCTTGTCTCCTAGGCGCTGAGCCACTTGCTGAGCCCTGGGGACCAAGGATTGGTTACCCTCCTTTCTCTTTCCCTTGCAGCCTCAGGCTGGCCCCTTCAGACACCTGCCCCATTTCCTGACTGGGCTAAAGCCTTCCTCCTGAGGGCTTGGGCTCCCGCTTCCCCAGAGGCTGCTGAGGGAACCCGCTGAGACCATTAAAGTGCAAGAGAGTTGACTCCCCAGGAGCCAACTTTGACCAGTGGGAAGCAAAAGGCAAGAGGAAGCCTTACTGGTTCCCAAGCCTGGGCTTCCTCACAGCCTGCGTGGAGATGTCCTGTATGGGACCTGGCTGGGCCGCTGCCTGGGTTGGGGGCCCGCCTGGTAGTCCGTGTATTTGCTTCCCCTTCTGTCCTACCTCACCTCACTGTCCCTCACTCCGGCTGCCCTGGGATCTTACCTCTTATGGAAGTGTTAGAGCTCTAGCGTGTCCTCAGACTTTTCTAGAGAATCTGGGCTAAGTTGGCACTAACATTCAACTAGAGCAGAATTCTCATTCCGTATCAGCTGGCCTAACTCCCTCATTCATTGGAGGGAGCTGAGGCCCAGAGAAGTTAAGTGATTTCACCAAGTTGACAGCCAGTTAGTGGAGATTCATTACTCCATTATTCATTACTTTCTGCCGATTCATTACTTTAACAAATAACTAATGAGCACCTGTTAGGCACCAGGCATGATTCTAGGCACTGGGAAGGCGGTGGGGGTGGGGGTGGGGGTGAATAAAATAGACAAAAATCTCTGCCTTTGTGGAACCCAACGTCTGAATGGAGGATTGGAGGAGAAAAACGACTATAACTGAGATGATTAGGTGAAATATTCAGAATGTTAGACTAATAAGTGCTGTTGGTGGTGCTGGGAGGTGTTATGTGCTGAATGGTGTCCCCCCCATTCATATGTTGAAGCCGTCACCCCCAGGTCCTCACCATGGGACTGTATTTGGACATAGGGCTATTAGAGATGCTTAAGTTAGGGTGGGATCTAATCCGAGATGACTGGTGTCCTTATAAAAAGAGAAAATTGGGGGGACACCTGAGTGGCTCAATGGTTGAGTATTTGCCTTTGGCTCAGGTCATGATCCTGGGGTCCTGGGATCGAGTCCCACATTGGGCTCCCCACAGGGAGCCTGCTTCTCCCTCTGCCTATGTCTCTGCCTCACTCCCTGTGTCTTTCATGAGTAAATTTTAAAAATGTTAAAAAATAAAAGAGGATATTTGGACACACAGAGAGACACCAGGGATGCACACAGAAAGGAAAGACCATGTGAGGACATAGCAGGAGGGCTATGCCAGCGTCAGGAGAAACCAGCCCTGTCTACACCTTGATCTTGGAATTCCAGCCTCCAGAACTGTGAGACAATAAATCTCCATTGCTTAAGTCACTGAATCTGTGCTATTTTGTGATGGCAGCCCGAGCAGACTAATATAGTGGGATTTTAATTTCATAAAAGGCATCCGGAGCTGGCCTCACCAAGAAGGTGACACTTGAGGAACATCCTGAAGGATGTGATCGCGGGAGTTACCTGACAATACGATAGAAGAACATTCCAGGCAGAGGGAATTGCAGGCTCCGTGGCTCTGACTCGGATCAGACCTCGAGTGTTTTGAGGACTAGCAAGGAGGCCAGTGTGCCTGACAAGAGCAGCAGGGGTGGGGGAGAAAATGGGAGGATGAGGTGAGAGAGGTGAGAGGGGAAGGGGGGGGCATCCTCTGTGTGAGATGGGGAGTTATTACAGAGTTTAGAGCAGTGGTTCTCAACTGGGAGGAAAGGGCATTTTGCTCTCAGTGGACATTTGGCAATGTCTGAAGACATTTCTATTTTTCACTTGGGCCGGGGGTAGGTGAGGAAAGGTCAGGATAGGATGCTGGCATCCAGTGAGTAGGGGCCAGGGGTGTTGCTAAAGATCCTACCCTGCACAAGACAGCATTTCTCTCCCCTTCCCCAACTAAGAATTGCCAGGGCCCATGGAGTCACAAGGTTGAGAAGCCCTGTTGTTGACAGCATGAAGTGACTAAGTCTGACTTTCATGTTCATAGGATCACTCTGGCTGTGATTAATGGTACACTATGTTTTTCATGTTTTTTTTTTCTTAAATATTTTATTTGTTTGAAAAAGAGAGAGAGAATGAGTGGGGGGGGGGGTAGAAGGAAAAAGAGAGAGAGAGAATCTCAAGCAGCCTCCATGCTGAGTGCAGAGCCTGACATGGGGCTCGATCTCACAACCCTGAGATCATGACCTGAGTGGAAAGCAAGAGTCGGATGCTTAACCGACTGAGCCCCCCAGGCACTCCAACAATACACTACATTTGTGTGTTGGTCATCTCCTTTTCTTTTCTTGGTCATTTTAACTACATAGGGATATTAGATGTATATTACTGTTTTTGAACATTATGTAAGAGTTTCATACTGTAGGGATCCCTGGGTGGCTCAGTGGTTTGGCGCCTGCCTTTGGCCCAGGGCGTGATCCTGGAGACCCGGGATCGAGTCCCACGTCGGGCTCCCAGTTCATGGAGCCTGCTTCTCCCTCTGCCTGTGTCTCTGCCTCTCTCTCTCTCTGTGTGTGACTATCATAAATAAATAAAGAAAAAAATATTTTAAAAAAAAGAGTTTCATACTGTAGGTAACTTTGCATTTATTGTTCAACACATTCATGAGATTTATCTTTATTGAATTATGTACCTGCGGTTCATTTTCACCATCATAGTTTTCCATCAATTTGAGTATAAAATAATTGATCTATTCTCCTGTAGAGAGGCATTTGAGTTGCTACCAGGATTTTGCTGTCCCAGTTTATACTGCTGTGAACCTTCTCATGCAGATCTCTTTGTGCAGGTGTGCTAGAGTAAATGCCCTGAAGAGATTTGTTCCATTCAAGAAGTTAATGCCAAGTTATTTTCCAATGTGGTTTCCAAAGTGGTAACCCCAATCGGCATGACCACCAATGCTCTGCAAGAGTTCTTCTTGCTCTACATCCTTCCAATACTTGATGAGTTCAGACTTAAACATTTTCGCCCATTTGATGGGCGTGTCCATTTATCATCCTCTGATTATTAAGATAAGGTTGAACTTTTCACAGATTTATTGGTGATTCCCCTTCTCTAAGGTGGTTGTTTGCCTATTTTGCCCATTTTCCTACTTAGTTGTCTTCTCTTACTGATTTTTTTTTTTTTTTTGGGGATTTCTTCTTTCTGGACAGCAATCCTTTGATGAATTTGCCATGACTATCTTTTCCCAGCTGATGGTCTTGTCACACTGTCTTTGTGGTGTCTTTTGATGAATACCAGTTCTTAATTTTAAAGCAGTTAGGTTCATCAATCTTGTATTTTATAGCCTGTGCCTTTTGTTTTAAGAAAACGCTCCCTATTCGGACATTGTAAAACTATCATCGTGTATTTTCTTGGAAGAGTTTGGAAGGTCTGTCTTTCATGTTTAGATTTTGCTGTTGTTGTCATGGTGACATAAATGAACTCGTTTAGGCTAGCGACGTTTCCAGTGGTGGAGCTTCAACTGGTCTTGCAACTGGTGAGGTCTCTCTGATGGTAGAAGAGGTGTGATAGGGTCCATGTGCCACCGACTAGAGTCTTCATGCAGGAACCACATTGCCAGATCCTCACAGCTCATCTCTCCATCTTGGTTTTGCCACAGAAGGAAAGAAAGCACTTGGTGTGCTGGTTCATTTCTATTTTCTTTAGCACTTTCCCGAGGAAGACGCCCTAATGGGTCCTGAATTTACTGACCTTCTTAGAGAATTTAGCTACGTCACTACCTATAGGTTCAAGCCCAGAGAGCCGCATTTAGGTTTTTAATTCACCTGACATTAATTTTTATGGATAGTCTGAGGTAGTCATCTAACTTAAACATTTTTGTCATATAGATAATTTCATAGTTTTAGTTTTGCTCTTGTAGCAAATTACCACCCATCTAGTGGCTTAAAAGCACACAAACAGTAACTTTATTATCTAACTTCTGGAAGTTATATCTGGGTTTCAGTGGGCTAACAGCAAGGTGTCATCAGGGCTACATTCCCATGTAAGGATCCTAGGAGAGTTTATTTATTTCTTGTATTCCTTTTCCAGTTTCTAAAGGCTGTCCTCTCAGGTTCTATTTTCAAAGCTCACCGCAGCTGGTCAAGTTTCTCTTGTATCATGTCACTCTGATGCCAACCTTTCTGCCTCCCTCTTTCACTCATGAGGACCCTTATGATTGCATTGGGTTTACCTGGATAATCCAAGATAATCTCTCCATCTCAAAATACTTACATTAGGTACATATTGAAAAACCCCTTTTGCCAAGTAAGGTTCCATAGTCGCAGGTTGGGGAGATGAGGACCTGGACTTCTTTTGGAGTATTTAATTCTAGAATCAAGATTGAACAGATTCAACCACAAGAATCAACAGATTCAGCACACAATTTATTATTATTATTTTTTTGATCCTGGGGACAGAGAACTGATCTGATGGTAATAATGCTTGCTATGTGCTTGGAATTCCTCTAACCATTGTGTGCATAATATCTCATTTAATTCATATAAGACTTTGTGCTGAGTACTACTGTTATTCTGATCTTAGAGATGAATAGAGTGGGGGATGGCATCGTTAAGTACCTTGCCCAGAGTAGGAAGGAGCAGAGTCAGGATTCTAGGCAGTTGGCCAGAGCCAATCCAGGCAGTTGGACTCCAAAGTCCATGCACTTAACTACTGTGCTTTTGTCGAATGAATACATGAAATGAATAAGTCTAGCTTCTCTTAGCTGTGTGCTCATGCCTAAAGTCATGTAGCTTCTCTAAGTCTAAATTTCATTACCTATAAAATTGGAATAATGGTGCAGCTCATCTGTATTTCGCAGGATTGCTTCTAGGACATATTGAGATAAGTTGTAAGAAAGCAGTTCAGGTCAGAAAAACAGGGCTCCAAGACTCCTTCACTGCATGTCACTGGCAGAGCTGGGACTAGGACTAAGGTTTCCTGGCAGTCAGGCTGGGGCAGGATATTTCTACCACTGGGTAATAAGCACAGCAGTTACTGATTCTAGTCACCAAGCTGACTTGTCTCCTGCCCTGTAACAACAGCTAACATCAAAGCTATGTCTGTGGATTCGATCAGCTTTTCATTTAAGAATATTGTCAAGTCTCAGATCATGGTGTTGCAAAATAGAGACATGAGGTAATACTTCTTAGGTGAAACAGGGTAAAGTTTAAAAATATTATTTAATATCAGTTACAAACCAAAGGGAAAAGAGAACAATTTCAGAAACTGGCAGAAAAGGGAGGTTCAGGGTATTGTTAAGGAAAACCATCTCCCCCTCGTCTCGGCCTCTTCTCCATCCTAATCTCTCCAAGCTTCCACCATCTTCTACTTTTTCCTTAATGTGGAGCAAAAATAAGAATACCTGGATTTTAGCCGTGAAGTAACCCACTGACCATTTTTGCTTTGAACTTCAGAGGCAATACTGAATTAAAAAGAGAGCAGAGTGGCAGAGCACTCACAGTACCAGATTTCAGGACATACAACAAAGGCATAGCAATAAAATCAGTGCAGAATTGGTATAGGAAGAGCTCTAGATAAACAGAGCAGTAGTGAGAGCCCAGAAATAGGGACATTTATCTATT
This sequence comes from Vulpes lagopus, assembly GCF_018345385.1. NCBI lineage: Eukaryota > Metazoa > Chordata > Mammalia > Carnivora > Canidae > Vulpes > Vulpes lagopus. The sequence goes on along the minus strand of NC_054829.1, from coordinate 10,197,925 downwards.
AAGACTTGGCAAAGGACAGAGACGCTGTCACATATCTGTGGGGAAAAGATGGATCATTTGGTGGGTACTGCTGGGCAAATTGGCTCACTATGCAGAGAACATAATATTGTATTCCTGGTCATACCATATGCCAGGTGAACTGCAGATGAATTAAGACCTAACTGTGGGGGTGGAGGGCACCTGGGCAGCTCAGGGGTTGAGCATCTGCTTTTGGTTCAAGCCATGATCCTGGGGTCCTGGGATCGAGTCACAACTGGCTCCCTGCAGGAAGCCTGGTTCTCCCTCTGCCTACGTCTCTGCCTCTCTCTGTCTCTCTCATAAATAAATAAATAAATAAATAAATAAATAAATAAATAAATATTTAAAAAGACCTGTGATAGGTAAAAGCAGGAAGTTATTAAATATGGGAAAGTGTAGGAGGAGATTTTGAGTAGGAAAAGATTCTTCAATGAGACCCAAAGAAATCTACTTCACCAGGCTAAAATTAGATGCATTTGTCTACATTAGAATAAGGATTTCCCCTATACTGTAGGAAAGCAGAGGTCAAGCTATCACGGTGCTTGAAAGATTGGGAGAAATACTTGCATTTTTCCAAGATATGAGATTAGTATTTAGAATATATAGGAAACTCCTTCAATTCACTCAGAAAATAATGGCAGAAAAATAGGCAGAGGATGCAAATAGTTAATTCTTCTTTTTTTTTTTTAGAAATGTAAATACACAATTTTAAAAAGATTTTATATTTTAATTCAATTTGCCAACATATAGTATAACACCCAGTGCTCATCCCATCATGTGCCCTCCTTAATGCCTGTGACCCAGTTACCCCATCCCCCCACCAATCTCCCCTTGGCAAACCCTTTGATTCCCAGAGTTACAAGTTTCTCATGGTTTCTCTTCCTCTCTAATTTTTCGCCACTCAGTTCCCCCTCCTTCGCTTATGGTCCCTTTCACCATAAATAGTTAATTCACAGAAGGAAACAAATTTCAATGGTTCTTCAGTATACAAAAAAATGGGTCACATCACTTATCAATAAAAAAATTAAAAGAAATTACAATGTGATACTGCATTACTGATATCAGATTTCTATAAATTAGGACACCAGATAATACCAAATGTTAGCATATGAAGTGGAAAACGGGGACCTCTCCGTCTTCATATGCCACTGGTGGGAGTGCAAACGGGCGAAGCAACTTGGCAGAGTGAAAACAAGCATTGTAGACTCCAAGACCTGGCAATTCCATTTCTTTCTTATGGTCCATCAGGGACACGTGTAGTACCATTCCCGTATTGTCTGTGGTACAAGGAACTGCTGGCAACCTAACTATCCATTTTTAAGGAATTTTAAGTAAAATGTGTTAGATGCACAAACTGCTTTTAGTGGTCAGGATTAATGAGCACCTAGAATATATAGCCCCATGGATAAATCTCCAAGAGATTATATAAGTTAAGGGAAAAACAAGAAACAGAATGAGTTCTTAGCACGATACCTCTCATGCATTTAAAAAATAATACAAAAAAAATACAGAAACTAACAGTATCTTTGGAGGATATACACATGTGCCGGGACGTAGCTTACACATACAAGAGAGGGTGCGCATGGCAGCTTAGAGAAATGGGACTGCAGAGAGAGAACGAGTGGGAAATAATAAAATAACAGCTCTCGCAGGAGCTGAAGAGTATGATCAACATAACTTTTGCCCCTGACATCCAAAAAAAATCGCTCCAGTCCCCTTCCCATTGCTTTCTATTTTCCATGGAATCAAACGTAGGCGACTCAGCGCGGCTGCCCAGAGCAGGGCTTTGGTCCTTTTGGTCCGAAAAGGACCTGCCCCCCCCTTGCACGCCCCTTGCCCAGCGCTCGCTTCCCCGCACCCCTGCACGCCTAGCTGCACGTCACACAGTCAAAGCAAGCTCAGATTTCAGTTCGAAGTGGGCTTCCTCTGACTTCACTAGCCAAGTCTCACTGATGGGTTAAGATTGGGTGCTTCCCCTCCGGGAGTCCTTTCTGGCCGCCGCCCCGCCCCAAGTGCTAGCCTCACCCAGGACAGCATTCCCTGCACCCCTGCCCCCATCACCCGCTCGCACACACCACGTCGTAATTGCTGATTTGGGGTACACATCCCTCCCCCAGGGCCACAGCTGAGTTAGGGACGTCTCCTAACGCCCACAGCTGGCCTGCTGGGGTGGGCGATCGCGCGAACTAGCGGAAGGTCTCTCCCGCAGGTTAAAGACCACAGCAGCCCACCTCCCTCTGCTTTGCTTCTCCAGCCATTGGCTCAGCCTCGCCACTCCCGGCCCCCGCCCCCAGCCCGCCTCCGCAGGCTGCAGGAGGCGGGGCCTCTGCGCACGCGCCAAGGGGCGGGGCGCGCTCGGCCGGGGGCGGGGCGAGGGGGGACCCGAGGGCGACGCGCGGCGGTGGGGGCAGCCACGGCCCAGCGCGGCAGTTGCGTCGGGCTCGCGTGCGCGCGGCGCCGGGGGGCGGGGCTGAGGCGGGCCCGTGGCCCCGCCCCCGCCCGTGGCCCCGCCCCCGCAGCCCGCCCGCGCGCCTCGCCCCGCCCCCCCGCCTGGGCCGCCCCGCCCCCGCCCCTTCCCCCCGCAACCCCGGCGGCGGCGCTCCTTCTCCCGCCGCCAGCTGTAGCCTCCCGCCCGCCTCCCGCGGCCGAGAGCGGGAGAAAGTCCTGCCGGGGGGCGGCCGCGGGGCTGCTCCGGCCCGGGCGGCGAGGGGCCCCGGCGGTCCATGCATCCGCCGCCGCCCGCCGCTGCCGCTGCCGCGATGGATTTCGGTCAAAACAGCCTGTTCGGCTACATGGAGGACCTGCAGGAGCTCACCATCATCGAGAGGCCGGTCCGCCGGAGCCTCAAGGTGCGCCCCGGGAGGAGGAACCGCCCGCAGGGCGCCCGGCGACTGGCCCCGACCCGACCCCGACCCCATCCCCTTCCCGAGGCGGCCCGGGACCCTCTCGGAGTGCGGCTGGCCCCCGTCCCCCTGCGGCCGCAGTGTCACCAGTGTCACCCCGACCCGGCCGCTGCCGGGGCTCGCAGCCCGGACCCCATCCCCGGGGGACGGCCCTTCGGAGCCCCGGGCCCCGCCCCGACCCCATCCCCTCCCCGAGGCGGCCCGGGACCCTCTCGGAGTGCGGCTGGCCCCCGTCCCCCTGCGGCCGCAGTGTCACCCGACCCGGCCGCTGCCGGGGCTCGCAGCCCGGACCCCATCCCCGGGGGACGGCCCTTCGGAGCCCCGGGCCCCGCCCCGACCCCATCCCCTCCCCGCGGCGGCCCGGCCGCCTCTCGGAGGGCGGCTGGCCCCCGTCCCCCTGCGGCCGCAGTGTCACCCGACCCGGCCGCTGCCGGGGCTCGCAGCCCGGACCCCATCCCCGGGGGACGGCCCTTCGGAGCCCCGGGCCCCGCCCCGACCCCATCCCCTCCCCGAGGCGGCCCGGGACCCTCTCGGAGTGCGGCTGGCCCCCGTCCCCCTGCGGCCGCAGTGTCACCCGACCCGGCCGCTGCCGGGGCTCGCAGCCCGGACCCCATCCCCGGGGGACGGCCCTTCGGAGCCCCGGGCCCCCGCCCGCCCCCGGAGCGGACGGCCCAGCGCGGTCCCGGGCGCCCCCCGCCGGGCCCGGCCCCGCCCCCCTCCCGTCCACGCGGGATCCCCTTCCCCCAGCTCCGCCGGGCCTCCCTCCGCGCAGCTCCCCGCACCCGAGCTGCGGGCGTCCTGCCGCCGACCTCGGCAGCCCCCTGGACCCCCGCCCCCGCCCCCGTCCTGGGTCTGCACACGTCGGTCCTCCGGGACTCCGGCTGGGACCCCGGTCCGCCCTCCCTGGGCTCCCCTCCCCCCGCAGAGTCGTCTGCATCCCAGCCCCAGCCCCCCGGGCTGCTGGCAAACCCGGTTTCCCGACCGCCCCTCCCCCAGCCGCCCTCTCCGCTGCTCCCTGGAGCTTTTCTCACTCCCACCTGCCGCAACGTCGCGAATCTTTGATTTCCTTCCAGCCCCAGAGTTTATTCCCTTCCCTTCCCCCACTCCACATTTCGTCTTTCTTCGTTCTCTCCCGGCTGCAGTTTGCCTCCATCCCCTTTGTAGCATTTCCTGGGGGTGGAAAATGCTGGAGAAATAGCCTCGGGGCATTAGGGATTTTCAAAGTACGTGTGTATTTTATGCATGCGTGTCAAATCGAGTTCGGCAGTGACCTGAAGCCGCACTGTAATTCTCAAGATAGAACAGTTAAAAAAAAAAAAAAGCAACGAACCCATACCCCCAAACCCCAAACTCCAAATTCCCAACCCCCCCCCAACTCCACCCCACAACCCAACGGTTCCTTAGAGACCTCGGTGGTTGAGGTCCGCACCTGGAGCCCGCAGACTCTTGATTAGTTTTCAAGGATGATGCTTAATTGTGAAACTTTTTCATTAGTCTGTACTTATATGGGGTTCGCGGAGGGTCACTGGGGTGGGGGGCAGGACTAACCCACGTGTGTGTGCATAATTTGTGTTTTACACTTGACAGACACCAGAAGAAATAGAAAGATTGACCGTCGATGAAGACCTCAGCGATATAGAAAGGGCTGTGTACCTGCTCAGGTACTGGCCCCAAGTCTTTCTGTGAATTTGTTGCTGGTTCCCTGTGGCAGCAGGGATGAACGCGCTGTGGCGTTCAGATGTAGTGTGAACCGCTTGAGCAGAGCACTTTGGCATGCACAGCACGTAATTATGTTTTAAGTTAAGATTTTGGTATGGGCTTAACGTTTGACAACTGAAATCAATTAAGACAACCAACTTCTAGACTATTTCTTGAAGGAGGAGGAGGAACAGAACAGCTAAGGATTTGAATTGGATCTCGTTCTTTTTTATTTTTATTTTTATTTTATTTTTTTGTTTTTTATTTTCCAGCTTTGGTTGTTCTCCCACAGATCCAGTAAGTTGAGATGAGTCTTAAAGAATGTTCAGTGACTAATTTTAAGTTAATCATAGAGTATGAACTTATATGCTATGTACTAAGTGGAAAAAACCCACACACAAATAGAGTAGTTCAATTTGTTGCTCAGCATAGCCTGTTTATATTACTTCTGCTACGTAAGCTTTGTAATTTTGTCTGAAAGAGTTTAAAATTTAATTGAGCCTCTGTTATTCAACTGTGATCTCACAAGCTCTGCAGAATTGCTTAATCCAAGTGGTTATTGCAAATATTTATAATTTCTCTTAGCTGCTTAAAAAACTTTGGATTTAGCTTCTTAAAAGCTAATGCAGTGAACATTAATGAAATTATCTGTGAAAATACTTCAGAAGCAGAATTTTTTCCTAACGTATTTTGTGTATGTTTGTTTTGAAATTTCTCTTTGACTTACAGCCACATGTTTTTCGCTTTGGCAAATTAGTTTTCACTTTTGTATTTTAGAACGGATTTTGGAAACTGGTGTTATTTACCTCCTGAGATATTTATCATCCTTGTTTCCTTAGCTTAGGTCAGTTTTGCCAGTTTCAGGTGCTGGCAAGTTTCTTGTTCTCCTTTCTAATTTATAGGTCATACTTCTAGTTCCATGTAATTCAGTGGAGGGTCCTGTAAAAAGAAATCCCTCTCCATGACTTCCCTTTCCATGACTTCTCCTAATTATTCTTTAGCCTATTCATGGCCTCTTGGGTTTCTTTTCTTAGTCAGAATTGTAGCATGCTTATAATTTAGGCCATTCTCTCTAATAATTCTATCACTTGAAAATGTTTCTGGGTATTAGACCTTATGTTGGTGTTATTTCCCCTACTTTGGTGATCTTTGGTAGCATGCTGTCATTATTTCTCCCTATTTATTTATTTATTTAAATTTTTTAAAAAATTTTATTTATTTATGATAGTCACGGAGAGAGAGAGAGGCAGAGACACAGGCAGAGGGAGAAGCAGGCTCCATGCACCGGGAGCCTGACGTGGGATTCGATCCCGGGTCTCCAGGATCGAGCCCTGGGCCAAAGGCAGGCGCCAAACCGCTGTGCCACCCAGGGATCCCCTCTCCCCATTTATTTAAAAGAAAACTTTTATTTATGTATGAATTAACAATATGTGTTTTTGGTGTTTACACAGAGAATAGTTCAATGCTTAACCTTTTTTTTGATACTTTATTGTGTTATATTTGAATACTTTATTCTTTAGTAATTTACATGTTCAGTAGGGTGAACAATAGTTGTAAACTTCCACCTTTTCCCGGAGTTCTTTTGTTTGGAGTAGATAGACCATTGTCGAGAGTTTGGATAAGTTTTTAAACCTACAGCAGTTAATGATTTGTAGTAAGTTCCTACTTATTCCTACTGGATTCTCTTCTTTTGCATAAACTCTGGCTTACAATTAGGAAATGGAGAGTCTTGCTCTACTTACTTGTGACAGCAGATACCTTATTCAGATATCAGTGACAAGGCTTCTTTTTAAGGAGAGCTTATTTGTTTTCTATTTTGCTTTTCTTGTTAGTGAACCGGGTCATCTAAGTTGTCTGTATTTCTCAGACACAGAACATAGGTTTTTATCTAGTTCTGGAATTTACAAAGCCCTTCAGAGACAAATGGGTCCTCTCATTCTTATTTTTTTTTAAAGATTTATTTATTTATTCATGAGAGACACAGAGAGAGAGAGGCAGAGACATAGGCAGAGGGAGAAGCAGGCTCCTCACAGGGAGCCTGATGTGGGACTCGATCCTGGATCCCAGGATCATGACCTGAGCTGAAGGCAGGCACCCAACAACTGCTGAGCCACCCAGGTGTCCCAGGTCCTCTCATTCTTAGACAAGTTTTTTTTTTTTTTTTTTTTTTTAAAGAGATCTGATATTTAGTTTCTTGTGGCTGGTCTGCCTTGAAGGAGGTTTGGAAGGTGACTAAGAAGGCAAACACTAATTTGGTTGTGTATAGGTTCTCCAGCAGAGTTTTTAGTATTTATACTACCTCACCGCCTCCTGGGGGAAAGTGGGATTTCACCTGTAGGCCAGCTTCTAAAAGCACACTGCCTGAAGCGTTCTTTCTTCCCAGGGATTTGGGGAGGGTGTGGGGATTGTCTTATAGATGAGTCCCGACTTTGTCTCTGTTACAGCCTCTTCTGCTATCTTATACTAGGCCTTTTATTTATTTATTACTTTTTTTAAAGATTTTATTTATTTATTCATGAGAGAGAGAGAGAGAGAGAGAGAGAGGCAGAGACGCAGGGAGAGGTAGAAGGGGGCTCCATGCACGGAACCTGACGTGGGACTTGATCCTGGGTCTCCGGGATCACGCCCTGGGCTGAAGGTGGCGCTAAACCACTGAGCTACCCAGGCTGCCCTAGGCCTTTTATTTTATTTTATTTTATTTTATTTTATTTTATTTTATTTTATTTATTTATTTTATTTTTTATTTTATTTATTTTTTCCCTAGGCCTTTCATTTTAAACATACTCTATTTTTTTCCTTTTTTTTTTTTTTTTAAAAAAAAAGGTTTTATTTATTTATTAGAGAGAGAGAGCGCTCACATGCTGCATATGTGTAGGGTTTTGGGGGAAGGAGCAGAGTGAGGGACAAGCTAACTCTACTGAGCATGGAGCTCCGTGGGGCTTGATCCTAGGACCCTGAGATCATGACCTGAGCTGAAACCAAGAGTCAGATGCTCAACCAACTGAGCCACACAGGTGCCCCTTGGTTTGTTTGTTTGTTTGTTTGTTTTTCATCTGATTTTCAGATTCTTGAGTGCTCTACCTTTTTCTTTGTATGGGATATTTAATATCCAGATTCCCCCCGCCTCTGTCTTTGAATGTCAGATTTGTCTCTCTAGTTCTCTTATTTTGTATATTAAAACTCTTTCGGAATCTTAGGTTAAATTAGAATTCATGCAAATGTGTTTTCATCACACATGCTTTTATGTCAGTAGAGGTTCTGATAGCATTTAAATTGAATCTAATATCTAAAACATTATCTGTAGAGTACTGTCATCCAATGCAAAGCAAATTACATGGTTCATTATCTCACCCTAAAATATGGCAGATCAATTGTTAATGCAGTTTTCATAATTAAGCTTAGAACATTACGGTATTTGAAGACATGACACAGATGAATTTGTGGTTTTGCATAAATACGATGCTGATACATCCATCTGTGGCATTTAGTGCTGAAGCAGAACAGCTTTCCTAATAGTCACAGCTTGTGGCTTCGTCAAAATCATATCATCTTTTTCCTGTTCTCTGTCTTCTTTGCGATTTTGGCATACATTTTAGGAATGTACTTAAAATATGTGGATAATTTTGTTAAAGAGCCCTTAAGTTTGTATACTGTGCTTCATTAGGTAGGTCTTTACTTACATATCTGTAATTGCCTACCAATTATTGTTTCCACTCAGTCCTTTACTTTTTGAAGCAGTCCTGCTGGTCTCTTCACTGTTATTCATATTCATTGTGTTCATCCTTAGCTCTGCTTTTCTTGTCCTGGAGGACCTTTCATTATACCTGTTCAACATTTTCCATCTCCCGGATCCAGCTATGATCTTGCATCTTTCGTAAAGCCTTTCTTAACTGCTGAAACCACATGGAGCCCAGACTTCTTTGAGCTCCCATAGCACTTATTGATGCCTTCCCTCAAGTAGTGATGAATCACTACACAGTATTCCTTAACCTGCCTGTGCCAGTGAACATTTTCTTTCATTGTAAGCTCCCAGAGGGCAAGCCATCTGTTATGTTGTTGCTGTTTTGGTCTTTCTCGTTCTGTGCTGTGATATAAATATATACTTCTTAAGGTGTTTTTATCAATTTAAGATGACCAAATGGATTAAGATACTTCTGATTTTTTTTTTTTAATATTGTAGGCAATAGAATCAGTCAGGGTTAGGTTATAGCCTATTCTACTGTTTATTATCTGTGTGACCATGAACATGTTATTTATGGTTGTTATGCTCTCTTTTCTCATCTGTAAAATAGAAATAGCAATTCCTATTTCCCAAGCTTGTATTATGTATGGAGCCCTGACACAGAACAGGTACCCAATTAATGTTAATTTCGTTCTGTGTTTTTCCCCCATCCCTACGTCCTTGTTACTTAAGTTCTCAGGATATATTTCAAACTTTTAAAAGAGGCTACGATATTAATTTTGCCTTCCAATAATTTAGTAAAGTAACTGGCAAGTAAAGTATGTCAACTGAAGTTTGTGATCGATGCTATTAACTTCTTTGGCTAATAGTCTTTATCAGAAGCCAGAGCTTCATGAATTATAATTAAACATTTTTAAGCCTGAGTGATAAGGCCAGCCTGTTTTAAAGATTTGTATTTTCTTACCAAATGATCTTATCTTAAGCAATATTTGCTCTTAACATATTGCATGCATTGTGTGGATTGGCTAGTGTTAACCTCACTTTTATGTTGGTTGTTTTTACAGTCACTGTAACACTGCAAATTAAAAAAAAAAGAGATTATTTATTTTAGAGAGAGAGAGCACGCTGGAGAGGGAGCATGCACATGGGCAGTGTGAGGGACAGAGGGAGAAGCAGAGGGAAAGACAGAGAATCCCATGCAGACTGCCTGCTGAGGGCAGAGCCTGGAGCAGGGCTTGATCCTAGGACCCTGAGACCATGATCTGTGTCCAAATCAAGAGTTGCCTGGGTTACCAGCCGTCCCCCGATCCCAGGCCCCTATGCAGTGAGTTTTAGATCATTTTGCACTTTGCCTTCCAGGGACAGCCAGGTAAAGTGCATCTTTAATTAGGAACTTTTACCCTCGGCCCCCCTCTGTCCCTTGTTTGAGGAATAAGTGCTCCCCCTAGTGAAATCGTAGAGGGAGCTTTCTGCAGCCAAGTTTGAAAATGAACCAAAGTCCTATAAACTTGGCTACTGCTGATCACCTCTGGAGACTCTTGGCATTCAGGACTAGAACAGGACAGCAGTAAGATAGTGGGGAAGAACTTGAAGGATAAACTTGGCTACCTGGCTAGGTTTTGATCATTTTATCTTTAAAAATACCTGTTGTATTTGTTCTGAAAATGTGAAAAGTTGTGTGAAAAACTCCTTTGTATGGCCTTATTTCTAAGATCTTCTGTATCCCCACACTTCTTTTATTTTCAGTAATGTCTTGATTTCTTTTTTTGATGCCTTCTGCCTTTTAGTACAGTTTCAGTAAAACGGATATATAAGGGATGTGTGTGTGTGTGTATATGTATGTGAGACAGAGGGAGACTGTGTATGTGTGTGTATGGGGGTGCTTGACGGTCTAGTATTACTTTGCCAAGTTTTCTTGAGTGATGTACAGAAGAGCATTTTTAATGCCTCACAAGTAAAATGGATAGTTGGTTACTTAATCCAAAAAAAATGGTCAGTGTAGGGAATCATAGAAATGATACCTACGTTCAACATTTTATTTTAATATAAAAATATGTTTTTGTCTGCCAGTCTTTTGTTGTAGGTCCACTGCCTTTTCTTTGAGCATAGGTCTGCTGATTATAGTTCAGGATCTGCTTTATTGCATTGATTACCCCCATGAAGCACTTTTAATGTCAAGTTTATGTTTCTTTAAAGCTAGGTGAGAATTGGAAGGTGGCTTAGGAAGCGTTTGGAAAGCGTGGTCCTAGAGTTTTGTGATTTTCTACTCATCTTTTGCAAGTTGTCTTGTTTTTCCTAATTCAGTAGCAATTTTCTTTGGCAAGTTATCTTTACTGAGTGTTTCTAAAACTTTCAATTTAGTTTTCATAGAAATGATTCTGTTTTTGCATCTCATGTTTCTGCAATATTTAATTATGTAATTGCAACAGCCAGTAAAATTGGGATAAACTGGTCTGAGAACAAATACAGGCAACTCTTGGTTACAAATCAACTAGAGCAGAAGCCTGTGAATATTCTAGAAAGTAGCCTTCCTTTGGCAAGGAAGTGGAAAGTGTTGTTTAGTTGGAAGAGTCTTTTAACACCATGCAGAGAGAGATACTGTTTTCAAAGTGTGCACTGTGATGACCTCCCTTCATCCTTGGTTATCCATGATATTTCTCTCTTGTTTCTGCATTGATTTTAGGCCGTGGTGTGGTCTGTTATTCATTTACTTTTGTGTACTAAAAAAGAAAAAGAATTAGAAATCTTAAAGAGTTTCCTCCCTCCTTTCCTTTCCTTTCCTTCCTTTCCTTTCCTTTCCTTTCCTTTCCTTTCCTTTCCTTTCCTTTCCTTTTCTTTCCTTTTTTCTTTCCTTCCTTCCTTCCTTCCTTCCTTCCTTCCTTCCTTCCTTCCTTCCTTCCTTCCTTCCTTCCTTCCTGGTGGAGAGGAAAGTGAAGGGGCAAAGGGGGAGGGAGAGACAGAATCTTAAGCAGGCTTCATGCCCAGTAGATCATGACCAATCACACGACCCTGAGATCATGACTTGAGCCAAAATCAAGAGTTAGATGCTTAACTGATTGAGCCGCTCAGGCGCTCCACAAAGATACTTTCATGGACATAATGTTTTTGTCTTGTTTTTTAAAACAAGCTTTTTGTATGTCTGCAGAAATGTGCATAAATCCTGAATATGTAGCTTGTTGAATTTGCATGAATGAACACACCCGTGTAACCAGCATACAGAACACAATCTACTATATATTAGCCTAGCACTTCTCTTGTACTTCTGTCCAGTTCCTTCTGTTCCCTGCAAAGGGTAACTACCATCCTGACTTTTAACATCATACATTAGTTTGCCTGATTTTGAACTTAATATAGTAGGAACCATGGAATGTACTGTTTTATGCTTAGCTTTTACTGAACCTTTTCAAAAAGCGATTTGTCCATGTTGTTGCATGGATAGATTGTTCATTTTCATTACTGTATAGCATTCCATTATATGCCACAATTTATTTATTCATATAATATTCACATACAAGTCTCTTGGTGAATAGATGTGTGCATTTCTTTTAGTTATTTTCATAGAAGTAGAATTACTGGTCATTCATGTATGCATATGATCAGTTTAAAAGATACTGCTAAACAGTTTTCCAAATTGTTTCAATTTAAACTTATACCAGCAGTGTATGAGTGGCCCCAACCCTTAGTGTTTAGGAAACAAAGTGACAAACTTTCTAGTATATAAATTTTCTAGCATATTGATAATGAACTGCCTACTTAATCACCTGAAGAGGTTTTTGTTGGTTTTTGTTTTCCTGTGCCTGGTTTTACTTATACCATTGAACATTTTTCTTTTCCTACAAGAATGTTCCCTGTAAGAGGTCCCATTTAAAGAAAATTGCCCAAATTATCATCCTCTGTGAAGATGATGCTCGAATAACTTGCCTTTCTACATTGAAGTAGGAAGCACTTTCATTTTTGTGTTTTAAGATAGACGGACCAGTGTTTCACATATTGAGAGGAGTATATAATGGATTCCGGTTGTATATCTTATTATTACTCAGGCCAAATTACTTAAGCCCTTGGCAAACCTTGAATTCCCTGTTTCGGAAAAGTACTAGGTCACTGAATGTAGGGGGTTTGGCGATTATTTCCATCTCCTTTGCCTTGCCTTTTGTTATGAGCATAACAATGACATGTTTCTTTTTTCCTATTTACTGAAGCTTCAGAAGGCTGTCTCTGTGACATCAGGAGAAAGCAGAATGCTCTCAAGGGATCTGTAGGAAAAGCTTAACAAAAAACTATTTTCATCAGTGAAAAGTGACTTATATCATGTCATTGGAAAGATCTAGAGCTTACTAACATGATGCAATTATGAGAGATTTGGGAAGTTTTTATCTTAAGTATGGTCAGATATTAGTAATAGAAGAGATTTGTAATGTAACTATTACTTTAGAATAAATCTTATGAATTAAGGTAAAAGATAGAGAATGTTTATTGAGTACTTGTTAGGTGTTGGGCATCACCTGGGGAATGATAACATTATGCAGCAGATAACTTGTGTTCAGGAAGTAGTTGTTTAAGGGAGTGAATGCATTTTTCTTAGAGCTCAGTAGAAGAGAGGGCATCCCCAGTTAACAAGTGTGTTGGGTGTTAAGAAGGCAGGAGGTTGTGTTAGAAATACTTTATATTAAGACAGACCCAGATTGATTCTTAGAGGCTGGGGCTCACTGATTTACTTACGGAGAAACCTTGAATAAGTTGCTTAGCTTCTCTGAGTCCAAGCCTCCTATTCTAAAATGAGAATAATAATACCTATACTGTAGGATTGTTAAGATTAGAGGAAATGTATGTAGAGGGCACAGTGCTGGGTTCAGAGTTGTATTTAGAGAAGGGTAGTTTTTTTATTTTATTTTATTTTACTTATTTATTCATTCATGAGAGACACACCCACACACACAGAGATGCAGAGACACAGAGAGAGAAGAGGGAGAAGCAGTCCCGTGGGGAGCCCGATGCGGGACTCAATCCTGGCACCACAGGATCATGCCCTGAGCCAAAGGCAGAGGCTCAACCGCTGAGCCACCCAGGTGTCCCAAGGGTAGTTGTTGTTGGTCTTTTTAATCACCTGTTTGCAATTCAGTACATGATTTATAGATGTATGTATAGGGTATATGGGAAAATCCCGTCTGGAAACTTCCTTTAGTTATAAAGTTTTCTCTTCAGATGGTACCCCTTTGCAGTCAATCTTCCACTGTGACCCTGGGCAACCAGTGATCTGCTTTTTGTCATAGATTGATTTTTAGACATATGTTCTAGAATGTAGACGTATGTTTTCATATCTCTTGGATGAATTCCTAAAATAGAACACTGGGTTATGTGGTGAATATATGTGTGTTTTCATTTTTTATAGTTTTATGAGGTATAATTGATATCCAGTAAATTGCACATATTTTAGCTGTATGATTTGATGAACTTATATATATACATTTAATTATATTAAATAAACATATAAATATACATATATTTATATAAATTTATGGGTGTGTGTATATGTGTATATATACATATATATAAAATGTATATATATACACACTCATAAAGCTATCATCACAACTAAGGTAATGAACATATCCATCACCCTCCACAGTAACTTTTTAAAATATTCTCTCCCATTCCTCTGATCTCCCACTCTAGGCAACCACTGATTAACTTTCTGTCACTATAGATTAGTTAGCAATTTCTAGAATTTTATAGAAATTAATTGGAGTATCTACTTTTTTGTCTGACTTCTTTTACTCAATTGTTGTGAAGTTCATGTATACTGTTGCATGTGTCAATAGTTTATTTCTGTTTGGTGTTGATAATCCATTTTAAGGATATAACATTTTGCTTATCTATTCATCTGCTAATGGTCATTTGGGTAATTTCCAGTTTTTGGCTACTACAGACTTAAGTGGCTATAAATATTCAAGTACAAATCTTTGATGGGTACGTGCTTTTCCTTCCTTCTCTGGTATACAGCTAGGAGTATGATGGCTGGGTCATGTAGTGGATATTTACATTTGTAAGAAACTGCTAAACTGTTTCCAATGTGAACTTATAATTTTACATTTCCAGGCAGTGTATGAGAGTTTGAGTTGCTCCATGTACTCATTAACATTTGCTATGATCAGTATTTTTAGTTTTAAGCCATTTAATGGTGTTTCTAGTGGTCTGGCATAATGGTGTTTCATTGTGTTTGTAATTTGGATTTCCCAAATGACCAGTGGCCCGTGAGCACTTTTACATGTGTTTATAAGCCAGCCATATATCTTGTTTGGTGAAGTATCTGTTCAAAACTTTTGCCCATTGGTTGGATATATGTTTTGCAGATATTTTTCCCAGTCTGTAGCTTTTTAATTTTTATAGAAGTATTTTTCCAAGAGCAAAGATTTTTTTGCTTTGTTGCAGTCTAATTTTGATGAGGTCTAATTTATTGATTTTTCCCCTTTATAATTAGTATTTTTTTGAATTATATTGAAGAGATTTTTATCAACTTCTAAGCAGTTTTAAGGTGTTAGCTCTTAATTTTAGGTCTGTGATCCATTTCCAGGCAAATGGTAAAGATAAGGCTCGAGATTAATTTTTTTGCACTTGGCTGTAATGTGAAATGGAAAGGGCCAGTTTGTTTGCTAGTGTAAAAATCAGGGGACATAGCATCTTTGTCTGTGATCACATTTAAGTCACTTAAGTTCTTCAGGCACCGTTCCCCCCTCTTGCCTCCATATAATATAATGAGTTGTGCCTGACAGAATTTAAGGTTCCATCTTGCTTGAGCAGAGTATCTTCAATTGTAGGATAAAGATGTTGAATCCCAGTTTATTATTTCATCCATTGAGTGGTGCCATTGGTCATCCCTTTGGGCATAAGGTCCTTGGAGAGGTGAATGGTTTCACAGCTTTTTAAAAAAGTGTCATTTGTAAGGCAAAGAGTCATAATTCAGAAGGTGCCTGTGTTTCATTAAGGATTGGATACAATAATATGATTAAAGAAAAAATACTCATTTTGCTGAACTAGAAAATATCAGAAAATAGTTTTTCTTTCAAGAGTTCTACATATTATAGATTTGGTGTGGAGATGTTTGGGGCAGAATTAGAGTTATTTGGCCTGCATAAAAATATTTTACATGCTCATGTATGAAAAATCAGACTTTTCAGTCTGACTGACTTAGAATTGTCATAGAAATTCTCTTGATAATAAGTTTACAAACTTGTCTGCTTGGACATTCTCTTGGTAATAAAATTAAACTAATTTGCTTGAAAAGTAGGTAATCTTGAAGAGGGAAGGATTCACAAAAGTACATACAACCTGGCTATATGGGGGAAAAGGACACCTCTCCTTGAGGCTCTGATAATGGTGGGGAAGCACGGGGTGGGGGGTTGGTTTATACATGTGGATGGTGTATATGTGTAACTCACAAAATTTTCTAGTCATATGGAGGATTTTCCCAGAAATTTTCTGTTACTGATTTCTAGTTTAATTCTGTAATAGTCACAGAACATTCTCTACTTTGCTTGACTTCTGAGGTTTTATGACCCAGATCATGATTGATCTTGGTGAATTTTCCATGCATACTTGAAAAGCGTGTGCATTCTGTTGTTGGGTATAATGTTCTATAAGTGTGAATTAGGTCAAGTGGGTTGATGGTATTTCTCAGGTCTTCTATATCTCCAATGTTATTTTCTGTGTACTTATTCTATTAATTACAAAGATTGGAGTATTGAAGTCTCTATACATGTGGATTTGTCTACTTCTTTCAAATCTGTCAGTTTTAGTAGTTGTTCACATGTTTTGGTTTCTGTATTTAGGTACATATACAGTTAGGATTATTTTCTTGGTGACATAACTCCTTTATAGTTATGTAATATTTATCTTTATCCCTAGAAATATTTTTTGTTTTGAAATATAGTTTATCTGATATTAATATACTCTAGCTTTTTTTTTTTTTTTGGTTAGTGTTTATCCAGTATATCTTTTACTTTTTTTTTTTTTAAGTAACTTTGGAAGGAATTATTTTAGGTTTCTAGAACACTCACAAAAATAGTTCAGAGAGTTTCTATATACTTTTCATCAGTTTCCTCTAAAGCTAATATCTTACATAACCTTGGTACTTTTGCCAAAACTAAGAAATTAACATAGGCACATCACTATTAACTGAACTATAGATTATTTTGATTTCATCAGTTTTTTCACTAATGTTCTTTTCCTCCAGGAAACCACATTGCATGTAGTTGCCATATCTCCTTAGTCTCCTCTTGGCTGTGATGCTTTCCTAGTCTTCCCTTGCTTTTCAAGATTTTGATAGTTTAAAGAGTATTTGGTAGAATGTCTCTCAAGTTGTATTTGTCTAATGCTTTTCACATTATTATATTGGGGTTTATGGGCTTTTGGGAAGACTACCATGGAGATGAAATACCTTTCTCATCCCATCATTTTAGGGGATACATGCTATCACTACAATTTATCACTGGTGATGATAATCTTGATTACTTGGTTAAAGTAGTATCTGCCAGGTTCCTCCAAGGTAGAAGTGGTGAGAGAGGACCTCTCTTGTTTCTGATCTTAGGGGGAAGGCATTCAGTCTCTCACCATTAAGTATGATGTAAGTAGTCCTAATTTGCTGACAGTTTTTATTAGGAATGGATGGTGAATCTTGTTGAATATTTTTCTGAATCTAATTTGTATGATATATGGCTTTTCTATCTTAGTTTTTTTAATATGCTGAATTACATTGATCAGTTTTCAAATGATGAACCAGCCTTGCATTCTTGGGATGAAATCTATTTGGTATAAATCTTTTTAAATATTTCAGGGCTCTATTTGCTACTATATTTTGGAGGATTTTTGCAACTAATGTAATGAGAGATATTGACCTACAGTTTTCTTATATCTGTGCCTAGTTTTGGTTTTAGGAGAATGCTCATGAAATGATTTGGGAAGTGGTTTCCTATCTTCTGGAAGAGGTTGTGTAGAACTGGTAGGATTTCTCCCTTAAATGTTAATTTTTTTTTTTTAAGTTATCTCTACTCCCAACATGGGACTTGAACTCACAACCCTGAGATCAAGAATCCCATGCTTCATTAGCTGAATCAGCCAGGTGCCCCATATTTCTTCCTTAAATGTTAGGTAGAATTCACCAATGAAACCATCTGGGCTTGGGATTTTCTTTTTTGAAAAGTGTTTAACTAAAAATTCAATTATTTAATAGATATAGGGCTATTTGGGTTGTCTGTTTCTTCTTAAGTGGGTTTTGGTAGTTTTTTTCTTTCAAGTACTTAATTGTATTCCATCTAAGTTATTGAATTTATGGGCATTGAATTCGCTATGCTAGTATTTCCTTTTATTTTTATTTTATTTTATTTTTTTAAGATTTTATTTATTTTTTCATGACAGAGAGAGAGGCAGAGACACAGGTAGAGGGAGAAGCAGGCTCCATGCAGGGAGCCCAAGTGGGACTCGATCCCTGGTCTCCAGGATCACACCCCGGGCCCAAGGTGGTGCCAAACCGCTGGGCCACTGGGGCTGCCCTAGTGTTTCTTTTTAATGTTTGTGGGATCTGTACTGATATCCCCTCTTTGATTATCGATATTGATAATTTGTGCTTTCTTTTTTTAAACCTTTTTCTTGTTTACATTTGATGTTTATCAATTTTATTGATCTTTTAAAAGAACCAGCATTTGATTTCATTTTTCTTTTTTTTTTTAAATAAATTTATTTTTTATTGGTGTTCAGTTTGTCAACATACAGAATAATACCCAGTGCTCATCCCGTCAAGTGCCCCCCTCAGTGCCCACCACCCAGTCACCTCCACCCCCCGCCCTCCTCCCCTTCCACCACCCCTAGTTCGTTTCCCAGAGTTAGGAGTCTTTCATGTTCTGTCTCCCTTTCTGATATTTCCCACATATTTTTTCTCCTTTCCCCTTTATTCCCTTTCACTGTTTTTTATATTCCCCAAATGAATGAGACCATATATTGTTTGTCCTTCTCCGATTGACTTCTTTCAGTCAGCATAATACCCTTCAGTTCCATCCACATCAAAGCAAATGGTGGGTATTTGTCGTTTCTAATGGCTGAGTAATATGTTATATATATTTTTTGTATTGTAATGTTTTCTCTATAAGTTTCATTGATTTTTATTCTGTATTTAACATTTCCTTCATTCTCCTTACTTTGCATTTAGTTTTCCCTTCTTTAATTTCCTAAGGTGGAATCCTACTTTATTGATTTTACTTAAATCTTCTATTGTATTACATGCATTTTAAAGCTATGTGTTTTCCTCTAGGCACTGCTTTAACTGCATTCCACAAATTTTGATTTTTTTTTTTTATGTCTTCATTGTCATTTAGTTGAAATAAGAAAACTTTCTTTCAGGGGTGTCTGGATGGTTAAGCTTTCATTTCTGACTCTTGATTTCAGCTCAGATCATGATTTCAGGGTGGTGAAATCCAGCCCCATCTCAGGCTCTACACCCCGCCCACCCGGAGTCTATTTGAGATTCTTTCTCCATTTCCCTCTGCCCCTCCCCCTACTCTTACATGCTCTCCCCCTCTCTCCCTAAGTAAATAAAATGAAAAAATAAAACCAGCAAAAACGAGGGACACCTGTGTGGTTCAGTAGGTTAAGTGGTTGCCTTTGGTTCAGGTTGTGATCTCAGGGTCCTGGGATTGAGCCCAGCATTGAGCTCCCTGCTCAGCAAGGAGTCTGCTTCTCCCTCTCTCTGCCCCCTTACCCCCAGTCACACCTTTCCTTGTGCTCTTTCTCTCAAATAAATAAATACAATCTTAAAACAAACTTTCTTTCAAGACTTCTTTGACTCATGAGTCATTTAGAAGTCTATTAATTCCCACATATTGGAGGATTTTCCAGGTATCTTTTTGTTACTGATTTCTCATTTAGTTCCATTACAGTTTGAGAATGTACTTTGCCTGATTTCTGTGACTATCTCTTCTTTGCCCACAGCAGCTCTGATTTAATTTCTTACGATTACCTTCTTTGTTTGGTGTGTACTCTAGCCATTCTTTTCATTAAACATAGCAGGTACACATCTACCTTGGATTTTGCTCTTGTTCCTTTTGCTTTTAATATGTTTTCCCCAGAAATCTGCTAGGTCTATTATTTCCTTGACATCTTTATTCATATGTGGATTGCTTGTCCATCTCAGATAAATGGCACCATCATCTGCTCACAGGTTAAAAACCTGGGAGTGTCCTCAATCTTTCCTGTTCCTCATCTCTGATATTTAAGCAGATTTTCTTTTACAAAATATGAATGCTTATAAGGTTTCTGTAGTTTTCTTATATAGGCATTAAAAAGCCCCCGCATTTCTTTATTCAGGATGGTTTTTAAATATTGTATTAGCAGAAACCTGCTGAAGGGTCAGAATTCCAATGTTTTAGTCATTTCTTTTGATATATTAG
Source organism: Vulpes lagopus (assembly GCF_018345385.1). Lineage (NCBI taxonomy): Eukaryota > Metazoa > Chordata > Mammalia > Carnivora > Canidae > Vulpes > Vulpes lagopus. The sequence continues at coordinate 10,178,189 of NC_054829.1, read as the reverse complement.
TGGGTAAATAGATGTGACCTCTTATTTTCTTTTTTAGGAAAAATTTTCTTAATGTTCCAAAAAAGTATATATTTTATTAGTTTAGCTCTAGTTTCTTACTTATTATAGGAATATATATGTTTATATGTATATATTTACGTACATATGTAAAATTAGTTGAGACTAATTTTGTTTCTTTTTTTAGGCAACAAGAGCTATAAAACTTGTGTTTTACTTTTAATCCTTGTTGCTAAGAGACAGCACAGCCACTAACCAGCTGTGTGACCTTGGGAACATCATTTGGCATCTCTATTTTGTTAAGTGAGAGAGATGTACTTAGTCATGCTGTTAAGACCTTTTCTTGCACTATGACTATACACTTAATTCAGTGCTCACTGCAGCTATCAGCTAACCTCCATTTCTCTATTCCTTCAAAAATATTTACTTATCTGTCTTTTAAAAAAAAGCTCACAATAGGAGCACCTGGATGGCTTAGTCGATAAAGCGTTAGATTCTTGGTTATGGCTCAGGTCATGATCTCAGGGTTCTGAGATCAAGCATCTGGCTTGGTGCTCAGAGCGGAGTCTGCTTGTCCTTGCCCTCTGTTTCTCTCCCTTCCCCATAAATAAATAAAATCTTTAAAAAATAAAAAAAGGCCAGGGTATATGTGTCAGCTATGATTCTTTTGACTTGTATTTTAAAAATATTAAAATGTTCAATATTTTGCATGTTTAAATGTGTGCTTCTCTAAATTCTTTTGTGCAGGTAAATAGTTATAAAAATAGAATGACTTGTTATTTCATCAAATCATTATTTTGTAAAAATCATTACATATTGTGATTTATAAGTCCATTTACTACTTAGTATTTTTATAATTCCCACATAAGTAGCACATGAACCTAGTCTTCTGGACAAGATATTAGAATAATTTAAGTAAGCTATATGTCATTTTTTATTCATATATATGAGTAAATTAACTCATGTATTCCTATTTACTCACTGAATTATGTGGTATAATTAGCAACTGTATTTCCTTCAACACTATATTTCTTTTAAAATAGAGGACTGGTAATTCATTTATTGCTGGGAGGAATAATAGGAATGTCTAAAATAATTCTTTAAGGGACAGAAGGGAGAAAATTGACTTTATTTCTCTTAAAATATATGCATGAAATTAGTTAATTACTTAAAAATCTTAAAACAAAAAAAAAATTAAAAAATAAATAAAAGTCTTAAAACAGACTTTAATTTTAAGTAATCTCTACACTCAACATGGGGCATGAACTTAAAATCCCAAGATCAAGAGTCACATGTTCCACTGACTGAGCTAGCCAGATGCCCCTGAAATTAAATTAAGAGTTATTTAGGAACTCATAAGAAATACCATAGGACCAATAATTTTGTTTTATATAAATTAGATTCTTGCTTTATGGGGATATTGCCCTGACCCTGACTTGAACAACTTCCATAGTCTATAGGTGTTGATTTCTTCATTGTCACAATGTGAGCAGGTGAATTATGTTTTCACAGATTTGGAAATCATGTCATGGAGATGGTCACTGCTTCAGTCCCTCTTTAACACACTGCCTGCTATCATTAGCTTTAGAGAAGAGGAAGCTTTTCAAGCAAATTTTGCATATTGATTTTGGGTTGACTGATGAACTTTTTACATTTTATAATTGACTTTGTTTGTGTTACATTTCTTCTGATTTGGTGCTTCATTTGCAGTGCTAATGAAGACAGGAACCACTGTATGTTGTTTGGGACTCTTTCTGGGTCATATTATCCACCCCTAGATTTCAATGACTATCTCCATGACATACTTTCCAAATTTGTGGTGATAGCCTTTGGTTTTGCTCATGAACTTTGGGCCAGATCTGCCTGCTGAGTGTCTCCACGAGGATGTCTCTGCTAGAATGGCTTGCTGGCTTTTCAAACTTAGTATGCCCAAAACTGAATTCACCACTTTTTATCTAATTGTGCCTTCACTAGTCATGGAGCCTGACCATCCTTTCAAATCATCCTGGAGGGAAACCTGGGAATGAGTTTTACTCTTCCTTTTTCCTCCAGTAATTGGTTTTATATCAAGTCCTATTGATTTTATTTCTGCAAGAAACCATTTCTTCTCTTTCTACTCTAATTCAGACACATAGAATCAGAATGCTTTGTTTTCATTGTTTTCTTTTTTATTTCCAGAGCACAGTGACTGGCAAATCATAAGCGTTCAGTATATCCTTATAAAACGATTGAATGATTCCCATCTAGCATGGAACTTTTGAACATACTGTTCCTTTGACTCTCTTTTTTCATCTATTTCTGCTCATTTTTCAGGTCTCAGCTCTTCAGGGAAGCCCTCCTGTGGCCTCCAAATTAAGTGATGTTCTCAATAGTGCTCTGTACTGTTCCTTGATAGGTCCTTGCACACTTGAGATGATTTAATTGATTGTCATTTAATACTTGTCTTCTCTGACTGTGAATTCTAATCAGGCAAGGGCTGTGTCTGTTACCACCATATCCCTGCCAAGGCTTAGTTCACTGTCCAGTATAGAGTAGGTGCTTAGTCTTTGCTAGCTAACAGGGTCTATGGCCAGGCATAAAGCAGCATTAGATTATGATGGAAAATCCAGAACCAGTGCCTGGCACCCAACAGGTCCTGATTAAGTACTTCCTGACTTATTAAACATATAGTCCTCCTGTGTTCTATAGGTCAAGTAATCAGGTCTCTTCCCCTTCCTGTGGTAGCAGTTTATCATCTTTTCTTCCTGTAGGTACCAGGGATTTGGCCTGCTTTTATCTCTTTTTTACTCTTCTATTTTCCCTCCTGGGTTTCTCTCTTACTAGGTTGGCAGCTATGTAAATGGAATCTTCTTAGCTATCCCTTTTTCCCTGCTTTGTCCTAATATGTCAAAATAGTCTTTAAAAATATTTTTAAAGAGATTTTTACTACCGTGTTAATGGAGAAATGGAAAGTCTTATTAAAAAAAAACCAAAAAAACAGATTACGGTGTTCCCATGAATTTTCTGAGTTTGTGTAGTACTCCTGACCTTATATTTTGCATACCTTTCAACATTTCTGCTGTAGCTTATTTATGTAGGGCAGACCTTGGTAATTTTTCCTTTTACTCTTTGCAAAACACTGTGGAACAATGATCTTTTACTGTTTTTTTTTTTTTTTTTTTTTTTTTTTTTTTTACCACGACCTACAATAAGAAATACATTTAAATTGTGACCTGGCATGTACACACACGTTTGTGTGTGTGTGTGTGTGTGTGTGTGTGTGTGTGTATAACTAAAACTAAGTTTTAATAATTCTTCTTCTATGTATAATAAGATAATATATCAAAGTTAACATTAAGTAGTCTTGATATGGTTAATAATTGCCCTTTAATACGTTCATTCCACACCAGGACAAGTGAGGATAATAATGCTTACCTTGTAAACTGCTTTGAGATTTAATGTGGGGCACAAGGGAGAAAGGGAAGGTGAAAGTAATTCCAAGATGTATACCTGGAGAGTCAGAGGGCTGTTTGTCCCTGTGTTGGTAGACTGAGGGGAAAGGAGCTCACTAGTTGATACATGAAGTTGGAGAGCCACTCAAAAGGAAATGCTCTCTGTATAACTGGTGATACTTGGTTCCATCAAGAGAGGAGTTTGTTCTTCACAATGAACATGCACCTTCTGCATATTCTATTAACGTGGCACCGTAATATAGAGTGGAAATTGTCAACTAAAGAATTTATTGTAACATGAATATTACTAAATCATGTGCTAATTTTTCTCTTGCAGTATTGTCAACTTAGACACATTTTTAGGTTACCGGTTTAGCTACTTCTTATAATGTGATGTTATCCTGGGTATAGTGGCCCTAGGTTAGGTATAGGCTAGAAGTCATAGGTTGGAGTCCTATCTGGCTCTAATCTTTAGTAGTTGGTTGGCTTTGGGTAAGTTGCATTTTTTTTCTGGGCCTCAGTTTCTTCAATTGCAAAGTATGGATAGAATATATTACTCTTATATTGTGAACATTAATGTGATTACATGAAGGGTCTTGACTGGTACATTGTAGATCCTTAAATGTTAATTTTTCCTTTACCCTTCCTTTGGTACTATAAAAAAAGTATAATACGTTTCTCTATGATTCTAAGCATAATGACTAAGAAGGGTAGAATGGTTCCCTAACTATATATAAAGTTGGTACTTTGAAGATTTAACATTATTCAGAATTTGATTTTCTAGTACTAACATAGGAAAGTATGCCACATTTGAAAGATGACTGCTACTGTGGGTTGGTACTCTGTATCTTCTGCTTTAGATTCCTGAGTCATCTTTGTCTTAAAAGAAGGTTTTGTCTTTCTTGGAAGTTTTTATTTTCTGAGGTAATCATTTATTTTGCTCTAGTCATTAAAAGAAACTGTTTAATAATTTACTTGGAATAAAGAAATAATGTCAACGATGTGAAGTTTACTTTTGTTGGGAACTCAAAACAAGGCCTTCTGGCATCTGCTTCATTGTTACAAATTCAAACAGCATCAGTAGCTTCTGTGTTATATTTTTGAGTGTGAAATGAGAGCTGCGAGGATTAGGATCACAGACTGTGTATATACAAATCATAGTTTAACAGTAGCAAAGCTAGAGTTTTCAGATTAATTTCTCTGGTAGTGACTGATCATGATATGTCCTCATTTTTGCATAACATCTGTTCCTTCCCTTTTCCCTTTCCCCATGGTTTAAGATTCAATAAAAGGTGATGGTTGCTCTGCTAGGAAAAGAGATAGGACTTTTCCCTATACAGTCAGAATTCTTAGTGTCTGCATCTGTCCTCCTCATTAGAGTTTGAGCTCTTTGAAGGTTGAAGCAAGGTGCAAGGATAGAGAAAGGCAGTATTGTCAGTCTCCAGATGTGTTCTAACACTTGGCTCTAGTCTTCTTTGTGGGAAGGGCATGGGTTTCATAAACTAGCACAGATAGCCTCATTTTTGGAGACCCAAGATCATGTTTCTGAAAGTGCTTTGGGCAGTATGATACACTAAGCATTTCTGGTCTTTTTCTTGATTTCCCATGAATTATCATTCTGTTTCCCTCCGGCATCATTGAGGACCAGCTGTTTCTGAAATCATATGTTTTTAGAAGCATTACATAGCATAGTTATACAGTTTTCTCTAGTAATTCTCTATAGCTTAGGAGTAGGAGTAGGATAGAAAGCACAGATGGATGGGTTTGGTATTGGCCAGGTGCACAGGTTGGAAGAGAGGCAGTGTGGTACCTGGGTTTTAGAGTTATACAGTCTGGATAACTCTGTGCAGGCATCTTTCTAGGCTCTACTTTACTTCATCTATAAAATGGAGCTAATAAAAGTGTCTACCTCATAAGATTGTGAGCATTGAGTAATGTGACTGCAAGCAAGGTGCCCATTTAGCATAATGCCTGACATACAGTGTATCAGATACTATTTTTGTTGCTGTTGCTGTCAAGGAGGAGGAGAATTGAAGGAGGAGGTGATTGGTGAAGAGTGGCTGGAGGAAACAGCCGGGGAGATTCAGGTTGCTGAGAAAGAAAGTGAGGCATTATAGGAGGAGTATTAGAAACTGGAGAATAAGAAGGAATTGACAGGTTAGAAATGGGATCTGGGTAAAAAAAAATGGATTTAGTGATAGAGAAGTAGATAATAATTATGGTCAGCAAGTGAGATCACAGGGTTTGAGACTCTAGAGATGAGCATTTCTAGGTAAGGGGAAGATCCAGCCTGTGACAGTGGTTGCTGATGTGAATTAGAGACAAATTCAGTTTAAATCAACAAAATATTTATGGAGCTTTTCCTGTGTGCTAGATATTGCACTAAGCGTTGGGGAATGGAAAATTTGGGCAACACATCACTGGATTAGAAGGGGTAAAGAGCTAGCTATTTGCCATTCACCTACATGCTGAAGTTACCCATGACAATGGCAGGAGCTCAGGTGACAAGGAAGACTGGAACTTCGTTACAGCAGAAAATGCTTGAGTGGATTGATTTGTTTTTCATTGGTTTAAGATATTACTATAAATGGCTCTTTAAAATAGGTGCATCTCCCAATGGGAGTAAAATAATTAGTAACATTAATTTAGAATTTAGGAGATAGCTGTCCTAAATTCATTTATTTAACTAGTCTTTTTTTTTTCCCTCCCTCTTTCCTTTTTAGCCACTAGTGTACATATTAGATGATTAACCCAGTTCTTTTTGGTTTTAGAGGAGTGATTTGCTGAGTGGGCTTGTGTCCTTTTTGTTTCTGAGTGAGTATCCTTGAAAGGGAACATGTCCCAAAGAATAGCACAACAGAGACAAAAAGGAACAGCACATTTTGTAGCCAGACTGATGGTTCCTTGTGCCTTTCAGCTGAAAGTTGTAGGTTTTGAAGTTTAGGAACCTTACTTTTTTGTTGTTGTTTTTTAAAGTATGACACTGAATCAACATTTATTTTAAAATTACGTATATTTTATCAAATAGCAATAAAATGAATTTACACTGTCGATTTAAACCTATGCTGATTGTTTTTGGGTTCATGCCAATCAGTGGCACTCACATACTTCCACACGTGTTTGATTTATTTACCCAACAGGAGATAGCAGCAGGGCCATAGCACCCAGGAACTTCACAGGCATGCAGGCTCAGTATCTCACTTTACTGTCTGGCCAGGTCTATCTTGTCCGTGTCTCTCTTGTCTGATGCACAGCTCCTTCCCACGTTCCTCCTCCTGCTTTTCTCTGATGTGCATTTGAGATGACATGTTACTATACCCCTGCAAAACTGTTTTTGGCCACATTACTGTGAACATTGTTATGGGGAAGAGGAACCCCGTTGCCGTGACTAACAGCAGTAGCGCACAAATGCATTCAACATCAGATGGACCTTCTGCTTCATTTGGGCAAACTGCTACTGTGCACTTGGCTTGTTTCCCACATGTAGTCTAAAAAATGTGAAGAATTTTGCAGTCTCTTAAAAAAAAATTTTTTTTTTTTAAATTCTTTTTCCATCATGGTGGCTCTCATACTATTGTCTCCAGACATGCAGCATCAATATCACCTGGGGACTTGTTACAAATCAGGTGCTCAGGCCTCACCAAGATCTCCTGAACCTGACTCTTTCAAAGCAGGGCCCCGTTTTAAAGGTGCTCTTGGGGGATTCTGGTACCAGGTAAAGCTTGAGAACCAGCACATGGTGGTTACCAGCCTGTGTACATTTCCTTGAAATCTTGGACTTAATATATTTCTGCTAAGCTCAGGGTGTAAGTTGAAACTATGAAATTGTCATTGTTGTAGGTCAACAGTTACTGGATGTTGGCAATCTCACATGGTTCAGCTAGTAGTTACTTTGTGTAAACCAGGGTTTGTTAGACATTTTTTGTTGAGTTGTTGGTATTCTTAGTTGTGGACAGCATTGTGGGATGTTTAGCAACATCCCGGGATTCTACCTACTGGATCACAGTAGCGTCTCTGAAGTTGTGATGGTCAAAACTGTCTCCAGATGTTGTCATATGTGCCCTGGTGCTCTGTAGGTAGGGGGTCGCTCCCAATTGAGAATCACTAGCTAACCCAGTTGCTTTCCTTTTCTAAGCAATAATAGCCAATGCGGTACCTATAATATATACATTTTTCTCCTTGAGTGGGAGAAGGGCTGGACATAAATTAACTATAGAAATTAGATTTTATGTTTAGTAGAGATTATGGTGATTACAGTTTAGCTTCACTTTTTTTGTGTGTTTCTTCATGTCCTGTTTATGGTGATGTTACCAGTAGACTGTTAACTTGGTTCTCTAACATCTTACTGCTGTCAAAGTCTAATGGCATTCTGATTTTGTTTCTGAATAATTTGCTGATTTTGCTGAAGGATTTTTCTTTTTCTATAAAGTCCAGTATTTCTCAGTGTTGATTATGCTTGATTGATTTTCTCAGGCATATGGTGTGCTCTTTTAAATTCTTTTTAATTTAAAGGAAGTTTTCATTTTATAACTTTTTCTTTTTTAAATACCTCCCTTGCTTTGGATTTTTTTCTTTGGGGACTCCTTATTAGAAGTAGGAGCTGGTCTTTTTTCCTTATCTTTTATATTATTTTCTCTCAAATGCTTTTTACTTTCTCTCAAATTTTAAAAATCTTTTTGTTTTAAAATTTTCCTTCTTTTCACCTTTCATTTTTCTTAAAGCATTATTTATTGTATTCATTTACCCTTATGTTCTTTCTAGTTTAGTGGTTTTTGAAATATTTTCTTCATTTCTTTCCTGAGTTCTATCACCGTATTTCTGAGTTTTCATAATTATGATTGATGTGGTTTTTTTTCAATATCTTAAAACGTTTTCTTTCTTTTCCTTTTTTTGCTTGGGGAGAAATAGTAGTTACAGTTAGCTGTTTTGTGGGCATGTCTGTCTTTCACTGTCTTTAGGGATATTAGCCCAATCTTTATTCTCTTTTTCTTTTGGTAGCTCTATATGGAGTTAGATTATGATCCTCTGTGTTTCTCCTTTTTATGTGAAACTAGTTTTATAAACCTTAGAAGGAAGTGTGGTTCAGGGTAGCTTATCTAATTTCAGGATTCTAGAGCTCCTATATATTTATTTCTTTATTTTTACCTCATGTTTAAAATATGATGCTTTACTTTCTGAGGCTTCTGGGTTCTATTTCTCTACATTTATTTGGACCTCGTCTTCTTCCCTTTGTTGTCTTTTGTTTCTATCCTGTTCAGTTCAGATTCTGTTTCCTAGAATTTTTTTTTCAGTGTGAGGCTTTGTCCTAGATATTTTGAGAATTCATAGAAGACTACGATGTAGCTCTTTGAGTTATTAGTATTATGGATGCCTTGAACCCATCAGGTATTGGAGTGTACAAAATCATTCATAGTTTTAGCTGCTGTCTATACATGCAGGATCTTGGGTTTATGTGGGAAATCTCACCATTTGGTTATGTTGTTGTTGTGCATGAATTTTTTATTTTACTCTCCTGGTTGCTCTGTTTTTTTATGGGAAATTCAGGAAATTTCAAAAACGGTGTCTACTGTTGCCACCTTCCTAGATACCCTTCTACCTGTCTTTCTTTTTGTATTCATTTATTTTTTATCTTATACAGATTTATTGAGGTATTATTGAAATACAGAGAACCTGCATATTTAAAATGCAGTCTGATGAGTTTTGACGTAGGTATATGCCCATGAAATCCTCACTGTGATCAAGATAATAAACCTGTCAGTCACCCCTGAAACTTTTCTTATGCATCTTGGCAATCTTAACTTCATTTTTTTTCTTCTTCTCCAGGCAATGGCTGATCTGCTGTTACTATGGTGAATTGTGCATTGCCTGTAAATTTAGATGAATGGACCCATACAGTAGTATGGCTTCTTTCATTCAGCACACTAATTTTGAAATTCGTCCACGTTGTTGTATATCAGTAGTTCATTCCTTTTTATTGCTGATAGTATTCTGCTGTATAAATATATCAGAACTTGGTTATCTACCCACCTGTTAGTGAACATTTGGGTTGTTTCAGTTTTTGTCTATTACAAAACTATGATAAATATTAATGTTCAGGTGTTTTCTGTGAACATAGGCTTTTGTTTCTTTTCAGTGAATATCTAAGAGTGGAATTTCTAGGTTGTTTGGTACGTGTGTTTGTAAGCTTTTAAGAGATTGTCAGACTTTTAAAAAATATGTACCATTTTCTATTTCCATCAGTAGTATATGAGAGTGTCTTCCTTGCCAACATTTGGTTTGTTCAGTCTATAAATTCAGTCATTCCTAGTGGATGTGTAGCAGTTATCTTATTGTAGTTGTAATTTACCTAGTGATTAGTTTTGTTGAGCACCTTTTTCATGTGTTTGTTTGCCATTTGTATATTTTCTTTGAAGTATTGAAATCTTTTGTCCATTATTATTGGATTTTCTTATTATTTAGTTTGAGTGCTTTATATATTCTAGATATAAGTTGTGTGTTGAGTATATATCTTGCAAATATTTTATGCCAGTCTAGCTTGCCTTTTTGTTTTTGTAGCAGTGCCTTTGGAAAGCAAATATTTTATCATTTTTTTAAATGTGCTCATCACAAGTACCCTCCTTAATACCCAGCAAATGTTTTTAGTTTTGATGAGGTTCTTTTTGTTACATTTTTTCTTTTATAATTTATGTTTTTTTGTGTCCTATTTAAGAAATATTTGTCAAACCCAGGTCACTGAGATTTTCTGTTAAGTGTTCCTTTGGAAATTTTATAGTATTGGCTCTTACATTCAAGTCTGTAATCTACTTTGAGTTAATTTTTTGTATATGCTTCAGCCTGGGGAGAGGTTTATTATGTTTTGTATATGGCTATCCATTTGTTCCAGCATCATTTGTTTAAAATATGATCATTTCCTCATTGAATTGTCTTGTCACCTTTGTCAAAAATCAATCATGTATTTATGTTTGAGTCTATGTCCTGGACACTCAGTTCTTTTCTACTGATCTAAAAGATTATCTTTGTACCAGTGCCGAACTATCTTTTTTATTGTAGCTTTATAATAAGTTGTGAAATAAGATGGTATTAGCTCTACTATTACCTTGTTTGTATTTAAATTTGTTTTGGCTATTCTAGATCTTTTGCATTTCCATATAAATTTTATTTTTGCTGTAGACAATTATGTTGTCTGTGAATAAAGCCGATTTGACTTTTTTTCTTTGCAATCCATAAGCCTTTAATTTCTTTTTATTGCTTATTGCCCTGGCTCAGACCAAACCTCCAACACAGTGTTGAATAGAAGTGGTAATGAAGAAAAAAGAACATCTTTTTCTTGTTACTGATTAGAGAGAAAGCATCATTCTTTTACCATGAAATACAAAGGAAGTTGTAAGTTTTTCATAGGAGCCCTTTTATGAAGGGCATTCTTTATCTAGGAATTTTTGGTTTGATGACAGTTTTAAATCATGAATGAATGCTAAATTTGTCAGATTTCTACATCTGTTGGAGATGCTCATATGTGTTTTTTTTAAATTATGTCGATTTTTTAAAATGAAACTTTTTATTTTGAGATAATTATAGATTCACATATAGTAGTAAGAAATAATAGAGATATCCACATATACTGTTTAGCTAATTTCTCTCTATAGTAACATCTTGAAAAACTATGGTACAATATTACAACCAGAATATTGATACAATCAAGATAAGTAAGATTTCTGTCACTGCCTACTCATATTCATATCCCTCCTACTCTACACCTACCTATCTTCTTATAACAAACCCTGGAAACCACTAATTTGGTTCTCCATTTGTATAACTTGTGTCTGCAAGAATTCTAGTTACTTTGCCTTTCCATATAAATTTCCATATAAATTCCATAAAATCTTGTCTGGGTCTCCCAAAATTCTTGTTTAGATTTTTGATATGAATTGTGTTAAATGTGATTTTTGTATTTCATTTTTCAAGTAGTATTGTATTTGTAATTTCAATGTTAATTGTATTCAATTTGGTCAAATGTTTTTTCTGCATTAATTGATATGATCAAGGATATATTTCTTCTTTAACTTGTCAATATGATGGATTACACCCATTCTGAATAATGAACCAGCCTCCCATCCCTGGAGTAAACCCCATTTGGTCATGGTGTGTAACTTTTCCTTTTAGAAATCACTGTATTTTACTTGCTAATATTTTGTTAAGAATTTTTGCATCTGGGACACGTGGGTGGCTCAGCAGTTGAAGCAGCTGCCTTTGCTCAGGGTGTGATCCCGGGATCCCGCAATGGGCTCCCTACAGGGAGCCTGCTTCTCCCTCTGCCTATGTCTCTGCCTCTCTCTCTGTGTCTCATCAATAAATAAACAAATCTTTAAAAAAAAAGAATTTTTGCATCTGTATTTATGAAGAATATTTCTCTGTAGTTTTTCTTTTTGGTCTTTGCATGGTTTTGGTATTTCTGTAGTAATAGGTTCATAAAATAATTTAGGAAGTGTTTCCTCCTCTTCTGTTTTCTGAAAAAGATTGTGTAGAATGGTGCTAATTCTTCCTTAAGTGTTTAGTAGAATTTTCCAGTGAAATTATCTGGACCTGGAGATTTCCTTAGGGAGTTTTGACATAAGAATTCAGTGTCCTTAATGGTGGTAGGACTATTCAAATAATCTATTTCATATTGGATGAGTTATGATGGTTTGTGTGTGTGTGTGTGTTTGTGTGTGTGTGTGTTTTAAAGGAACTGGTCCATTTGGTCTAAGTTGTCAAATTTATGTGTTGAATTATTTGTAGCAATCTCTTATTAATTTTTTGGTGTCTGTAAGGTTTGTAGTGATACCCATTCCAACCTTGATATTGATAATTTGTGTCTTTTCTCATTTTTAATTTGCCAGTCTTACTAAAATGTAGTCAATTTTATTGATCCTTTATTCCTTTTTTTTTTCCCTTGATAGAGAGCATGAATGGTGGGGGAGAGAAAATCTTAAGCAGGCTCCATGCCCAGTATTGGAGCCTGATGTAGGGCTTGATCTCATGACTCTGAGATCATGACCTGAGCTAAATTCAAGAGTCAGATGCTTAACTGATGAGCCATCCAGGTGCCTTGATTTTATTGATCCTTTAGAAGGATGAAGTTTTTGTTTAATTTGCTTTCTGTATTTATGTCATTACTTTTTCTGTTTACTATTTTCTCCTGTTTGTATTGTGATTCCTTTGTTCTTCTAGGTTCTCATGGTAGAAATTATTGTAGATTTTTCCTGTTTTCTAATTTATGCATTTAGTATTATAAATTTCCCTCTATGCACTGCTTTGACTGTGTCCACAAATTTTGATACATTGTACTTTCATTTTCATTCAGGTAGATGTATTTTTTTATTTTCCTGGGACTCCTTCATTGGCCCATACATCATGTAGAAGTGTGTTAGTTTCCAAGAATTTTAGATTTTTAAATGATCTATTATTGATTTCTAGTTTGATTCCATTGTAGTCAGAGAAGAATATTTATGATTTCAATTTTTGGCAACATATGTAGTAAAATACGAGACAGAGAGCATGAGAGACAGAGCATGAGCAGGAGGAGGGGCAGAGGGCAGGGAGAAGCAGACTCCCCACTGAGAGGGAGCCCACCACAGTGCTGGATCCCAGGACTCTGAGATCATGACCTGAGCCAAAGGCAGATGCTTAATTGGCTGAGCCACCCAGGCACTTCTTGATTTCAAGTTTTAAATATTTGTTGTGGCTTGGGATGTGGTCTTTCTAGACCTATTATCCTTTGGGCGCTTGAATGTGCAATCTGTTGTTGGATAGGGTGTTCTAAAAATATCAGATCTTGTTGGCTGATGCTGTTGAGTTCTCTTGTGTCCATGATAATTTTGTTTCCTTGTTTGATCAGTTGTTGAGAGAGGGTTATGGAAATGTCCATCTACCTGTGTATGTGTCTATTTCTTCTTTGGTTATATAGGCTTTTGTTTCACATATTTTGCAACTCTGTTTGGTGTACACACATTTAGGATTGCTGTGTCTTCCTGGTAGATGGTCTCTCATCATTATATGATAAGGTTTCTGGTGATTTTCTTTCCTCTGAGGTTTACTTTATCTGGTACTAATCTAGCCATTCCTACTTTCTTTTGATTTGTGTTTCTGTGCTTTATTTTCAATCTGCTGCTATTATTCTATTCACGATTAGTTTCCTGTAGGCTGCATTTAATTGAGTCATATTTTAAAATCCACTATGCCAATTCCTGTCCTTTAATTGATGTATTTAGACTATTTACATTTTATGTAATTAATGCTATTTAAAAACTTAATGCTATTTTAGGCTTAAATGTGCCATTTACTTTTTGTTTTCTGTTTGTTTTTATGTTCCTTCAATGTAGCATTTTGTCTTCAGATCTATTAGATTTCTAATACCATATTGTTTTTTGCTTAATTGCGAAGTTAGTGAACAAAATTCACCAGTGTTCTGTGCAATATTAGATATTCCTGACATCGGTTCATTTCATGAGTCATCCATTCATGCATCCTTTTAAGAGACACTTACAGTATCTCTGCTCTGGGCCAGGAGTTGTCTTATGACACATTACTTTCTCAGATGTTTCTCTTCTCCTTTCTCAGATATTTCTCTTCTGTCCCAGTTCTTTAGTGGCATGTTTCCTGTGGCTGCCATAGGAAATCACCACTACCTGGATGGCCTAAAACAACAGAAATTTATTCCCTCATGGGTTTGGAGGCAAGAAGTCTGAAATCGGTATCACAAAGTCTAAATGAAGGTGACAGCAGGACTCTAAGGGGGAATCTGTTCTCTGCCTCTTCCAACTTCTGGTGGTTGTTGGCATTCCTTGATTAGTAGCGGCATTGTTCCCATCTCTGCTCTGTGATCAGATTCCCTTCTCCTGTTCGGTCTGTCTTCTTCTCTGAGTGTGTCTTTTAAGGACACTTGGTATTGGGTGTATAGCCTACTTGAATAATCCAGGACGATCTCTTGGTCTCAAGATTCTTTTTCAAATTAAGATAACATTCATAGGTTCCAGGATTAGGATGCAGATGAATTTTATGGAGGGCCAACATTTGACCCACTAGAAGTACAGTTGACCGTTGAACAACATGGATTTGAACTGTGCATGTTGGCTTACATGCAAATTTTTTCGGTAAATACACGACAGTATTGTAGATGTATTTTTCTCTTATGAATTTATTCATAACATTTTATTATCTCTAGCTTGCTTTATTTGTAAGATTATAGTATATGATATGTATACAAAATATGTGTTAATAGACTATTTAGGTTATCAGTAAGGCTTCTGGCCAGCAGTAGTTATGTTTTGGGGAAGTTGAAAGTTTATGCAGATTTTGGACTGTATAGGGGGATGGCAGCCCTAACTTCCATGTTGTTCAAGGGTCATCTAGAGTATATGTAACTTTAATTTCCCTTTTTGATCTTCTTCCCATCTTGGCATGGGTCCCTTCTTTTACTCTCTTCTCATTTCCTTTTTGGTTTTGTCGTCTTAAGTATTCACTTGGAGAGTGTCAAGGATGTGAAACAATTGTACTGACCTATATTTCACTGCCATATTGCAACGGGTAAAAGCCTTTCTTCACAATGGGCAGCTCCATTTAGAGTCAGAATATACTTCTTATTAACAGAACTTATTAAACTGAAGCCAATAAATGTAGTACTTTAAGAAATTATTTTTTTAATGTATGTTGCAAGTATGTGCACATGTCGCTTGACTAATGCTTTAAGAACAAAGACTTTTCTGTGTGGAAGTAGTTTCTCAGAGGAGTCCAAACACCTTGTCCAAGGTACTTAGGCCCCTAGAGTGTCACTGAGATTATTTTGGGAAAGCCTTAGTGACCTAATGAATGTTATATCAAAAAGGTACTGAATAAATATATCTCACTGACCTTTAAGAATAATGAATATATCTTTAAGAAATTTCTGGCAACTTTAGAGTTTAACTAAGTGCAACAGTGATTTCGTTGTACTAGAAGAAAGTTGTGTGATTCTGTGGTAGTCGATTTTGTTGCTGTGTGTGCTGTTGCCATAGTTATTATTATTTTACCATAATGAACCTTTACAACATCTCTATATGTTTTTTTGTAAAGTACAGTAAGTTGGCAGATCACAGGAAAAAATGAGGTAGAGTTTTAAAGGAAGTGTTTAAAAATCTCATCAAGACTTTCTGGACTTAAGACATGTATTTAGAGAATCTGGTTTTAGCATAAGCATAATTAATATCTTCATGCTTTTGTTACAAGATTTACTTGATGAAATTTCAGGTCTGGTTTTATTTTTATATCTAAATGATGTGTTGAAGGTTTAAAACTTTGTCAGATGTCTGCGTATTTATTATTAAAAGCAGATCAATCCCTGCTTTTTATATATAGTCGTGAGCTAGGCCCTTGGCTTGTAATCACGAATCTTAAATCTTGTTTTCTCTGTAAGTGCTGGCCAAGATGTCCAAGGAACGAGTGTGATTGCAAACCTTCCATTCCTCATGCGGCAGAACCCTGCTGAGACGCTTCGGAGAGTCTTGCCAAAAGTCAGAGTAAGTTGGTGCCAAATAAGATTCGCATTTACCATTTTTCCAGTAGCGTGTTGCCATGGTCAGGAGGAGGTTTCAGAGTTTTGGATGGCTGATATTTTGTGCTTAATTGTGGAGCGGAGGAAGTATTATGATACATATTTTGAATCATAATGAAAATATTTAGGAAGATTAGCTGATGAAAATGGGAAAAATCCAGATCTCAAGTTGTGAATGTTTCTTTAGTCGTATTCTCATGAGAGATATTTTATTTTCTTCAAAAAGACTGTTTATTTCAGAGAGGGGGGCTGTGGTTAGGGACAGAGAGAGGGGGAAAGAGAATCTCAAGCAGACTCTGTGCCAAGCATGGAGCCCAACATGGGGCTTGATCTTACCCTGAGGTAAGATCATGGACCCCGAGGCCATGACCTGAACCTAAACCAAGAGTCGGAATGCTTGACTGACTGTACTACCCAGGTGCCCCGAGATGTTTTATTTAAAAGTTAGCTTCTCAGTAGCTCAAAACAAAATCATAGTTAGTCTTAAGAAATTATAGCTATCTTATTTGGTATTCTGTTGACTTAAATTTATATTAATAGTATTTCTACAATACTGATAATGAAATTTAACTAATACTACTAATAATCACCCTCTGGTAACTTCTAGAGAATCACTGAAATAAAGAGTGAATTGCGGCCATCACAGTTTTAGTTTTATACTTATTGCATCTTAAATTCTTTCAGAATTAGTTTTCTTGCTTTAAATGGAAATCTTTGATTTATTAGAACATTCTTTTCTCTGGCTATTTAATATTTACTGATTATTAATTTATAATATTAAATTTTTGATAGTACTTGTTATTTATCTGTGGCTGTGTGCAAAGTGGTGTTCTTGTTTGTAAGAACCTGAATGAGCAAAACAGATAACAGCCTGTGTGTCCTCAGGGAGCTCTACCTGCTATTTAGGGCCAGGGAGGTTATATACTAATGGGGACTATGTTTGTTGATAGGGAATTTTGTATATTTTGCTTTGGCTTTCTGGTTGGTTATAGCTTATTCATAATTTTTTATTAATTTATATGCATTTAAAATATTATAATTATTAATGTGTTCTTGAGTTTCATTTTGAGGCCTCTGCAACATGGTTCTAGCTGCTGTGATTTAGGTCAAGGATATAGCATGTTATTTTTATAAGATGCCCACATTTCCATGTAGGCATTGTGAGTGTTTTTTTTTTTTTTTTTTTTTTTTTTTACTAGTTACAATGTTGAAATGAGAAAATGTTTATTTTGGATTTGCATGTGATTCAAAAGTGAATCAAGGTTTTTCATAGCTATTTCCCCCAGAATCGTGCCATAATTTCAATGGAATTAAGTTTACACCATCCAGGTTTAATTTCATGTTCATTTTCAGTGATAGTAACTGGCTTAAGCTTCTTAGCATGAGACCTGGAAGTGCTAGTTAAATGATAGTAGAAGGAACAAGTGGGTAGGCCCCCTTGACAAGGAAATATTGTAGATAAGTGAATTCGATGTAAAGCTAACACATAAAGCTTGCTATAACTCTGTGTTGAGCAGGCGAAATCTGGTCCATGGACAGCATACTGAGCAGCCACGGTTTCTTAAAGCAAGAATAAAAGATGAAGGGTGGAGAATAGTGGCTTTTAGAGGTTTCTAAATTATTTTGAAAAAATCCTTTTGTTAATGAGTTCACAATAAAGTCGGTTAAGTACTCCTGAAAAATCTTAATTTCATGGGAACGGTATAAAGAATATTTTACATTCATATATGTGGCATATTTATACAGAGAATCAAATGTATATGCTAAAACTATATAACTGAGTTATAGAAGATAAGGTTTTAATAAGCTTTTAAGGTAACTAAAGTTAATCCATAATATAGAAGGTTAACTGAATAAACGGATATAAAGAAAACGTATACTAATGAATATGTGCTAAGAAAGCCTTTACTTAGTGCTGAAAGATTTTATTCATTTCTCTAGTTAATCAACAAACAGCCATTTATTTATGATTCTCATTTATCCTATCTTGTCCTAAAAAACATACCAAAAGGGTAGAAGATAGTCCCAGATTAGAGTCCATGTCAGGATGGCCTAAAGACTATGGAAAACAAAGAACAATCATAGGAGAATATTTACTTGTGTGAAGATAGTAAAGAACTAAGTATTGAAAAGACTTTGTGGGGTAATAATAGTGACTTATATAGAGGGTTTAGTATATAATGCAGGCGATTAAACATTTAAGCAACTCCATTTCAAGTTATAAAACCTGTATTATGTGCAAACCGTTTTTTAGTCACCATATTCACATATTGTTAAGATTTATTGGTACTCATCGTTAGCATCTTCTTCAGTTCTACCTTGCTTCTGCAGGTGGTTACATTTCAAATGATAAAACTATGACAGAAATCACACATAGCCACTTTATTCTCTTCTGCCATGGCCATAACTCCTTTGTTGATTTTATAAAAAAAAATAATCTTGTATCCCAATGTGAGCGTTTAGAAATAATGGTATCTCATTCATTCACAAATATTGACTGAGTACCTCCCATGTGCTGGACACTGTTGTAAGCACTGAGAAAACAGGTGAAGAAAAGAGAGAACTTGCCCTCAAGGAAGGTACATTCCAGAGTGGGGGAAACAGACATTAAACAAGTAACTGTGAAGAACAGGATAAACAGACAGGATTGCCTGCTGTGCACTGGGAGGTCAAGGAAAGCCTTATTGAGGAGCTCAAAACCAAAGACATAGGAGGAAGCAGCCATTTGAAGAGTCAAGAATGAATGGTCCAGGCAGAGGAAGCAGCAGATAGCCCTAAGATGAGAAAGCTGGTTGGAATTGGAAGAGGCACAGGTGGTTGAGATGCAGTGGGCAGGGGTGGGATATAACTTGAAAAGAGGTTAGAGAGACGGTCAGTGAGAGAGCACGCAAGAGGTGTTCTTTCTGAGGACAGCAGAAAGCCATTGAGCAGAACAGTGGCCTATCCCATTTACATTTTATGATTATCATTTTGATAATTATGTGGTGAATGGCTTGGAGTGGGAGAATTGGGAAGGTACAGCACTAGTCCTTGTGATATGTGAAGGTGGCTTGGATTGGCCCAGCTAGCTGGGACAGAGGGGAGTAGTGGCTGTATTTGAGATATAATTACTGAGGTAAAATAAACAGAACTTCCTCATGAATTGGATGTAGGAAGTAGGAGATACCTTCCAGATTTCTGGCTTGAGCACCTGTATGGTTCTGAGTGTCTTTGCTGGATATTTATTAAATCCACGGGGAGCAATAGTTTGCATACTTACTAACACTGGTCTTCTATGAATGATTTACTTGTAGAGAACTTAAAGATGCAAACAATAAATATTTTGTATAAGAAACTAATCATTCCCAAAATTGTTAGCACATTCACAGCAGTAGGATAAGCAGCTTTTAGAGCTCACCCTTTGCTTTATCTTAAGAGCATCAGATGCAGTGATGGGAAGCTCTTTATGGCCTTGTAGTATAAAACGTCACCAATGATATTTTTATTGATTTTTTTTCTTGTTGTATTGCATTTGCATTTCATCCTTATAATACTATATTAACTGAACAATGGTTTTTAAAATAGTTTGCTATTTTCACTGTCTTAGAGATGAAGGAATTTAAGGTTAAAAATGGCAGAAACAAAGTCAGGATTAGAATTGAGCTAATCCATAGTATTTTTACAATTCACTTTGTAAATTTTATCCGAAGTGTACAATGAATGATAATGCTATCAGGTCACTCATCTCAAGGTTAAGTTTAAATAAGACTCCAGAAAGGAAATATTTTGACCTCCAATTTAAATTTCTTAGATTGGAGATACTTTTAAATATAGTTGTTATAATGTATTCATGTTCTATGATTTAATCATGCAGTATTTTTTGAAAAAGAAATAACTTTTTTCTATAGTCTATTGATTAAGTTTGAATTCTTTTCCACAATATAATCAATCAGGATCTTAGGTGTTAGATTTCAATATTTGACTTGAATATCTCGTTATCAGGAAGGGAAAGAATTTGACTATCAAGATACATTTCTTAAATACTATGGTCCTTTATAAAATTTGAAGTGGTAGTGATATAATTATACCATGTAACATTAATGACTCCTTTTATAATGAATTGCAAAAAATATCTCTGCCTGTTGAGTTATTGAATTCTTTTAATTGTTTTTATACTTATTTTGGGAACCCAAAATCTGTGGCATAAATTATATATTAGAAAATGCACAATGCCAGGAACAGATAGAAATAAATATAGCTAACATTTGTTGAGGTCTTACTATGTGTCAGGCACTGTACTCTATCAGACACTTTATGCATTTTTATTTTTATTTTTTTTATTATTTTTTTAATAATAAATTTATTTTTTATTGGTGTTCAATTTACCAACATACAGAATAACACCCAGTGCTCATCCCGTCAAGTGCCCCCCTCAGTGCCCGTCACCCATTCACCCCCACCCCCGCCCTCCTCCCCTTCCACCACCCCTAGTTCGTTTCCCAGAGTTAGGAGTCTTTATATCAGAAAGGGAGACAGAACATTTTTATTTTTTGAATGGTTACAGCAGTTCTGTAAGGGGCACTGGATAGAGGAAGAAACAACTTAGTTGAGTAACCTGCCAAAAGTCTCAAAGCTAGCAAGTGGCATAATCGGGTTTGAACAGGAAGTCTGGCTCCTGAGTCCTCCCTCTTAACTATTATACAACCTCCTCATTAGCTGATCATGACTGCCGCAGATATATAATGTATAATTTTACTTCTCAAGCCTTAGTCCTCTCTCATCTGGTTATACAACAGCCTTCTTGCTGGACCTATCCTTTCTACTTTGCCACCTAGGGCCCACTCAGCCAGAGAAATCTTTTATTTATTTATGTAGGAACAATCTACAATTTTTTGTGTATAAAATAAAATTGTGTATAAAGTGTACAGCATAAAGATTTAATATGTGTATACGTTGTGAAATGATTACCACTATCAAAACAGCCATCATCTCACATAGTTACCTTTTATTAAAACAGCCATCATCTCACATAGTTACCTTTTTTTCTTCAGATAGATCTTTTTAAAAGCATCAATCATATCTTCCTGCATGAAAATTACTGAAGTGGTGTGGTGGGCAGAGTACAGCCTCCCAAAGAGATCAGGTCCTAATCCCTGCAACCTTTAAATGTTCCCTTATTTAGAAAGTTTTTGTGACATAGTTAAGGATCTGGAGATGGGGGGATTATCCTGGTTTGTCTGGGTAGGCCCTAAATGTCATTGCACGTATCCTTCTAAGAGGAAAGCAGAGGTAGATTTGACCCAGGCATAGAGGAGGGAGGAGAAGGCCATGTGAAGAAGGAGGCAGAGATTGGAGTGATGTGGCTGCAAGCCAAAGAATACCAGCAGTGACTAGAAGCCGGAAGAGGCCAGGAACAGATTCTACCCCAGGACCTCCAGAAAGCAGAACATTTTGATTTTGGCTAAATAATAGTGATTTAGGACTTATGGCCTTCAGAACTAAGAGAGGATACATTTCTTTTGTTTTAAGCCACTTGGTTTATTGTAATTTGTTATACCCGCCACAAGAAACCAATAAAAGTACCTTCCCATTTTAGGTAGAATAAAACTCCTCACCATGCCCTTAAAGGACCCTGTTTAGCTTTCTGAGCTCATCCTCTACCATTCTTTTCTCTCTCTTCCTTAAGGGTGAAATCTTTGAGAGTCAGATTTGCCATAGTATTCCCAGAATCTAGAACCGTGCTTGACAAATAATAGACACTAAACAATTACTTAAAAATGAATATCGAATGAATTTAATATTCTGAGATAGTAAATGTCTGTCTGAAAGACCAGTGGCACATTGGCCTGATCCACTGATGGCATTCTTGGATGGGAAGTAAAAAGAGGGTATCAGTAGAGTGATATGCTGATTTATGGTCCTAGAGAGACCTTTGTTTTGGGGAGTGGGAAAAAGATGTGTAATAAGGAAAGGATAAAAGACACATAATCATCATGAGATTTAGTCATTTGAGATTAGCAGATGTAGTCTACCAGTCTGTTCTGAAAAAGATTCATTAGTTTTATTAATTTTACATGGCATTATTTTCATTAATGGGAATAATAGAAAAAATATCATAAGTTTCTGCAAGTATGGTTATTTATTAGAGTATTTTATATCTACTGAGTGTAGGTAGATATTTTTTAAAAAAATACTTCATTTTAAAATTTTTAAAGAAAACCTTTACTGTGTAAATGTAGATATATGTGAATTAAAAATTTAGCTCTACCTACTTTTAAAATATTATTTCAAGTGGCACAGATGTGTGGATAACTAACAATAATATAAGGAGCAACTTTCTGTGGGCCAGGCACTGTGCTTACTGCTTTAGACTCACCCTATTAAACATCTTACAACAACTCTACATGATGTGTTTATTCTCCTTTGGAGAAAATAAAGGCTTAAAAAATTCAATGTTTGACTATAAATATTTTGTTAGGAGCTTTCTAGGAAGCATGAAATTATATTTGTACAGTTCACCAAGAAAAAGAGAATTGGTTTTGACTAAAAGTATTAAAGAGCATAAACAGATGATACAAATTGCTTTTATCTTTGGCTTGCAGCTCAAAAGTAGAAGTACCTGTCTTCCTTAATGTAGGTGATGTTGTCTGAGATAAGTTAAAAGTTATGTTCTGAGATAACTCAAAAGTTACATCCTTAGAAAAGCAAAAGGATTTTGTGAAAGCAGTACACTTATACATATATATAGCGAACAGAACATGGTGTTCCAGACACCACAGATCCTAAAAGGTCCACAGTGTGGTACTCTGTTGACAGGCTAAGCATTTAGAGACACTCTAATGTGAAGGAAGAAAATGAAATAATGCCCATTAATGTAAGCTAATGGAAAACAACCATCAGGGTTAGAATTGACCTTACTAGGAGGTTTTATGGGCTAGGAAGCATAAAATTATATAACATTTTTTTCTAGTTCATTTAAAAAGAAAATAAAAAGAGGCTATATTAACCAAAGGAATTAGGGAAGATGAACAGATGATACAAATTACTCTTTCTTGTGCAGTTCATAGTTCAAAAATAAAAGTACATTCACCCCTATGCATTTTGAAAATGTTTGTGTTGTATCTTTTTACCTATTTGTACTTAAGGATAAGGTAGAGTAACATCATTAATTACATTGCAGCAATTAAATTCAATGGAAACATTTACCAAATATATAGTTTTTCTGGGCATACATAAAATATTACCTAATATTCCTAATAAACCTAAAAATATTGCCTTTCAGTAAATTCTGTTGGAGACCAGTGTTTTCACATGAATTTCTTAGTCATGAATGACTTGTTATGTTTACCTTGCTTACCATAAAAATGAACTGGAACTTTTGAAATTCTTAATTAGGATATCCTTTAGTTCTGTGATAGTGGGACCATTATTACTATTTGAATATTGTTTCTGACGTGAGGCACTTGAGTGATATGAAGGAGCAAATGTAAATATTTTTATTTACAATCCTTGCAAAATTATAAAATAAAATATTTATATAGTGTACTGTAATAAAGATCTATAATGTCTGATATAAAACTTGATGGATTAACTAACCTGTTGGCAGTGGTGAACCAAATATCCTAGAAATTTCTCAAATCAGAAACTCAAATCTAGAAACTCTAGATACAATACAGCAAGCATTCTTTTAAATGTTTAGTGAAGCTTGTAAGAGAGGAAGGACTATTCAGGGCTCAAAAACAAAGCACCCAGTTCCATATCTACTTAGGGTGTGGAAATGTGCAAGAAAACATTGCTCCTGTCCTAATAACAATAAGCAGGTTAGTCACAGAATGATAACAATAGGTTAGTCACAGAATCTATATAGTCATCACTTCTCTTGGCAACCAAGAAAGCTGAATTTACAATAGCAACACCCTTCTGAGGAAAGATGGGACACAGGGACACTGACTTTTGACAGAGTATAGAAGGAAGAAGTGGCTATCACATAAGGTTGTTAGAAAAAAATCACCAAAATACTGGAAAGTTTTTAAAGGTTGATTATGGGCTAGTACATCAGTTTAGAATAACTTGGAGCTCCAGACACAATTTTGCACCAACTAGCAGGCTCTTTTCCACAAGCCTCCTTGCCTTGTAGGACGTGAGACTTGAGAGACTCTCCCTTGCTGATGCAGCTGTGGTGATGAATGGGAGGTGTTTGGGGATGGGAACACAATACTGCCCATTTCCTCAGACTGATCAGCATGAACATACAGGGAATTTCAGCAGAGAGATGAAAGCTACAAAATGATCAACTGAAAATGCTAGAAATAAAACGGATGATATCAGAGATGAAACATTCTTTCAATGGGCTTAGCAGGAGTTTAGACACATATGGAGAAAGAGTCAGTGAACTTGAAGGTAGAAATGATCCAAACTGAAACACAAAGTTAGAACAGAGTGAAAAAATAGGAGAGAGCATCAAATGGCTTTGAGACAGTGTCAAGTGGTGATCTAATATATGTGCAATTGGTGTCTCAGAATGAGAAAAGAGAGAATAGGGAAGAACTATTTGAAGAAATAATGGCCAAGATTTTTCTGAAGTTAATGAACAACAGCAAACCAAAGATCCAAAAGCCCAGAGAATCTGAAGCCAAATACACACACACACACACACACACACACACACACACACACATGCACACACACATCATCCCTAGGCATATCATGATCAAATTGCTGATATTAAAAAATAAGAGACAATCTTGGGAGCAGCCAGAGATGAAAGAGACATTACAAACAGAGGAACAAAGGTGAGAGTAAAGCAGACTTCTGGTCAGAAATAATGCAGATTAGAGCACAATGGAATGTTAGAATTACTAAAAGCAAGGAAAAAATATCAACAAGAAATCTGTACCCAGTGAAAATATCTTTCAAGGATGAAAGCAAAATGCTATTTTCTTTAGATAAACAGAAATTGAAAGGATTCTTTGTACCAGACTTATCCTACAAGAAATGCTAATGGGGGAGGGTTTCTATGTAGAATTAATGTGATAAGAGATGGATGTTGGGTTTACATGAAGAAATAAAGAGCACCAGCAATGGTAAAAATTAAGGTAAATGTAAATGAAATGACAATTCTACACAAATTCTTCCAAAGAATAGAGGAAGAATTTTTGTACATGGTGTGAGGTGTGGACTTTTCCCCCATTAATCTATGTACAAAAATTTAAGTCAAAAGTAAGAGTAAGTCATCCTATGAGGCCAACATTGCCCTGATACCCAAATAAGACATAGACATTACAAAAACAAAAAAACTATAGGTGCATATCCCTCATGAGCTTACATGCAAACATTTGAAAAAACAGCAAATCAAATTCAGCAACATATAAAAAGGATAATACATCATGACCAGTTGGGGTTTATCTCAAGAATTTAGAGTTGGGTCAAAATTCAAAAACAAATCAATATGAGTTATCATATCAACAAACTGAAAAAAAGGAAAAAGAAAAAAATCCACTACCATTTAGTCATCTCAGTAGATTTAGGAAAAGCATTTGACAAAAGTCTAACAGTCATTCCTGAAAAACAAAACAAAACTCAGCAAACTAGGGATAGAGAGGAGCTTCCTCTGAAAAATTTATAGATAACATTATACTTAAAAGGTGAAAGACCAAATGCTTTCCCCTAAGATCAGGAACTAGCCAAGAGTGTCTACTCTTTCCACTTCGTTCAACATTCTACAGGACATTATAGCCAGTGTAGTATGGCAATAAAATTAGTGAAGGCACTCACATTGCAAAGAAAGTAATTATAGTCTTTAAAAAATATATAACATTATTATCTATGACGGAATCTACAAAAGAAAAATAGAACTACTTAGTAAGTATAGAAAGGTTGGAGGATACAAGATCAAAATACAAATCAGTTGTATTTCTACACTAGCAAATTCAAATAACTGAACAACTGAACACTGAAGTTTTCTTAAACCATCATAGTAAGGTATAATAATACCTGGGGCTCAATCTGATAAACGATATGTAAGACCTGTATACTGAAAACTGTAGAACGTTACTGAGAGAAATAATGTAAGAACTAAGTGAATGGAAAGATGTACCATGTTCATGGACCAGAAGACTCTATATTATTGTCAGTTCTTCCCATATCAATCTATATATTTAGTGTAAAATAATAAAAATCTCAGCAGGTTATGTTTTTATTTTATTTATTTTTTATTTCTGGTAGGAAATGACAAGCTAATTCTAAGATTCATATGAAAACACACAGGACCAAAAATAGCCAAAACAACTTTGAAAAAGAGAAGCAAAATTGGAGAGCGTTTACTGCCTGATTTCAAAATATAATGTACACCTACAGCAACTAAGACTATGTAATAATTATACAAAGACAAATCTGTGGGATGCATACAGAAGAAATATAAATCCCACATTGCTAGTGGATTTCAGCACAGGTGCAAGGGCAGTTTGGCACAGAGATGATAGTCTTTTCAAAAAATGGCACTGGATTAATGGGGAAAAATCCACACCTCACACCGTGTACAAAAATTTAACTCAAAGTAGATCATAAATTTAAACACTAAAATTATAAAAACTTCTAGAAGAAAACAAGAAAATCTTTGTGTCTTTGGGTCGGTCAGAGATTTCATACCTATGACACTAAAAGCATGATCCATAGAAGAAAAAATTGATATATTTGATCTCATGAAAAATTTAAGCTTCTGCTCTTCAGAAGACACTGTCAAGAGAATGAAAAGAGAAGACGGTAGAATGGGAGAAAATACTGAGGGATCACATATCTGATAAAGGACATGTGTTCAGAATACATAAACAACTCTCCAAACTCAGGAAAAAGGGGGAGGGGTAACCAATTTTTAAAAATGGGCAAAAATTTGAACAGGTATTTCACTAATAGTGAAATATCTGTTCAAAGAAGATTTGTGGATGGCCACTATGCATAAGCAAAGGTGCTCAGTCTCATTAGTCTTTAGATACATGCAAATAAATTTATATACTTGTTAGAATATTTGCACTAAAAATCCCTGACCATTATGATTTCACACATTTTTCTAATATCCTGCCTAATTCTCTCTCTACTCTTCTTCTGTGACTCAAATTTCGCTTATATTAGACCTTTCATGGTATCTTCTCTGTCTTTTACCTTCTTTTTCCATTGTTTTCTTTTTGTGACTCAGTCTGAGTGATTTATCCTGACCCATAGTTCAATTCACCAATTCATTTGTGTCTAAACTGATTTTGATTATTATACTTTTCCAGTATAGAATTTCTGATTAGCTTTTTTAAAAATCTCCCACGTCCACTTGAGCCACATATACATCAGATAACACCAATACCCACAGAATTTTTTGGTGCGTTTCTGTTTTCTGTGGCTTCTTCTGGTTCTCATTCATCTTACCTTATCTCTTCGTGTGCCTGCGGTCATTATTAATTGTGTGTTTGATCTTGTGCTTGATAAATTGTTTGTAGAAATAGATTGAGTCCTAGGGTGATATCTTTCTCTAGAAAGGAATGTGTTTTCTTCTGGGAGCCACTTAATTGCACTAACAATGAAGTCTCCACTAATCCAGGGTCAGGCATTGGATGATTTGAAGCTGGGCTGCCTATCCTGCAAATGCCAGTCAGCTTCAGGATCACCCTTGTCTTATCCCAGGATTCTTACTGGGGCCTCCATGAGACTCAAGCAGTCACTTAACCTCTCAGCTTCTCTGGAACCTTTTCTAGAATTAGCAAGTGGCCCCAGAGGAAAAACAGCTTCCAAATTACATGCTTACCTTCCTAGAGTGCCATTGTCTCTTAGATCTTGGATGGGTAATTATCCCAGTGATAAGTAATCTAGGATGGGTAGTTTTGGCTGGGTAACCTTGTTAGTTTCCATATGCCTTTATGCAAATGAATTTTGTATTTTGTCCAGTTTTTTTGCATACTATCCTCATCAGGAGAGCTGATTAGATTGATCTAGTCTGTCATTACAAAGTTCCCTTTCATTTTACTCTTCTTGGTTTAATCTTGGAATATTAACCCAAAATGTTTCTGTTTGTATATCTGCAATATACCCTGCACCATGACCTGCCATCACCCTTACCCCCACAGAGAACAATTGATTGTTTTCTAATAATGTGTTAGGAATAACCTAGCACTTTAAATATTCTGCTAAAGCATTTGTGATGGATCTCTTTACTTAAACTTTGAGTTCTTCAACTAAGTTCTTTTGTTGGGGTGAAATTGTGTTAACAGTAGCAGATCTCCACTTAAGTCTGTTTCTGTATAGGCCGTCTCATTGCCACCCAAGCCTTTATATATTGTCCACATAAATTGCGTCTATTCTATGTAAATTCTCTGTTTACAGAAACCTTTCAGAGCATCAGATCTGTAAATGATAATGTTCTCTTTGTAAGCTCGACTTGGATGGCTCAGAGGCCTCTTAGAGTTAACAAGCTCAAAACTCAGCTCTGGCTGTGTCCCTGTGCCACATGGGGCTCCTCCAGTGTTCCCTGTCCTAATATGTAACACTGCTATCCCCCTAGTCTTCAAGGTGGAATTTGGGGAGCCACCCTTGATACTGTCTCTTCTTGTATCACTCGCTTATGCAGTCCTGTTTATGTTATGCCTTAAATATTCTGTGGAATCACTCCACCTCTCCAACCACACCACCTCCATCCTCAACCAAGCTGCTTTGAGGGTTCGCTCGATTGAGGGGGATAGCTTTGCAAGTGATCCCTGCCCACCACCTCCCTTCACTTCTATCTTGTCTCACTACTTGCTGACTCACTTTCATCTTTATAGTCAACATGCTATTTCAAAGCTTTTAAGACTACCATTTGAGTATTCTCTTGCTGAATGCATCTAAAGTCTTGCATAATTGGGGCTCTTTCTACTTTAGCAGCCTCAGCCCTTCCTCTCAGTCTGCTCTAGGCATACTGATCTTTCAGTTTCTGAATCCACCAAGCCCCTTCTTACTTCTCATTGCTGAGAGTGCTTGCTTTTTCATTCTTCTTGCTTTCCGACCTGTCTTTATCCCAGCTTTTGTCTAATTATCTCTTTCTCTTTGCACAGGTCAGTTGTCACTTCTCAGTGATCCCATCTCCCTAGAAGAGATCAGGTCACCTGTTAGATGTCCTTACACTGTCTGTGCTTCTCATCCTTAGCTCTTTTCACAGTTTTAACTATAGTAGTAACAGGTATATTAACATGCTAGTCCAGCTCATGGCTAAGTCTCCAGTGCCTGGCATGGTGCCTTGGATGTCACTAAATATTTGTTAAATGTTTGAATGTATAGAAGCAACAGGAGTCTCTCAAAGGTAGGGGCACAACGTTTTGGCTTGTCTCCAGTTTCCCAGAAAACTTAGTGTGATGCTTAATAAACAGTTGTGAATAAAATTAAAATTATATTATCAGAATTAGATCTTCATGGGGCTACTTTAAAGAAAGATCAGAAGGGACTAAATTAGGATAGACTGAAAAGAAAGAAAACTTTATTTCTACCTGCTTATAGACGTTTGCCACTTCCCAGTGCAGCTTCCTCCCTCCAAGAAAACAGTTCATATTTTTATCAAAATATATTCAATTAATTAAATATACAGTGGATCTTTTGACATTGTTATTGACCGTACTGTATCCAGTAAATGAATATTTCTTTGATAAGTACATCTTTTCTTTGCAGTAGTATATAGATCTTTATTTACATTCTAGGCCTAAATTGTGAGATTACATGATTCTAATTTATTCTGTGTAAAAATGGCTTGGCAGAGTGGTCCAATTAGAAGATCAGTTTTAAAACCATTGTTGTGAAATATATTTCTTTGTTTGGTGTTGTCATAATTTTCCATGGAAGGATACTTCATCTGAAGCATCTACAGTAGTGATATGAGAGTTACTGCTGGCATTGATATTTCCTTTATGGAAAGAGATTTTTGGGATATTGTTATGTGTACCTCCTCATGAACCTTGCTAATCACTGAAAAACAGATTTCAAGAAGGGTAAAACACATCCCTTTTATTCCTGTTCCTGTCTCCACTTTATTTTACCATTTTCCCTCTCAGATTTTGACTTTCAGGATTCTTAACTAGTTTTCCCCACCCTTTATTTTAGTGTAGAGCATGGCAGTCAGTGATAGAAAAAAAAAAAGACGTATAGTGCATTGTTAAAGGTATCTGAATTGGCATGTTCCAATTATTCGTATTTAACGCAGTTTTAAAGACCTATAAATACTACCGTTTTATAGTGAAAAGAGCTGTTTACTATTATTGTTAGCCACTAAAAGTTCTCATGATTATGACCCTCACAAAACTCCAGATATTTTAAATGTCCCAAGTCTTCAGTGTTTTACCATTTAAATTCCTATTATTTAACTTCAAAACAATTGATGACATTCTCTCTAAAAATGTACAGAGACTTTGTAATGTTGGGGCTCCTTTACCTTTAGCCAGCACCATTTGTTGTAAATATATTTACCAGTTTAATTCAGTAAGTTCAGTTTCCAAATATGTGAAATCCAAAATATTTGTTCTTGTAGGATACACCAGTGATTTATTTAATGCTTCTCTATGTTGGTATTGTAAAAAGAAATATCTTCCTGATGTATACAATGTGAGTTTATTGGAGACAGAGTAGTTGCCCTCTAGGCAAGGACCGTATTATGTTGTTTCACAAAACGCTCTCTTGTGCTATTCATGCTAACTACAGAATGAATTTAAAGAGAAGTGTCTAGGACATTCTCCTTCCTTGAGTGGGAGTCATTTTTTAAATTTGTGGAGATGTACCATGTACTCATTTATAAAATGTCTCATTTCATTTTTGAGGAATTCAGGTTGGAATGCCAGCCATACAATAGTATAAGGAGCATAACTGGCATTAAGGCATGCACTTAAGCAATAGAAGAATTTCCTTTTCAGTGTCTTCCAAGGTCCATGAGGATGCACACTTATTTACCCAGAGAGTATGGATCTCACTATGTTTGTCCAGAGGGTGTGACTCTGTGGAGGAGAACACTTACTGGTAAGTGTCAAACTCTTATCGTATTATTTTTCAGAAAAATATGTTTAGAAA
The DNA here is from genome assembly GCF_018345385.1 of Vulpes lagopus. Lineage (NCBI taxonomy): Eukaryota > Metazoa > Chordata > Mammalia > Carnivora > Canidae > Vulpes > Vulpes lagopus. The sequence continues at coordinate 10,147,154 of NC_054829.1, read as the reverse complement.
TCAGTTGATTTTTAGCAGTGATAAAATCTCTTAGTCTGTGCTGGTTTCTTAACAGTGGACAGTCCCAGATGTTGAAGTCAGCACAACAGGAGAAAAACCCAAATCCTGATAAGACTTGAGGATTTTTCGAAAATTAAATGCAAAATAGTTGGGGCAAATGTTGCTGCGGGAGTCAAGACTAAGTAATGCAGTAAGAAGATATGAAGTTGGAGAGCTTCTCATGTTCTTCTTTTGCATAAAGTTTGCATACGTACAAAACCCAAGACTCTAATGACTTAAAAGGGGGCAGAATTACATCTCTTGGAACTTAAAACAGCAGACTCATGTGAACCGGAATGTACACTGTGGCCCTCACAATATATTTTAATATTTCCTGCAAAGTACTTTCTGTTTCTAAATAAAAGCTGTGTGTTCTACAACCCGTAAGTGATGTATATTGGCCACATCAAATCTTTTAAGAGTGTTTTCCAAATCCAGAATGGTTAGTGTGGAAGAGATGTTTGCTTTTAAAACAGGGAGATATGGGAGGGCTGATTTCAGAGACTATTTGCTGCTTTTTGCTTTACACCTATCATTCCTTCTCTTTTTCTTTTAGCCAAGAACTCTTAAGATATGTAATTGACTGTTGGTTGAAAAACTTTGTAAAAGTACACTTGTGTGTGTGATACAAAAGTCTGAACATGTGGTAGGGGTTTCTGGGAATTAACCATGCTACTTAAACATTTGCCACAGTGAAGCCACCATCTGATCTCCCGTACTACCACGTGAAGGATTGGGATTGATTTAAGCCATGCCTTAATAAATGATGAATGGAAGTACAGAATCCACAAGGAAGAATTCAGCACTTAGCTCTGGCATCAGGCAGACAAGGATTAAGTTTAAAGAGTTGCCAGTCACTGGCTTGCTGGCCTTCAGCAGAATATCAACAACTCCAAGTCTGTTTCTTTAGCTATAGAATAATAAATATGTTATCTCCTGGAATAATGACTGGCCATGGTGCCACCATATGAATCAAGAAGTCTGGGTACTTGGTATGCATCATGGTTGCAGAGATGCTGGGGAAGAAGATAGCAGGAACATCTTATTGACATGTTAGAGGATTGAGTGTATTTGTGTGGATCCATTTTTGTTTTGCCTTGTGTCTAATTCTACCAATCCCTAATCTTTAGGACTCAACTCAAAATCTCTTGAGGCCACCTTTTAGGAGATGTGTAAAATATATGTGAAGGGAGAGAGCATCAAGAGCAGAACGTTTAGGTGAAAGGATGAGAGATAGTCATCTGGCAGTTACTTACTGAATGCCTGCTGTGTGCTAGGAGGCAGGGTACAGCTGTGAGCACAACAGCCAGGAACTCTTGCAGTCCTGAAGTTCATGTTTAGATGTGGGAGATGGACCATAAGCACATGATCATGTTGGATGGTGGAGATAATACACCTATAATATAAAGGAGCTAGTGAGAGCTGGAGCCAGGGAGTGGCTTTCAGTATAAAATCAGGTCATCAAGGAGGAGCTCCTTGGAAAGGTAATGCTTGAATCTGGGAAAAGTGGAAAGTGGGAACAGATCTGGGAAGTCATTGAAAGGACTGGCTTTTACTGTGTGTGGGATGGAAAGACCCTGGAGAGTGTTGAACTGAAAAGTGCTGTGATCTGACTTATTTTTATAAGAATATCTCTGGCTACTCTCTAGGAACTAGTCAGTAGAGGGGAAGATATGGCGACTAGTTAACAAGTTACTGGGATAATTCAGGCTGGTGGTGATGGTGGCTTGGAACAGGGTGGTGGTGGTGGAGGTGGCAAGTGGTCAGACTCTGGAGCAGGATCGGTTGGCCGTCTGTGGTGAGTGAGGATCTGAGAGGAGCTAAAGACTGGCCTCAAAGTTTTGGGGCCAGTGACTGGAAGGAGAAGGCTGTTGTTCAGCATTTACTGAGGTGAAGATTGGAAGAGGAGCAGGTTCTGGGGAAAGGTCGGTTCAAGTGTGGACAGGATGAGATTCCTATTAGATGGCCTCATGTAGAGGAGACCGGTGGATCCGGCCAGTGGTCATTATTTAAATGCTGAGTTTGCACAAGTTACTAAATCGTAAAAGCTCTGCTTAAATGGTTTAAATCTCTGAGACGATGGTATTACAAGTAACATTTTATAGATTAAGAAAAAATACAGAGAGATTAATTTTCTTAAGGTCACAGATACGAAACTTTGTTTTATGGCTGCAAGTTTCATGTTCTACCAACTTTATTATGTTAGTTTCAAAATAGGCATTCAAGAGAAATTCCCTTAATTGACATAACTGATTAAGCAAGGTAATGCTTTTAGCTACCTTTATGTTACAAACACACACACACACACACACTCTCTCTTTCTCCTATAGAAGTTGAGGTAATATGTTTGATGAGGTTTATATGAAAGATTTTCTTTTTTACTTTTTGATGTGTTGAAAACTAATATCTCACGTAGTTTTTAACTTTGAGTATATGTTAAATTTTTTAAAAAGTGAATGGAGATGGCTATGAATATAATTTTTATAAACATTCTTATATTTTAAAAATTTCTTTTAAAAAGTTTACTGCATGGTAATTTACGTGCTTGTCATGGTTTCAAGGGGAAAATACATTTGCACAATCTTAAGTGTATTCCTTTTTTATAGTAGAATGCAAATGTTTATATTTTGAATCAGAAATACAAGTAATGAAAATACATGTGATTGTCTGACCTTTGATATTGTTGCTCTAGGTATGGTGGCAAACTGTACAATACAAATAGCAAAAATAGAAATAGAAATCTATCAAAAATCTTTACTGTATTATTTAGAGGTTTATCTATATTTATAATTTTCATTTTAAAAAGCAATGGAATCTTATTTTATTTCATAAATGCCTAAGACATTTAAACTTTTCTGTGGTGTAACAAATTAATAAGGAACAGATTAATATAGTTTTCTTAAGGTAATAATAGAAAGTACATATCATTAAAGGTCATATAGAGATACTTTGTGAAATACAACTTTGTTTGGTTTCTCTGACCTTGGATTTTTAAAAGCTTAAGGGTTTCTGATTTCTCATCTCAGTAATAGCAAACTCTTTCTGATTATGCAGGAAGTCCTGCATGTTGCAGGAGTGGAAATGCAGTTAACAGCTGCAGTGTCGTTCCTGACCATTCTACAGGAAGAATCAGTGTCAGTTCATACATATGCCCACTCCTTTCTCCAAGTCATCCTGCTACATCTGGACCACAGGGACACAGGTCAGCAGCCTGGTGTGCTTCATTCTTTACCTATTCATTATGTCTTGGATGCGGCTGTGATGTTTTTTGAATCTTGTTAGCCTGATGAGGATTACTGAATGAGGCCATGCTGCCCAAGAGTTAATCATTAGTGTGACTTAAATCAGCCACGGCTCTTTCCTTACAAAACCCGCAAAGTTCAGTGTCCTTAAAAGCGGAAGACTCATCTCATTAATTCGTCTTATGATCTATACTTTCTTCTTAGAATTTTTGAATTTTACAATATTTGTGTGTATAGTATTATTGTACAGCAAAAAATACACATTTTGGCTGAAAGGTACTCCCCCCCCCCATATTATTTTTAAAGATATAAATGTTTTCTAGATGTTGGCTAAGGAAAAAAAATAGGGGAACCTCTTCAAATACTGATAAAAATAATAATCCCATTTTATCATTAAATATTGTTGTAACTTAATGACTGAGTTGAAACAAAATTTGTGGGCATTTAATTTGGCACTTTTTTTCTGTGTCAATCAGGTGTCAGCAATGCATGGCTTGAGACTCTTCTGTCTGTGATAGAAGTATTGCCCAAAGAAACCCTAAGACATGAGGTAATACTTTTTTTTTTTTTTAGTAGATACTATTAAGTGAGTCACTCTAAGGTTTTTTGTTTTCTTTAAAAAAAATATTTAAAAAGAAAATAAGTTTATTTTCTACTCTGAAAGCGATGCATGTTCATTATAAAAATATGAGTAATACAGAAAATAGTAGGAAGAAAAATCATGGTTCTGGACTTAACCTAAAATCTGAAATATCATTTCAGATTTTTTCCCTACACACCTTTTTTGTTTGCCATATTAGTAATCATGTTGAATTTACATATGGTAATTTTTCACTTAGCATTATTTTTCTATGTTATTTTAAACTCAGTAGTATATATAAAATATTTTACTTGTTAAACATTTAAGCCTGTTTTCAGTATTTTGTTATAAATAAGGCATTAATGAGCATCTCGGTAGAGCTTTTTAAGTTTTTTTGGATGATTTTCTTAATTATAGATTCCAGAAAAGTAGAATTAGTAGAGGATTTTCATATTCTTAAGACTCTTACCAGCAATATGTGAAAATTCCTGTTTCCCTAGACCTTAACAATAGTTTTCCAATTTTATTTACTTATTTAGATTTTTTTTTACTTATTCATTTGAGAGAGACAAAGTGAGAGCATAGGCAAGGGTGAGGGTCAGAGGGAGAAAGTCAGAGGGAGAGGGAGAAGCAGACTCCCCACTCATCAGGGAGCCAGACACAGGGCTTGATCCCAGGACCCCAGGATCATGTGCTGAGACAAAGGCAGACACTTAACTGACTGAGCTACCCAGGTGCCCCAGTAGTGTTCCAATTTAGTTTTCTGGGCCAAAAAATTGAATTACATTTTAATTGGAATTTTTTTTATTATTATGCTGTTGAACATTTTTTCGTATATTTATGTCAATTTTATTCTTTTGGAATTGTCTGATCATATCCTTTGATCACTGTTTATACATGCTGTTTGTCAAGGTTGTCAATCTTTTGTTATGTTTGTTGCCAATATTTTTACTAATTTATTGTTTGTTCTTAAACTTTTAACACAGTTCATTATACCTATCTCTAAAAGTTTTAGTAAATTAAAATGAAGGAATGAGAAAATTAGAAAGGAAATTTCTTCTCTAATGAAATGATTTTTCATTCTTTGACAGCATCCCAATATTCTTTTCAAATATATCATGGTTGAAAAAAGTAGTTAATTGTCAGTGAAATGTCCTCTATATACTTCGTACAGTGTTTTTGTCCTACTTTGCCCACATATGGTTTGCGGTCCTATCTTAGTGCCAGAATACTTGTTTGAAAATGGAAGATTTACCCAGCTATGAGACTGTTTGTAAACTTAATGCCAAACATCTAGATGATTACACATATTTAAGTGTTGTATTTAATGTTGACATAGTTATTTATATTTTTTGAAGAGTGCTATATAGTAGATTGCAGTTTTTACACTAGAATGCCATATATTATTTTATGTGATTTTTAATGCACAGTTTATTTTATTTCACATCTTCAAGTTTTAAATTACAGTTATCATTATGTATTCAGCATTTCTGGCTACTTTTTTGAGAGGTAAAAAACCAGTTGACTTTTTTATTAGAGTCCTAGAGTTTTAGAACTTGGAAGGTTCTTGGTGTGACATATTATTATTAAAATTGTATTTGTTATTTAAATTCAGTTAATTAGCATATAATGTATTATTGGTTTCAGAGGTAGATGTCAGTGATTCATCAGTCTTATATAACACCCAGTGCTAGTACAGCATATTCTAATTTCCATTTTCATAGATGAGCAGCATGGGACCAGAAATAGCAAGATTACATGGACAGATTAAAGAATGGAGGCCAGAATCAGGATTGGATCTTCATAGTTCTTCACAGTTTGTCATGCCGTTGCATTTTTTAGTGCCCAGCATTGCATAATACAGTATCAGAACTGCATCCAAATGACAGAAGTACTTAGTAGAATCTATTTGAAGCTATATTGTTTTGTATCCATTTAGGATCAATATTAAAAATTTATATGGAATAAAAATAAATTTCAGACTATGTGATAATTTGGTTTTTTTCTTTTGAAAATGTACATTTCCCAACAATACTTTACATGCATACAGATCACTGCCGAATTCACCATAAGCTTTAATTCAGTTTTTATGTGCCTGATTGGTATTTAATTATGTAATTTATCATCACCTTTACCTTAATAAGCCAGAGGCAAACAAGGTGATTCAGGTTATGAGCAACCTCACATTTTAATTTAGGTTCCTTAAAAACATTTGGGACCTTAAAATATTCCTTGAGGAAAATAGCTGACATTAGTGGTAAGAATATATAAAACTTTGTGAATTTGTTCTCTAAATCTTTTCTCTTTAGATTTTGAACCCACTTGTTTCCAAGGCACAGCTTTCCCAAACAGTCCAGTCTCGTTTAGTTAGTTGTAAAATTTTAGGAAAATTGACCAACAAATTTGATGCCCATACGTGAGTATTTGTATATAATTTTTGTCTACTTTATTCAATTAAATTGATTTAAAATGTATGATGGTCATATGATTAACAATTATATTAGACTTCTATCGTTCCATACTGCATACAAGCTAGCTATTTTAACTTTATAGAATTCTTGGAAGTCTACTTGTTCAGATGCATTTCCTCTGATCTCATGGTGTTTCAAAATCAATATGGTTAAATTTTTTTCTATTTTTCATCTTAGTCTTATCTGTCACACACCTAGTGTAGTTTTGAGCATAAAATGAACATTCTATATATAGAATATACATATATTCTATAGACTTCAAAAATTGTTCAAAGCTGACCTAAAGATGGACTTTCTGATTTCTTCCATTATTGTTATGAATTTATTATTTTGAATAACTTACCTTATTTTGAGATTTCTATGGAGAAGCTATTCTCTGCCCAGATGATAAATACCAAGTGGAAAGAAAGGAATGTTGTATAATTAAGACATAAGAGTAAAATATAAAATTGAAGCATATTTTGGTTGATGGTTGTTAGACATTCCATTTGCCTCTAACCTTTCATCTTAGCTGTTTAACTGTCAATCCAAAATTAACCATTACTTTAAAAAGACCCAGACATATATATAATTTACAAGTAACAAAAGATAACATCCAAATGGGATGACATATGTAAAAATACCTTGTAAAGTATAAAGCTTTAAGGTATATTTAAGGTATATTTAAGGTATATTTGTTGTTATTAAGCTAAATAAGATTTTGATGATAATTATTTGAAAATTTTAAGTATTCTAAAACACCCATTTGCATATTCCTTTTCTTCCCTTCTAAGCATTAAAAGAGAAATACTTCCTCTGGTAAAATCACTGTGTCAAGATGTAGAATATGAAGTTCGGTCTTGTATGTGTCGGCAATTAGAAAACATAGCTCAGGGCATTGGGTAAGTATACTTTCAATTCCTTATGTCATATTCTTATTTCTGGATTTTCATATGCATATTCTGTTCCTGTGTTCCATGAGAGTGTGCTGTTGAAAGGCTAAACTTTATATGATCTTTAAAAGTGATTGTAACAAGTACCTACTGATGTGTCTGGATTAAAAGAGATTAAAGTAAAATGCTTATTAGATTTACTTCATGTTAATTTCTTTTTCACCTTAAGTTGTTTAGTAAGCATCCCAGATTCAGGAAGGGAAAATTAAATCATATAAATCACTATATCATATAAAGCATGATATAAAGCATGTTTGCACTATTACAGTAGCTCTTCTTTGGGCTAGCAGCATATTATTGGGTAATCTCAGATGGGATTACTCAGTGGAAGTCTTTGTTTCCTGTACAACTCTCGCTTCCACTGCCTATTATGTTGCTTTTCTTGTCTTTTGGATATGTGAAGCTCAGGGAAGAGACACATAGGGCAGATAGTCTTTTCTCTTCATAAAAACTGATCTTGTGTCAAAGTAGATTAAAGGAAATTTTATCTAAGAAACATTTTGGGAAATGGTTTCTTTTAAAAGAACCTAAATTGATACAAAAAACATCAGACCTCTCATTTTTAATAGAAGTTGCGCTGTTTTCACCTGGTTCTTTGTTTCACAAGCAAGGACAATCAGGTTGTTGCCATTTGCACAATTGTTAATAAAAAAATTGGGGACCAGCATTTAAGGCTTTAGAATGGCTTCAGAATGTCACACAGATTCAGGTCCTCTGTCTTGTCCACCTTGCTGAGTTGGATTTAAGTGTGCAGGAAGCTTAACATTTCAACAGAGTGATCATTTCTTTAATTTTGATTTCAGAACCAGCTTCTTTCTGATAAATCTTCAAAGGCTAGGGTGACTCTGGATCATTGTGGACCAGAAATAATTCAGTTTTGCCCAATTCTGTGTTCCTTAACCAGGATCAGAACCTATCAGAATATGCTGTTGTCTTTTGGTATTCCATTTTTTGTCATCTGACATTTTACCACTGTTAAAAACAGCCTGATCAGTGGGGTGCCTGGGTGGCTCAGTTGGTTGTGTCCGACTCTTGATTTCAGACCAGGTCATGATCTTAGAGTCCTGAGATTAAGCCCTTCATCAGGCTCCATGCTCAGTGGGGAGTCTGCTTGGGATTCACTCTCTCCCTCTGTTCTTCCTCCAGCTCACACTCTCTATATCTTCCTAAAATAAAGAAATAAAATCTTTAAAAACGAAAAACCCTAAAAAGCTCAGCCTGGTCAAGTGTGTTTCAGTTAGTCTTCTGAATAATATAGCATTATTGCTTAAAGATTAATTTACAAAAAGCAAAACTACAATCTACCTGGCTTGTTAACTTAGAATTCACTTAAGAAACTAATTTACCTGATTAAATGCATATTCATTCACTTTTGAATTCTCACATACTATTAGAACATAATCATAGGACTTTCATGGTATATCAGCTGACTACAACTAAGATCTAATTCATATTCTTTATTATCCCTTTGATAAACACATAAAACTAAAGATAGGTACACTGTTCTGTTTTTTTTTTCTTTTGGCATTGGAAATCAGGACTGTTGATAAGATCTGATAACCACAAACAAGAATTTCCTAATTCAAGGATAGAAGAATCCCTGAGATGGGTAAAAGGAGGTGGGAAGAGATATTTCAGAGATGGCTACTGATTTAAGAGAGAGGCTGCCCACTACTGCACTGGAAATTGTGTTCTACGGCAAAACCCTCCTTGGGAAGAGGCCCAAGAACAGTACAGATATGGGTTTGTAATTCTCTATTTGCTGTGGCTGGCAAGGGAACAATTACTGACCACTTTAATCAGCAATGAGCACCAGAAACTGTTATTCATTAATAAGATAATCAGGAAGCAAAATTATGAGATTCTTGTCAAGCTAGCATAGCCATATGAAATAAAGGCTGCACAACACTAGAAGGCTAGCTATGGGTTGTGCACAGCTTAGGGTCAAAGAGGACAGTTTTCAGAATAGTATAATGAAGAGTATAATGAAGAGGTCATGCACATTTGTTTATAGAAAAACAACTGTATGGAATGGACCTAGTACAGGGGTGACTAAAGAGAAAATAAACCCACAATTGTGGGATCTACAAAAAGATCCTTTAGTGTTAGAGGGGAAGAACCTCCCCTCAGCATCCAGATTGGAAAGGAAGAACATACTTTTGAAGAAGTTGATCAACACTTCTAATTCTGGTGATACAGTAAGTAAGATAACCTGAAAAATGGCCCCATTATGAATATCTGACAAAATTCAATATCCATTCAAGATAAAAACTTTCAGGAAGCTAGGAGTGAAGTGAACTTCCTCAATCTGATATACGGCATATATGAAAACCCTATGGCTAACGTTATAGTTAATGGTAGGTATTGAATGCTTTTCCTTTAAGGTAAGAACTAGTCAAGGATAGTTTTTTCAATTCTATTCCACACTGTACTGGAGGTTTTAGCTATTGAAATAAGGCAAGAGAACAAAAACCTTAAAGGTTTAAAGATCTGAAAGGAAGAAGTAAAAGGATTACTACTTACAGATGATATCATCATTTACGTAGAAAGTCCTCAGTAATTTACAAAATGGTTAGGACTAATAAATGGATTTAAAGATGTTTTAGGATATATACAAAAATTTAGATCAATGGAATGGAAAAGAGTCCAGAAATAAACCCACATATATGTAGCCAGTTGACTTTCAGCAGAGTGCCAGAGCAGTTCAGGTAAGAAAATCTTTTTGAAACCCAGTAGTGGGTGTTAACTGGATATTCATGAAACAGTGAATATTGATCCTCACCTCACACCATACATAAAGACTGATTTGAAAATTATCAATTCCTGAATATAATCAAATCAACAGCTTTCCAATCTGACATGATGTAATATTGCTGATTGGCATTTACTTAAAAGTTAAACATCTCCTTTATGACCTAGCCATTCTACTTTTAATTATTTATGCAAAGAAGTGAAAATACATGTCCTCAACAAGAATTAGATTATATATACATGTTTATTGCAGTTTTGTTTATAATAGCCCAAACTGGCACAATCTAAATGTCTAACAATAGGTGAAGGGAAAAATAAAATGTGGTTATGTTCATACAGTGAGCATATTTAGCAAGAAAAAGAAATGTAGTACTGATACATGCAATATAACATCATGGGTACATCTCAAAATCAGTATGTTAAGGGAAATAAACCAGCATATGCTATATGATAAATACAAACTGAGTGATAAAAAGCAGACCCACAATTTACCTTTGTGAGAAGCAGATTGTAGAATTCAGATATAATGGGATTGATGATTGGTTCTTGTCCTCTGCCCATAATTTTTGTCTTTTGTCAGATTAGAAGGTCATTGGGATCCCTGGGTGGCGCAGTGGTTTGGCACCTGCCTTTGGCCCAGGGCGCGATCCTGGAGACCCGGGATCGAATCCCACGTCGGGCTCCCAGTGCATGGAGCCTGCTTCTCCCTCTGCCTGTGTCTCTGCCTCTCTCTCTCTCTCTCTCTCTCTGTATGACTATCATAAAAAAAAAAAGATCAGAAGGTCATTGATGAAGGGGAGCCATGTAGGTGGGCTAAGCAAGAACAGTAGAGGCAACTTCATCTTCTTAACAAAGAGATGGGGATGATTAGGTCCCCAGTATTTCTTTAAGCCTAGGCTTCTTAAAATAGGTCAGTGGAAAAGGAACAAACAAATGAGAAGTTTCCTTGAATTGCTGTTGCTGTCCTGGCCAACCATTGAACTCAGTCAGGATCATCTTCATCAGTATCTAGCTTGAGGAGATAAGCCACCATCAGATGACATAGCCAGCACCTGGGTAGATTTGTTATCACGCAGCAAGACCCCAGAATTACGGGTTGGCTCTCTGAGCAAGCTTGCTTATTTCATCCATCTTGTTATCCCTCACCCTGTATTTTACACACCTCTCCCCTTCTGACATCATGAAAAGGTTATATTGTAACTGGAGGTTATATTTATTGACTAATAAAACTGGACTTCTATGCAAATAATAGGATCAGGCTGTCCTGATTTTTGTTCCGAACACTTAAATGCCAGAAGAGTTTTTAGTAGAAAGGATAATGATCTAGAATTCTGCCCAAACCGGGCTGGAGTTTACATGTAAAGTTAAGAAAAAGATACTCTCATAAATATATCATCATAGGCAGTGTACAACCCGTATCTATTTCCTGAAAAAGTTACTCAGCTATAATCCAGTTTGTTTAGAGGAACTGAGAGAGAATATTTGTAATTTACATGTGTGGGTCTGCCATGATGCCTTATTTCCACATAACTTTTATAATGTGACAAATGGGCAAAGAAAACAAATATATACTTCATAAAGAAGAAATACAAATGTCTAATAAACAAATTCAACTTCATTATTCAACCTCATTAGTTGTGGAGAGGTGTACTTATTGAATGCATATACATAGAGCGTCTGTCGTAAGCACTGGATTAAATATGGGGGGTGTAGGGACACCTGGGTGGCTCAGTGGCTGAGCTTCTGCCTTCAGCTCAGGGCATGATCTGGGGTCCTGGGATCGAGTCCCTTGTTGGGCTCCTTGTGGAGAGCCTGCTTTCTGCTCTGCCTATGTCTCTGCCTCTCTCTCTGTGTCTCTCATGAATAAATAAAGATCTTAAAATATCTATGTCTGTGTCTATATCTATCTATATATGTAATAGTGAAAAAGCACCTGTCTTCCAGGTGCTTAGAGTTTGATAAGAGATGTAGTCAAGTAGACAACTATTGAATAATATGTGATATTTACAAAAACAATAGGGATGCTACTTTTGCCAATGAAATTTGAAAAGTTAATGATAAATGTTTAGTGTTAGCAAAGGCCTACAGAACATCTTCACCCCCTACTGGGAGAAACATAAACTTAGAGTCCTTTTGAGTTCTACAACATAGGAAAAAAAGTTTGCTTATCTTTTACCTATATTCCATTTTTAGAGAGGAGTCTAAGGAACTAGTATTAAAGTTTATAAATAACAAGTATACTCTTAGATAATATTTACTCTGTGTGAGATATTGTTCTAAGTGTTTCACATAGATGAACTTTATTTATATCCTCACAACCATCTGTTGGATGGATAGTATCGTTATTCCTTTTTTACAGATGGGGAAGCTGAAGCCCAAAGAGGATGTTATATAATATGAACAGGATTGAAGTCTGGAAGGCCATACATTATCAGAAACTCTCAAAGTTTCTCTAAGTAGAGGGCTATAGGTCATTTTAATTTTTATACTGCTTATGTTTTTAAAATTTTGATAATGAACATAAAAAATGCTATTTTAATACATAGTACAGTAGTTTTTAGTGGCTTTATCATAGTTGGAAATGAGAAATCCTCATCTGTGTTGGTGGGTTGAAATTGAAATGTCCCTGTTAACCACTAATGCAATACAGATTTGATTTATTCTCTTTGCCTTTTTAGCATCAAGAAATCATTATACAGTTTATTAAAGACCTCTTGCTTCTGATTATCTTTAATACTTAGATAATTAAGTTGGGATTGCATCAGTGTACCACTTTTGGGGAGAAAAGAAAAGTCTGTTGAAAGATTGAATGGAAATAACTTTTGACTGTAAATAGGGATGAAATCTTAAATGATTGTCTTTCATTCTTAATAAATTCAAGGTTTTCAGTGGTATACAAATACTTTTGAGGAAGATTTGTATGAAATAATTTTTTGTGACCTTTGGGCCAGAATGTATTCTTATCTTTTCTCCTTCTTCACCTCCTCTGTCTGCTTCCTCCTATGTTTGATAAATGTTGAACTACTGGTCATGCTAACACCTGTATCTGTGATCTAGATTCACTTCTTTTTCTTCCCCTTCTCTTAGCCTAATGCTAAAGAAATGGGTATTGGTGATTTTCCTGGCAATTTACTCAAAATATCGCATGAGTATTTTATATTGAAGAATAAGTACTATTTAGAAGAAAATTTTTATTGAGGTATAATTGACATATTAGTTTCACGTGCATAAAGATTTGATATTTGTACACATTGTAAAATGATTATCTTAGTTAAGTCTAGTCATCACCTATCACGTAGTTACAGAATAGTTTTTTCTTATGGTGAGGACTTTCAAGATTTATTGTTTTAGCAACTTTCAAATATGCAACACAGTATTGTTAACTCTAGTCACTATGCTATACATTTCATTCCCATGCCTTATTAGTAACTGAAAGTTTGTACCTTTTGACCATGTCACCTCCTTTCATAGATTAATTTCTTAAAGACAGTTTTTGGCCCTCTGCTCACTCAAGTCCTTAGAGCTCTGCTGTCCAGTATGGTAGCCACTAGCCATGTTTGGCTATTTAAATTAAGTATAATAAAATGAAAACTTCAGTTCCTCAGTTATACTGACCTTATTTTAAATGCTCAGGAGCCACATGTAGCTACTCTACAGATTATAAACATTTCCATCATCACAGAAACTTCTGCTTGGCAGGGATGTCTTAGAGTCTTTGTGCTCTGCCCTGAATTTTTTAAGGTTTTCTGCAGCTCCTATTGACTTTCTTGTACTCTATCAAATTATAATTCATACCATCTTCAATCAAGTGGTCAAGAAAGCTGGCTACCTTATATGCCTCTCCTGTATCAGTGTATGTCATTGTAATAACGTCTTATCATGGTGAATAAGCAGAATCTTAAAGTCTTGAATAAGAACCATTTGTGACTGTATTATAAATGTCGTATATCCCCTGAAAGCATGTACATTGTGTCTTGTTCTTTTAGAGGAAGCATCTGGTATCATATATCATTCTTCTATATAGAAATTAGTTCCTTTAATAATATATTTGGAGTGAATGAAAAAATTCTTTAACCCTTTAAATCTAGATAAAAAGATTTTGTTAAGGTTTCTATAATCACTGCTGTAAAGTTTTTCTAATTAGTCCAGATCATTGACTGGTTGCTTAAAATGGAAAACCATGTTAAAATTTATAAAGTTTAATATACTTCTAGTCATTAGGATCTCTGTAGGTAATAATATTATCCTGGTGGAACTAGAATTGTTTAAGTAATTATACAATTACTGTTAATGTTTCTTATCATGCTTTTTATCCAGATTGGAAGCTTCTGGGGAGCAGGAGCCATGTCTTTATGATTTTTCCTATTTTCTACAGCACCTGGCACCATGATTTGTTCTTAATAAGTTCTTGTTATAGTTTACTGAATTGATTTATTTTCTTCTGTTGCTCACTGTACAGGACAGAACTTACAAAAAGCGTGGTGCTCCCTGAACTAATAGAACTCTCTAGGGATGAAGGCAGCAGTGTGCGGCTTGCAGCTTTTGAAACTTTGGTTAATCTACTTGACGTATTTGATACAGGTACATCTTCATGTGGACACATCTTTGCTTCTGGGTTGTGAATTCAAGCCCTGCATTGGGCTCTATGCTGGGTATGGAGCCTAATTTAAAAAAAATCAATTAGCTTCTTAAGGAAGGGTCTTCTAAGAAGTCAAGGTGAAGAAATTCAGTAAACAGGCTCACCGAAAGTCTGAGCCCCTCCATCTGGCATTAAAATTTTTGATGATCTCAACTCTCTTCTCAGTGCTGCTTCTCCCACACCTCCCCCACCAATGCTGGCAGATATTTTCTGTTACTGTATGGCTAACAGAGTAATTTTTCTTTCTGGAATCTGTGTGTATGTCTTAATTCTACTTGTGTGGGTAACTAGATCTAAAGTCTTTTCTTTTGTTTTCCAGATGACAGGAGTCAAACCATACTTCCCTTAGTGAAATCATTTTGTGAAAAATCTTTCAAAGCAGATGAATCCATTCTTATTTCCTTATCTTTCCATTTAGGAAAACTATGCCATGGACTATATGGTATGATATATCTTAAGAATTTTAAGATTGTAGATATTTTTTTCCTTTTTGGGGGCATGTGGGTAGCTCAGTGGCTGTACATCTGCCTTTGGCTCAGGTCATAATCTCAGGGTCCTGAGACCATCAAGTTCCCCGCAGGGAGCCTGCTCCTCCCTCTGCCTATGTCTCTACTGTGTGTCTCTCATGAATAAATAAATGAAATCTTTTTAAAAATATTTTTTCCTTTTTCTTTTACCCCAGCCATTAAATTTCAGCTCTCTAGTTATAAAACCTGTCCTTTAAGTGTGTGAAATCATAAGAGGCCTTAGATTTTTGATAGCATAATTTAGAATACATTTAAAATGAGTTTTCCTCTAATAGAACCTATTTGAAAGAATAGCAACAGAATGAAGTAGGCCTGGCCTTTTAAATTTCTGAATATTTTATATTTATGTATCAGTTGACATATAATAAAAGCTCAATTGACTATTGGTACATAGTAAATATACCCTTATTAACTATTTGTTGGATAATTAATATATCATGTGAGCAGTTCAGCTTAGAATTTAACATAATACTCACAACCTGGCATCTTGAACATATTACCCAGTTCTTAGCTTACTATAATAATGTAAGCATAAATTAAGTTACAACCATCTGGCATAGTAAAACATTTTAAAAAATGTATATTGTAGACTTTTAACAGGCTGTTGAAAATAAGTACTGCAATATATGGTGAGTTCCCAGCTCCCTAACATAGTTTATGAATGTGGAATCAGTCCATTGATAAAAATATTTCAAGTTTACTTTGCCATCTTTTAGATCAAGTTTTTAAGTACCTTCTTTGCAGAAACATAAGTATGTCTTTTCTACAAACAATTTTAGAATATTTATGATAAGTAAATAGCATTAATGACCCTGATATATTATTATTGTAGTGGCTTGTTAGTGGTCTGTGGTATGATACATCCTGCAGAAATTAATGCAGTTGTAATTTTTGCATTGCATAGTTTATACTATCAAAATTAAGTTGTTGTGAAAATTGACATGAAGTGAAACAATAGATCCATTAGATTTCTTCATAATAGGTATTCTTTCCTTGTTGCTTTTATTTATGATCTTTAGCCATTTATTTGAATATGTGGTTCCAATTATATATGTATTGTACCTTGCTTTTCTCTTTGTTTTTGTTTTCAATTAGAATGTTGAACACAAGTTTTACGTTTGTTTTAGGAATCTTTACTCCAGACCAACACTTGAGATTTTTGGAGTTTTATAAGAAACTCTGTACATTGGGTTTGCAACAAGAAAATGGACACAATGAAAATCAGATTCCACCCCAAATCCTGGAGCAGGAGAAGAAATATATTTCAGTACGGAAGAACTGTGCTTATAACTTCCCGGTAATAAATTATATATTTGAACTGACTAAACATTTTGATTATAACTTTAAAATATATGAATAGATAACATTTAAAAATGTGGCCATATTTGACACCTGCTGCTTAATTAGCCTTATATCTGGCATATACAGGAGGTACTAAGTAACATTGGTGTAATTTATGTTTGTCTTTATGTATAAATTAGAACTATATGCATGCATCTGGACCTTCTAAATATGATCTCTATCTAAATTATTATTCAGAGGACATGATTTCAATATAAATGAAATGATTATAATATTAGGTATTGATGCATGTTTTTCTCTCCTTCCCATTCATCTTCTCCCTTCCACCTCCACCAGGCCATGATTGTTTTTGTTGATCCTAAAAACTTCCACCTGGAACTCTATTCTACATTCTTCTGCCTTTGTCACGACCCTGAAGTACCAGTCAGATACACTATTGCTATTTGTTTTTATGAAGTAAGTCTGAAGAAGTGATACTACTTTATGTTTGTTGTTAATTCCACCCATATATGCTAGAGGATTTTTTTTGATATTGTGTACACTTCCATTTATAAAAGTTTATTACAAGATACGGGCTCCATATGTCTTTAATATTGTAGTCCTAAATGTTAAGATTCCCATAATTCTCTTAATATGTTTATGGAATTCATTTACATAAGCATATTATAATCATTTATCATGTATTAGTCCGTTCACTCCATATATCTATACTAAGTGCTTACTTTAAGTCAGAGATTGTGGTGTAAATATGGGTGTTGCAGCTTTGGAAGTAAAATCAGTTTTTATATGCTTTGCAATATTTGTTCTTGACTTTGCATCTAAACTCAAGACCCTAAGAATAAATGGAAAATTGAGAGATTATTTAAATTTATTATTTTTACTGCACATGGATCATGTTTCATGAACATAGCTGTTAGGTTCAGCTATTACAACAACTGTCTGTAATGTAAGAGCCAAAAGTGAATTTAAACTTTTATGACGGATTAACTGTGTAACACTTGAGGTTGAAATTTGGATATGTGTCTTAGATGATCCCAGTAAGCATATGTATGCTCTAGTGCAGTAAACATGTATAAAGTATAACTTACCAACTTTAAAATGTAAATATATCTTTATAAATAGCATAATAAATTATTTCCTTTCTTTATAAGAAATATCTATCCTTAGTCTCAGTGAGAAGATTTCAGCCACTTCCTTGCTGTGTTCCTACAGCAGAGCATTATGAGATTAGGTGAAAGTGTACAAGGTATCTATAGCATCATTATTATGTTGCTTAAGACTAGGAAATATTTCCTTAAAAGATGTAGTTAATTAAAATAATTCCAATGTTGCACAATTAACTCATCTTTGTAAATATACCTATAGAAATATGTTTTTGGAGAAGGGGAAACAACAGAGGGCACTGACTAGCTGAGTGAAATATCTGTTTCCATTCTACATTAAGTGGGCATTTAGCCTTGGTTGTTGTGTGTGCTTGTATTTGTTAGATGAATGGTCCCTAGAGACCTGTTCATAAGGTTAGTGTCTGAGAACACAATATTAATACAATATTAGAATTTTTACTTATGTTTATCTCGTCCCCTTAATATTTCATTTCTATTTGTGTTTTATAGTGGACATAATATGTTAACACCCTATACATAAACATCTTGAAATGTGTACTTAAAAATACTTCACTGTTAGAAGTGAGTTTGGAGATTGTTGATATAGCTCCTTGCTGGGTGGCCAGTTGCCATATTCTCTCAGTCAGGCCATGTAGGTAGGCTATTATTGATACTCCACAAAATAGATTGTTAGTCTAGGTTTATCCTCTTGAATAGTGAAAATTCGCTAGTGGGTTTAAATTTTTCTCACAGTGTTACTATAAAATTCTGATACTTACATTACTATGTTCTAACTTTATTCTTGTTTTTCAGAAATATATTATTTTGAAAATATTTTGAAAAAGTCAGAAACAACCATGTAGAACAAAGGTTTTTTTTTTTTAAACTCTGTCTTTATCCAGGAAGCTTTCCCCCCCTCAAATAAAAACTTACCCAGAGGCCCAATATGTAAAACAAAACAAAACAAAACCCAAAATCCTAAAACAAATTCCCCCAAAAAAACAAAAAAGAAAGGAAAATAAAAAAGTGAAGTAGAAACTGGTGAATTTACAATTGTGGGTTCTGAGTTTACTTGAGGAAATAAAACAAACCTGTTCACAGGGGAGCTAAATAAGACAGTTCCAGCTCCTCTTGTGCTGATTAAAGTCTTTGATGGGAAAAATCTTGGATGTCTTGCTTGCTCAGGAGTGCCTCCCACCCCCCCCGTCCCTGTGTCACACAGATCTTCTGTAGTGCTTCCCCTCTTTAGGAGGCACTGAACCGAGATGAATGCTTATATGCCTGCAATGTCCTGTAAGACCCTCTTGCCTGCTGTTAAGACTTTAAAATATGAGCTAGAGATGTCCTTGGACTTATTGCTTGTGATATGAAAATTGTGACTCAGATAAATCCATCTTGTTCTTTATACACCCACGTGGGCACTTACTTTCCCACCCTGTGTGTCCATGCTCCAGAGTATTAAAAAGCTGTTTTTCTGTGCACTTTTTTTTTTAGAAATCTAATTATCATATTTATGTTGTAACCTAGTTTCCTTTTAGAGGAAGCATCTAACAGGCATGTATTTTATAAAATTATTATAACCTTTAGATGTCTAATAGTTTTAAATCTGAGAGACTTTATTGCTCCTTTTTAGGTATCTAAACTTCTGAATTCTGGAGTATATTTAATACATAAAGAACTAATAACATTATTACAAGATGAATCACTGGAGGTAATATCTTCTTACTCTTTGGTTTTCACTTCTTTATGTTAAGTCTGAATGTATCAATGCCTTCCTCCTCCCCCACTTCTTAGGAATTGCATTAGGTCTGTCAGCTGACTAGCCCCCAAACCATCAAGACAATGTATCATTGTATCATAGACTGGAAATTGATATAATACCATATATATATGTTTAAATACATATGTACTTATGTATTTAAACATATATGTATTTACATACATAAAAACATACATAAAATACCATATATGTATGTTTGTTTATTAAGAAAAATTTAGGGGTGCCTGGGGGTGCTCAGTCATTTAAGTGTTCTGCCCTCAGCTCATGTCATGATCTCTGGGTCCTGGGATCAAGCCCTATGGTGGACTCCTTGCTCAGTGGGAAATCTGATTCTCTCTCTCCCTTTGACCCTCCCCATGTTGTGCTCTCTCTCCCTCAAATAAATTATAAAAACCTTTTAAAAAAATTTAGGAAATGCCAAAAAGTAGACAAAAAAGGACACCTTTAGTTTGAATCAATGTTTCTGTTTGTTATATTTTTAAAAATCTTTTTGCTATGAAAAGATTTTTGTTTTATACAATTGCAGTTGTATTTTATATCACATTTTATGCCTTTTTTCTCTCCTAGCGTTATTTGGGGAGTATATTTGGAGAGTTTGTGGAAACTTTGAAATACTTTATTATGATGCTGCATTTAGTATATCCTATTCATCCAAATGACTACTAGCTTGCCAAAGCTCAACTCATCAATATTTACACATTGCTGAGGGTGTTATCCAACATAAATTGCTTTTTAAAAGTTGAGAGGCAGTTTCTCAGCATATTGGTTGTATAGAAATAGCTGTCTCAGATCTAAACTGTTTGAACAATATCAAGAGGCAGATCTACTAACCTCTTTTCAAAGGTAGTTTTGATCAAGGCAGTTGATTATATTTCTGAGATGTTCTAGTAAGAAGATGGCAATGTAGGAAAATAGAAACTCCCCAAATGTTGTTTGGTAAATAATACTATTTCTGCACAGAAATTGACATATGAGGCTAATCTAAAATTAGAAAAACAGTAGTTGCTGTAACAATAATCAATAATAATCAATATCTCTATTAAAAGGTACTAGATGCTCTTATAGATCATCTTCCAGAAATCCTTGAACTTATGTCTACTGGTGGAGAAAGCAGTGTACAAGAAAATAAGGTAAATCCCATTATCAAAGAAATTCCTGAATGTTTTAAGTATGATCTTACTCTACAGAGGTGTGGGGAATCAATGAGAGAACGTACGGAAAACATTTAAAGTAGTTCTTGCCCTGTAATAGCAGGTGCTTCGTAAATGTCTGTTTGAGCTTCAACAGTGTGAATTCCCCTACAATTCTTCCATTACCATGGTTCTTATTTATTGTCCTTGGAGTTTACATTCATATTTTCAGTTTTTATTAGCATTAATTATTATTCCAAGAATAGCATCTGGTGTGGACAAAAGAGTAGGAAGCTAGAAGGTCAAAATTTTCCAACAGTGAAATAGAACCAATTTTACTGTAGTTCAAAGGATTGAGTCCTATTCTCTCTTTCAAAATTTTGTTTTCTGTAAACATAAATTTTACTTACAAATTTTTTAAAACATTTGATTTTGCCAGATAATTACCTCCTTGGGGCAGCTGAGATCCTCCTAAGTTCTCAAGTGAGCGAGAATATTCCTCTCCTCAGTGTGTTGTAAGACTGAATAGTTTGGCTGAATGTTGCAGTTGATTTATTATCATCAATCCTCTGATGTGCTTTCTTTTTCAGTTATCATCTCTGCCTGACTTGATCCCAGCCCTCACAGCCGCTGAGCAGCGAGCTGCAGCCTCCTTGAAATGGAGAACTCATGAGAAGCTCCTACAGAAATATGCCTGTCTGCCGCATATCATATCAAGTGATCAGATTTATTACCGTTTCTTACAAAGAATGTTCACGATCATGATGACAAATGTGAGCCCAGTACCTTTTATCTCCTTCTTTTGAACTCACATCTGATTTTGGAATTATCAAATTCTTCCCATTCTCAAGATAATACAACAAACTCTGTTTATTCCATTTTGCCCTAGAAGGATGTTATCCTAGAAGGATGTTATCTCCCCAGGTCCTCAAGGGGGAAATCAAGTTTCCCTGTGCTTCTCCACTAATGCTTGTTTTTGAACATTGTCTGCATAGCTGGATTGAAGAATGAACAAGTGTTATCCTTACTTACCCTTTTGACATATGTTGCCAACAAGAGTGTGAACAGACTCACTTCAAACTCAATATAGTTCTTCTCAGGAGACAGGTTGGCTGGAGTCTGTGATCTCTACTGCTAAGTCCCTTTTGCTCTGACATACACCTTTTATGTGTCGTAGTCTCAGAGCCTACCTCAGCTATGCCATATTGTCAAGATATCCCGTAAGCCGCTAAATCTTAATGGAGTTGCTTTTTCTTTTAAAGTACCTCTAAAAAGTGGCTGTGTAATAGGGAAAGCTTATATTAAATGCATGATAACCTGCTATGGATAGCCTTAAAATTAGAGTGAAAAGCAGGAAGAAAAAAAAAGTTTGTACTCAGAAATCCCCCAGAGAGTAAGTTGTCTACCTTTTCACAAAAATATCCAGAGGTTTATTTAACCCACAGCTCACTGTACATTTAATATGATGTCTTCCTACCCTTTTAAAGATTAAAAAAATCTTTAAGAACATTTTTATTTATTTATTTGAGATAGAAAGAGCAGTGAGAGCGAGCGAGCTAGAGAGTGCATGAGCAGGGGAAGGAGCAGATGGAGAGGGAGAAGCAGACTCCCCACTGAGCAGGGAGCCTGATTCTAGGCTTGATCCCAGGACCTGAGCTAAAGGCAGACACTTAACCCACTGAGCCACCCAGGTGCCCCCTTATCATTTTTGAAATATGAAAAAGTTCTGTGTATTGTGTATGTTTTAGAAGCCGTTAAAAATCACTTTATACTCTCATTGTTCTAAATAAGAGGGAGGTAATGAAATCTAATAGACATCTCAGAAACCCAAAATCAGCTTTTGCTTCAAAGATGAAAAAGAAATAAAAAATAACATTATTGGTGTCATTTACAACTTAAGTAAAAAAAAAATAGGCCTACATTTCATGAGCTAACACTTCTACAAGTTAATTTCATTCATCAAAGCAAAGCCTAGAGGACTAAGGTTACATTATAGGCTTACGTTATAGGTATAACAGTCTTAAATGATTTTGACAACAATGACTCCCATATTGGAGGACAGTGCATGAGTGTACCACATAGGAAATTTCACATAAAATTGAGCAGAATTGATGGATTATTTTACTCAGAAATGACGTATTTGAATGTCTGCTATGTGTTAGGCACTGTTTCAGGACTTAGGAATATAGGAGTGACTCCTATAGGAGTGACTCCTGCTCTTTTTTTTTAATTTTTAATTTTAATTTTTTAAAATTTATTTATGATAGTCACACAGGGAGAGAGAGAGGCAGAGACACAGGCAGAGGGAGAAGCAGGCTCCATGCACCGGGAGCCCGATGTGGGATTCGATCCCGGGTCTCCAGGATTGTGCCCTGGGCCAAAGGCAGGCGCTAAACCGCTGCACCACCCAGGGATCCCCAGACTCCTGCTCTTAACAGAGCTTATGTTCTGAAGGGGTGGTGGCAGGATAGATAATAAAACAGGGTCAGGGAATATATTAACAGCTGCTAGTAAGTGCTATGAAGTTTGATCTTAATTGTTTATCTCAGCCTGATGATTTAGTAGGCATGCTGTATTTACAAAGCTAAGAAGACATAATTATGCCATATTTTTAACTTCACTTATCAAGAAAGAAATGATTTACAACATAGAGTATGAACAAAGCACTTGCAAGCCTAAGAGATTTGTTTTACCTTCTTTTACAAGACAGTGATTCCACACTTAAAAGGAGATACATGATTATTATAGCATGTTTTCCATGATCAAAGAGGATACTTTATTCTGCTTCAATATTCTCTGGAGAAAAGAAAGATTTATATTTTCCACTCCATACCTAATGGCTAGAAGACTCATGCATTCATTCAGCAAAATTTATTGAGTGCTTACTATGTGCCAAGCACTATATCCAGGGTACCTAAAAGAGACAAAGGAAATATTATCCTGGAATCTGAAATTTCACTGGAGACAGACAGTAAACCAACATATGTAGATAGTATGTCAGGAAAGAACAACAGTGAAACAGTAAAGCAGGGTAGAGAATGAGGAACGTGACAGTGGGTAGTAGGATGCTCTTGTGGAGAGAAGATAGTGGTCAGGAAGGAGTCCTCTCTGATCAAGTACACTTCATGCAGAGGTTTGAACCAAGTAAAGGAGTTACCGTGTGGAAGTCTGAAGGACAGGTGGCCTGGGCAAAGGGAATAGTGTGGTTGCATGAGGAGCAAGGAAGCTGGTGTGGTGAGTGGCAGAGAGATGAGGCAGGGGGTGGTGGGGCCCGCAGCACAGTGTACTTTCAGGGCCTTGACATGGAATCCAGCTTGTATTCTCTGAAACATGGAAAGTCTTTGGAAGGTTTTTAGTAATGATTTTTTTTCTACTTTTGTTATAAAAAAATTGTAAAGATACAGAAAGGCAGAGAAAATGATGAACCCCCATGTAGAACTCAGCTAGACTGAATAGTTATTAACATTTTGCCATATCCACTTTTTCTGTTTCATTGTGCTGAGGAATTTTAAATTCTAGGTATCATTATATTTTGTCTCTGAACATTTCAGTGTTCATCTCTAACAAAGGACATCCTCCTATATAATCACAATATAGTCATTGCATTT
Source organism: Vulpes lagopus (assembly GCF_018345385.1). NCBI lineage: Eukaryota > Metazoa > Chordata > Mammalia > Carnivora > Canidae > Vulpes > Vulpes lagopus. The sequence continues at coordinate 10,123,050 of NC_054829.1, read as the reverse complement.
TACAAAGCAGACAATTATTCTTCAATGTTGTTTCATATCTATGCAGTCCACATTGGCCCCCTAAGTATATTTTATAATTGTTTTATTCCATATAGGATCCAATGCATATCCATATAGGATCTACATTGCCGTTGGCTGTTACAACTCTTAATTGTCTTTTAATTCAGAACAGGCTCCCGCTTCTCCCTTTCGCCACTTTTTCATGACATTGAATTGTGGAAGAGACTTTGTTGTCCTGTAGAATATTCCGATTCTCTGTCAGAGTGCTGCTGCTTCATGGTTCACCTATTCTCAATATTTCTTGTAAATGGGAAATTAGAGCTAATAGAAAATTAACCTAAAGCTCACTGAATTTTAGGTTACACATTTTTGGTGAGAATACTTCTTGGACACCACTTTACATTTTATATTGCATCCTATCCAGAATGTGTTTCTCGGTCAGTTAGCTCAGAGTGTTTGTCCAGGTGGGGACAGCTTTATCAGCCTGGTGCAAAATTATATTTTCTCTTTCAAGGTACACTGTACCCTGAAGCTGATGGTTGGAACACTCTGAACACCATGTTTTCCATCAACCTTAACACTCATTAGGCAACCACTGGTGATCCTTCCTGAATCTGTTTTCATAAGAACTTGCAGAAGAGTGATTTTTAAAAATTCTATCACTTCTACATTTTTCATGACATTCTTCCATGAAGAGATGCTCTTCTTTATCCATTTGGGTAATTTGATTACACTGAAATATATTTCCTCATGTAATCCTTAGTTTTTTTTCCTCCTGCTGTCAGTTTTTAGAGCTGGGAACTGGTGCAGTAACCACACCCAGTGGTGACAACTGAGTTTTGTTTTGGTTTTGTCTCCCTTTCAGGCTCATTCTCTAATATTAGATATTGTTTTAATCAAATGCAGTCATTGTTTGTGTACTCAGATTGTCACAATTTACTCAGGCAGGCCCTGACATGTTTTTGATATGATTACCTTCATCTTTGATTTCTGGCCCAAAAGATAGCTTATGTTATACTGTGAGGTAAAAAATATATATATTTTCATATGACTAGTATTGATGTGTTTGAAATTCTATTAGTATACCCAAATTGAAGAAGAGAGGTTTTTATTCAGTTCATTTATCTAAAATTCATTTTTAAAATTCCAGTGGTGCTTCTCTTTATGTACCTTTCTTAAATTTTCTGTTGTAATTCATAGGGAATACTCTCCTTTTACGTTTAACACATCAAAAATACCACACAGAATAGTACTCTAGAGAAAAAGAGCTTGTATAAAACATGAGAGGAGGTAGTAGGCTACTCCCCGCAGTGTAAAGTTTTATTCTACTTGAATTTCAAGGATCCCCACTATAATACTCTGAATCTTTGAATATTAAATATGATGGTATTTATATGTAAGCCAAGGTGGTGAATACGAATTTTTTACTGGTTGAGAGATTTTTTTTTCTAATATATAATTTGAACCCAGTAAAGATAGATAATAGAATTCATTTACAGTTGACAAATTCTGCCCAGTGATAAGATGGAAAGTCAGAAGACAAAGGATTATAGAACACTAGTCAGAGTCACTGACATGGTGTCCCTTGGATTCTAAATTTTATCTGTGATATAGGCCAGGGATCTCGATGGATGGTCGAAGAGGCAGAAGCAAGCGGAAGGATTGAAGGGTACACTTGATCATATGATTTCTAGATTTCAATTTAGAAGTGGCACATTTTTGGTGATTAGGTCTGAGGCAGGGCATGTTCTTGCAATATTTGTTGAATAAATGAATGACAAGGTCCAGGGAATGGCTAAGAGAATGGATGGCTGAAATGTTTTTGGGGAGAATGCCACTTAACGATGAAGTGGTAGAGAAAGGAGAGTCAACTAAAAATCAGAACTGGATGATTTGGAAATGACTCTGCCAAACTAAATTAACTTTGTTATGTGATGCATTAGTTGATCTGCCTGAGTGATATTCACACTGAATTAGGAAGACACTTCCTCGGTGATTTGAGAGGCAGACAAAATTGCTCTTACTTTTAGCCAAAACTGAAAATTGATCTGTGGAGCAAAACTGTTCTATAAGATTGGCCTAATTGTCTTTCCTACCTGTTTCTTTAAGAATGTCTTACCTGTCCAAAAGGCAGCTTCACGAACTCTATGCATTTTTCTACGTTATAATCGTAAACAAGAACAGAGACATGAGGTCATTCAGAAATTAATTGAACGTAAGTAATCATTGCCTTTCATTTGGAAAAGCAGAAAGTAAACTGGCCTTAGTTATCTTGGGCCAACATTATGTATCATTTTGCCGTGATGTTGATAAATATCTAGAGTGTGTTTGTATTTGAGTTTTGTAGGTTATTTATTTATTTTTTGCTTTAGAAATTTAAATGACAGGATCGGTCTGTGATTGAATGGGAGAAATATTTACTCTGGGCCTTCTTTAGTGAGTTTCTACACTTGAGAAATTAAAATAATGTATATATATATATTTTTAAATTTATTTTTTATTGGTTTTCAATTTGCCAACAGAATAACACCTAGTGCTCATCCCATCAAGTGCCCCCTTCAGTGCCTGTCACCCAGTCACCCCCACCCCCCGCCCACCTCCCCTTCCACCACCCCTAGTTCATTTCCCAGAGTTAGGAGTCTCTCATGTTCTGTATCCCTCCCTGATATTTCCCACTCGTTTTCTCCCCTTCCCCTTTATTCCCTTTCACTATTTTTTATATTCCCCAAATGAATGAGACCATATAATGTTTGTTCTTCTCTGATTGACTTATTTTACTCAGCATAATACCCTCCAGTTCCATCCACGTCGAAAGCAAATGGTAGGTATTTGTCGTTTCTGATGGCTGAAGAATATTCCATTGTATACATAGACCACAGCTTCTTTATCCATTCATCTTTTGATGGACACCGAGGCTCCTTCCACAGTTTGGCTGTTGTGGACATTGCTGCTAGAAACATTGGGATGCAGGTGTCCCGGCGTTTTGTGGCATCTGTATCTTTGGGGTAAATCCCCAGCAGTGCAATTGCTGGGTTGTAGGGCAGATCTATTTTTAACTCTTTGAGGAACCTCCGCACAGTTTTCCAGAGTGGCTGCACCAGTTCACATTCCCACCAACAGTGTAAGAGGGTTCCCTTTTCTCCGCATCCTCTCCAACATTTGTGGTTTCCTGCCTTGTTAATGTTCCCCATTCTCACTGGTGTGAGGTGGTATCTCATTGTGGTTTTGATTTGTATTTGTCACATATAATTTCATGTAGGAAAGATTAAACTTATCTTTTTTGTTGTTGTTGTTTCTAGAACTGGGCCAAGGAAAAAGTTATTGGAATAGACTTCGATTTTTGGATACCTGTGAATTTATTATAGAGATCTTTTCCAAGTCATTTTTCTGTAAATATTTCTTTCTACCTGCTATTGAACTGACACATGATCCGGTGGCAAATGTAAGGTATGCTACTAATCCAAAGAAATACTTGAAAATATTGTACGTTTAAGTTTATCTACTATAAAAAAAAAAAAAGTTTATCTACTATAATTCATCTTCTGATCTACTATAATGTACTTACACTTTGAAATTCCTGGTAGTCTTAATTCATGAGCCTCAATAGGACTTGGAGGCATAATCTTGTTTATTGGGTTGAGAGAGTAGTAGTCAAAGCCAGAGTGGCAGGCTTCTCCTGCCACTTGGATAAATATATACATTGGTGTCAGGAGAAGGTTGAGTAGATATTCTTAATTTGTGGATTTTCTGAGACTAAAGAAAATAACTTAAAGTTGGCTTGGCCAAGTTCTGTCCATTTTTAGAGGCAATCAGGATTGGATTTTGTTTCGTATTTTTAGTGTAAGAAAATACAGAAAATGCTACTGCATTGGCTTCAGTATTTTTACATCTAACTATGTTGTTAATATTTTGCAAATTGAAGTTGTGACTCTAGAAAATCAGCTCCCGGTATGATGAATTATCATTTATCAAGCAGTTGATAAAGATTATTTGAAAGGAAATGAAATCATCTCTACCCTGGTCAATATGACTAAATGCATAGCACTGACCCTAAGAGATAGCAACCTGACAATTCAAAAACCAAATGAAGATTAATTGAACATTGCTCCATAAATATTGGTTATTTTTGGAGGGTAAGAGATCATTGCATAGCAATTTGTCTTGGTTTCAGTCTTCTTCTTTTTTTAAAAGATTTTATTTATTTATTCATGAGAGACACAGAGAGAGAGGCAGAGACACAGGCAGAGGGAGAAGCAGGCTCCCCATGGGAAGCCTAATGTGGGACTCAATCCTAGGACTCTGGGACCACGACCTGAGCCAAAGGCAGACACTCAACCTTTGAGCCACCCAAGTTTCAGTCTTCTACCTGGGCAGCTGCCAGCCAAACAAACAGATTCAGCAACACCGTATGCTAATTGGCTTTTGGATACAAAGCATTTGCCCAACTCTGTAGAGATATTATTTAGAATGAAAGCCACCACAGGCAAGATTGGTGGGATCATGCAGTTAGAAGGAGGGTTTCTGGAGCTATACCACCTGGCCTGATTTCCAGCTATATACTAGCTGTGGTCTTTGGGCAAGTTACATAATCTCTCCGTGCACTAATTTCCTTAATTACCCAATTTCATAGGGTGTTCTGAGGAATAAATACCTGAGATAATGTATATAACAAAGTTAGCTTACCAGAAAGATGTGACATCTAATCTTAAAATCTTTATAATCTCACGGGTCCAGGAGTCTCACAGAGATAAATCACCGCTGTGGCTTCTTCTGTACCTTCTGTTGAATATGTTTTCTAGACCTACCTTGAGTTATGAAGAATGAAGTATGCATAATAGTCTGTTGTTTCTGTTTTTCCTTAAGTGAATGTTTAAAATTTGAATTCATTGATTATAGACAATATGAAGCCTGGAAAGACCATTGGTATTCCAAAGGAACCTTCCCCTTTGCCAGAAATGCAAAAAATTCTCTTTGGGGCAACTGGGGCCTCTTAATTTAAAGAAAGCATCACCAGGATCCGTGGTGAGCTCTGAGTGAGTTTAAGACCATTATTGCTATGAACAGAGCTGAAAATTCTGGAGGAAGAGCCTATTTAGTCTTTTTGCTTGAATAAAAAGCAATTTTTTTTTTTTTTTTTTTTTTTTTTTTTAACGAAGAATCCTCAACTGTGAGCTTAGCTGACAAGGTGTCCTGGAAACTCTGGGAATGGGACTTGGTTGTCTCAAATTGGCATAGGAGTAAAAAAAAAATAGTATTTGGAGAGCACTAAGATGAATGAATTGATACAGCAGCTAAAACATAGGCAACCACCTAGCATCCCTCCTTAAAGCCAGCCCTGGCAGAGTGGTAGAGTAGTAGCTTATCAAAGCAGAGAATTTTTTTTTGTACTGTTTCTTCCTAGGAAGCTTTCTGTACTTCCCCGGATTGCTTCTCCCCTCTTTGGCATTCTTCAGCCTGCGTGTTGCTTCCTTATCCATGTGGTATAGACTGGGATGGCGCTTAGACTCTGTCCTTTTATCTTTTCTTGAATTGCACCTACAGCCTTGGTGATCTGTCCAGTCTCATGAGTTGCATATCATCTGTGTGCTAAAGATTCCTGACTATATGGATATCCCTCTTGGACAGGAGCCACGTTGAACTAGCTGCCCACCTAGCATTTCCATGGCATGTCCAACAGGTGCCTCAGACTCAGTCTGTCCCAAAGTAAATCCTCATCTCCTGCACCCGCACACACCCTTGCTCCTTCTGCAGTGTTCTCCCTCTGAGCAAATGACCATAGCACCTTAGCACCCACTCAGGTCAAAACCTTAACCTCTTTTCTGCCAACCCACTGTAGTCCCTCAGCACATCCTGCTGCTTGCAAAATATACTGAGTCCAACTGCTTCTCCCCTCCTGACTGCTAGCACTGTAATTCAGGCGGCCACCATCTCCTGCCTGAATTACTGCCAGAGCCTCCCTATTGTTTCCCTTCCATCCCCAAGCACCTACAGTCTCCTCTCTCTTAGCCTCAGTAGTCAGATGGTCCTTCCTGCATGTTAAGTCGGATCACTTCATTCCTCGGTGCAAAATTCTCCATGACTTCCTACGGTGCTCAAAGGAAAAGCCAGTCTTCAAGCAGTGGTCTACAAGGCCCTGCAGGAGCTGGCCTCCTGTTGACAGTTTGGGCCAATTTGCCGATTTGGAGTAATACCCTAGGCAAGCTCCCCCTGTAGAGCATTTGTACATACTGCAGGCCCCTGCCTGTCATGTTCCTCTCCAGATGGTCACATTACTTCCTAATTTTCTTTAAGTCTTTGCTTAAATATTCTCTTTTCAATGAAACCTTTGCTGAAACCCTCTGTGACCACGTGTTTTAAAAATGTAATGCCTCTCTGGTACTCTCTCATCTTTTCCTGCTTTATTTTTCTCCACAGCCCTTAGTACTATCTGATGGACATTTTACTGATTTCCTTATTCTTTCTTCCCTGCCCCATACTACAGTGTAAGCTCCCTGAGAGCAGAGAAATTGTTGGTTTTATTCAGTTGTATTTCTGCACCCACAATGAGTGCTTGACTCATCACAGACACTTCATAAACATTTGCGACATGATGAAAAACAAAACAAAAACAAAAAGAACTCCCAGGCTATCCAGAGTTTGAATTTTCTCTCAATTTCATGTTACTATTATTTTTTAGTTATTAAATGTATTCAAAAGCAAATACTGTTTAATTTATTGTAGAATGAAACTTTGCTACTTGTTACCCAAAGTGAAATCTACCCTGAAGATCCCTGCAGATAAGCATCTACTGCAGCAGTTAGAAATGTGTGTGAGAAAACTCCTCTGTCAAGAAAAAGATAAGGATGTTCTGGCTATTGTGAAAAGAGTAAGTATCACTCTTACCACCACATCTGTGTGTCTTGCATGTAGATAGTGTCAATCATGGCTTCCCTGTTTTAGCTTGACGGGATAGCAGTATGTTAAAATATTCATATCGTTGCTAGAGGAGTATCAGTAACTGACTTGGCTGATGGGTGCTACAGCTAGTAAAGTTCCTACCAAGGGGCACTCAGACATTCAACTTCCATTACTAGTAAGACAAGCATCATGAGAGGGAAGCTGGCACATTTGAGGCACTTAGGAAAACTTTGTTGGTAAAATTAGGAAAGTCACACTTCATGGAAATTAGCCCTGGAAGGGCCTTCATGATCTCTTTGATTTTGCAAATCAAAGGCCTAGAGGTAGTAAATGTCTGCTTGAGATCTCATTATCAAGTGGCAGAGCTGGAGCCAGAATATAGATCTCTTACCCTGAGTACATTTCTTTTTCAGTAATGTGACATTGTGTCTTACATGTTTGTTGTTTGTTTTGTTTTACATTGGGTTTTATATGGATTGTTTGGAAATATTAGAAACTAAAACAGGAGAAGTTCGGGTTATTGAAGTCCAACCTGAAAATACTTTATAGTCTTCAAAAACTTCTTGCTTAAAATGTGTAACTTATTAAGTCAAATTAATAGTGGTTACTTCTATGAATCTGAATGTGAACTTTAGCTTTCTGATTTGTACTGAGAGGAATTAATTTATTAATGTCTTTAACTTAGCATCAGTGATGAGGAAAAAAAAGAATCCTTTGATTTTTTTTCCCCCTTTGGTTTCTAGAGATCATTACCAGATGTCACACAAGGAACTTTTTAATAAAGTGATTTGACAATGTAGTATAATTAGTATACTCTTGTTTTACTGAAATATGAATTCCTCTTTTACCAACTAAACTAACCAGAAATACCCAGAGTCTTGACATGCAGCTACATCTAAAAATGTATATAATATGTATTACATGTATTTGTTTCTACCAGCTATTTCTGTCCTTACTATTTAATTACAGAAGTTTAGGCAATAGTTAACTTTTAAAATAATAAACATATGAGGGTTAGTTACTTTTCTGAAAGAATTTATTAACCCAAAATATATATAAACTAACCCTTTAAGTAGGGACAAAAATGATGTAATTAATGGATTATTAATGTACAATAGATTATTCTGGACTAGAGCTCTTTGAGTATATGTCATGTGAGGAAGCCAGATCAATCCCATGAAAGTTCTATAGTATAATGTTTATCAAACAAGTCTTGGCATGGGAACCTCTGACTTCAGTATAAAAATGGCATGGCTTATGCTAGTCAGTTTTTTAAGATGGGAAGTAATTTTATTTAAAAGGGATATTTCATGGCATAAATTGTAATATTTTCACAAATTTCGGCATAAAAATAGGCTTCAAATAAATACTGCATTTGTAATGGTTATCTTTGGGCATAAGAATATACGAATGTACTTTATTTAGGCCATGAGAGTTACTCCTGGAGAGAAGTATTGTCCTCTGTCACAGTCAGAATCCTGGGTTAGATGGACCATTGTTTGGTTGAACAGTTTGTTTTAGACTAACGTGTTCTGAAAGAGAAATAGTAAGTTGAGAAATACTTTTAGGGAAAAGTCTTTCTTTATGGTTAGAATGTCATAATGGTCAAAAGTTTCTGCAGAAAGGACTAAGGATTTTCATCCAAATGAGAGTTTGCTTTATTATATAGTTAGCTAAAATTTTCAAAAATTCAAAAAGTATCTTGTATTCTAAAATTCAGAGAAGAGTGGCCCTGGGAGTTATTAGAAGTTTGTTAATTTACATGTGTTTTGTGTGTTCAGTGTCCCTTGAGACTTGCTCATCTTAAGGTTAAAGTCTTTTACAAGTATAAATGGATCCTGGCATTAGGAGACTAATTAAAAATACAGTGCAAAATTGGAAAGAACCTCAGATATTTTCTAATTTAGTCTTCCACAGAGTAGAGAAGTCTTCTCTTTGTACCTCCCTCTTGGAGAGGAATCTTTCCGAGAAATGATTGGTTGGTTTAATTTAATTACTGCTGAATAATTTTCACAACTTTGCTTGCAGACTGTGTTAGAGCTGGACAGAATGGAAATGTCAATGGATGCGGTAAGTATACACTTTACCTTAGCCTGAAAGAATATCTTAAAATTGGCAGAAACTCATCATAATGTTTCATAATTTCATTTTAAACTTTAAACTTAGTTTCAGAAAAAGTTTTATGAAAAAGATTTGTTGGATCAAGAGAAAGAAAGAGAAGAACTACTTCTTATGGAAATGGTACGTTGTTTTCACATGCGCACACACACATACTTATTTCTGACCACTATGAGCTGTACTTTGTTATGGAACCTAATAAGTAATTTCCTTCAATTTCACACTACAGTTTTTCTTTCTAAATGACTAAAGAAGAGTCCTGATCTTTTGAAATCTCTTTTATGAACTACATAAACAAATGTAGGAAAACTACATTTGAGAGTCTTTAAAAAAACAACTACTCTACTGAAGCATATAATTGGCATACAATTAAACTGCATATATTGGGGATCCCTGGGTGGCTCAGCAGTTTAGCACCTGCCTTCAGCCCAGGGTGTGATGCTGGAGTCCCGGGATCGGGTCCCGCGTTGGGCTCCCTGCGTGGAGCCTTCTTCTCCCTCTGCCTGTGTTTCTGCCTCTCTCTCTCTCTCTCCCTCTCTCTGTGTGTCTATCATGAATAAATAAATAAAAGCTTTAAAAAAACTGCATATATTTAAAGTGTACAATTTGATGAATATTGACATATAGGTAATCCATGAAACCATTGCCACAATTAAAATGCCAAACATTTTCATACCCTCAGAAGTTTCTTTGAGCCCCTTTATAATCCATATCTTCTACTCTGGGCCCTAAGGACCGCTAATCTAGTTTCTGTCACTAAATTAGCTTGCAACTAGAATTTATATAAATTTATTCATATGTAACATTTTCTGTTCATGCTTCTTCTCACCACAATAATTGTTTTGACATTCATCCATGCTGTTGTATATATTGATAGGCCATTCCTTTTTATTTCTGAGTAGTATTCCATATTATAGACATACCACAGTATTTACCCACCCCTTAATGAGCACTTGGGTTACATTTAGTTTGGAGATGTTAGAAATAAAGCTGCTATGACCATTTATGAAGAAGTATTTGGGTGGACATATGTTTTTGTTTCTTTTGGGGAAATACTTAAGAATGGAATGGCTAGATCATATGGTAGGACATGTTTGACTTAAAAACAAACAAAAACTGCCATTTTACATGTCTATCCACTTGGTGGATGGCTTCAGTTACCCCATATCCCCTCAGCTTGATAGGGTGGTTATGTAATCGTGTCTCATTGTGCTTTCAAATTGTGTATCTCTGATGCCTAATGAGATCGGATGTCTTTTTGTTTGTTTATTGGCCATCCTTATCTCTTATTTAATAAAGTCTGTTTTCAGATTTTAAAATGGGTTGTTTATCTTCAATTCTTGAGATGTAAGAGTTGTTTATACACTCTCAATACTATTCATCAGATATACATTTTATGAGTGTTTTCTTGGAGTCTATGGCTTATCTTTCATTTACTTAATGCCGTTTTTTGAAGAGTAGTTTTTAATTTTGATGAGGTCAGCTTATCAGTATTTTCTCTTATTGTTTATGCTTGTTTGTTACAATAATCCTTTGTCTATCCCAAAGCTACCAAGAATTTTTCCAATGTTTTCTTGTAGAAATTTTAGTTTTAGGTTTTACGTGTTATGTATGAATTATATGTATAATTCTGTTCAGTTTTATATATTTTTCCCATCTAAATATTCAGTTACTCTAGCATCATTTGTTAAAAATTTCCTTTATTGAATTGCCTTAGCACCTTTAAAAAAAAAACCCGATTGTCCATATATGTATGTGTTTATTTCTTGACTCCCTATTCTGTTCCACTGATTTATATATTTATACTTTTGGTAATTCTAAACTGTATAGCCATAACATTATAGTAATTCTTGAAATCAGGTAAGTTAAGTTTTTCAACTTAGTTCTTTTTAATTGCTTTGGCCAATCTAGGCTCGTTGCATTTTGATAGAAAGTTTAGAATCAGTTGTCCATTTACATAGAAAGCCTGCTAGAATTTTTGTTAGGGTTGTGTTAATTAGGATTGATCTATAGATCATTTCGAATAATTGCCATCTTAACAACCAATTTTCTAGTCCATGAACATTGTCTACCCATTCCATTCATTTAATCTTTACTTTTTTCTATGTAATTTTGGTAATTGTTAAGTGTGAGTTTAAGGAAGTCTTTCGTTAGATTTATTTCTAGGTATATTATCTTCTTTGGCATTATAAATGGAATTATAATTTTTAATTTCACTTTCTAGAATTTTGTTGCTGTCAATTACTGTTGATTTTTGTAAATTAGTCTTATATTTGTTCTAGAGTTGTTTTTTAGATTCAATAGGATTTTATACATGAGCCATTACAACTTCTTCAAGTGTAGCAAGATTCCTTCTCTTTAATTCAGTGTTTATGCCTTTTATTTCTTATGTCTAGTTGCAGGGTCTAGGACATCTCATATAATAAACCACTTCCAGTTGAATAAAAGTAATGGAAGCAGTCGTCCTTGTCATTTTACTGATTTTAGGGAGAAATATCTAATTTTTCACCATTAAGTATGATGTTACCAAGAGGTTTTATGTGGATGTCCTTTATCAAATTGTGGAAGTTCCCTCATATTCCTAGTCTACTAAGAGTTTTTATGAATGTTTATTGGTTTTTGTCAAATGCTCTTTCTGCATATTTAGAAATACTTGTTTTTTCTACTTCATCCTGTTAAAACATTGAATTACATTGATTTTTTCGATGCTAAATCAATCATATATTTTAGGGATGAACTCCACCTAGTGATATGGTGTTCTTTCCTATTTTGTTGGATTCTTGGCTAATTTTTAATATTCATCTATATTCATAGTGAAATTGGTCTATAATTTCCTTTTTTGTCATTTTGGGGTCTTTAAAATTTGATAGAATTATTCTGGCCTTATAAAATGAAATGTGTAGTATTAACCACTTCCTCTGTTTTCTGATGGAATTTGTATAAAATTGGTCTTATTTTTTTCCTTGAGTGTTTGATAGAATTCACTGGTGAAACAATCAGGGATTGGAAAGGATTTTGATAATTGATTCAACTACTTTAATAGATATAAAACTCTTCAGACTTTCTATTTATTCTTTTTTAAATTTGATGATGTTGCTTCCCACACCCAAAATTCTCTATATCATTTAAGCTATCAAATTTGTTGCCATAAAGTTGTTTATATTCTTATATTCTTCTTCTAATGTATAACAGACCCATGGTGATAACCCTTGTTTGATTCTTCCCTTAGTGGCTGTTCTATCTCTCTTTCCCTTCTTTCTCTTTTTCTCTTTCTCTCTTGGAATTATTTTTTGGTGGTTTCTCTAGAGTTTACAATATACTTAACTTTTCAAAGTCAACTTATTATTAATGTTATACCACTTCATTTAATAATGATGCAGATCTCTACCCTTTCTTTTGTTAAAATATTTATGTGAATTATATTTGTGTTGAAAACCCCATGAGTCAGTTATCTCATGACCACTGGATCTAAACTTTGCTCTAAGTTGTAATATATACCTTTGAAGCATTTAAGAGAGTGAACTTCTGTGTTTACTTTCTTATTTTTACCATATCTAGTACTCTCATTCATTACTGAGGATCCAAAAGTCCCTCTGTTATTTTTTTTCCTTCAGCCTGAAGGACTATCTTTAGTTGTTCTTGGGGTGTAGGTATTTTGTGACATATTTCCTTAGTTTTCCCTAATCTGAAATATTTTGTTATCTCCCTTTGTCCCTGAAGGATATTTTCACTAGATATGGAATTCGGGGTTGATAGCCTTTTTCTTTCTGTACTTTATATATGTGTTCTTGTCTCCAGAGCATCTGATAAAATATTAGCTCTAATTCAGATTATTGTTGCGTGTATTGTGGCTTTTCTCTGGCTACTTTAAAGGTTTTTTCTTTTTATCCTTTGTTTTTAGCAGTTTGCTTTTGATGTGTTTAGGCATAATTGACTTCAAATTTATCTGTCTTGGGATTTGTGTAGCTTCCTCAATCTATAAATGTGTATTATTTCCCAAATTTGGAAAGGTTTGAGCCATTATTTATTTAAACTTATGTTTACTCTTCAGGGTGCTTAGGTGGCTCAGTTGGTTGAGCATCCAACTCTTGATTTCAGCTCAGGTCATGATCTCAGGGTTGTAAAATTGAGCTCTGTGTTGGACTCCTCATGCAGCAACAAGTTTACTTGAAGATTCTGTCCCTCTGCTTCTCCCCCAACCTGCATATGAGCTCTCTCTCCCTCTCTCTCTCAAATAAATAAATAAATCTTAAAAAAAAAATAAGTAAATATGTATTCTCTCCTACTTCTGGGTCTTTGATGTTAGATGTTTTGATATTGCCCCACAGGTCCATGAGATTTTGTTCTTTTCTTTTTTTTCCTTAAACTTTGTTACTCAGAGTGAATAATCTCTGTTGATCTGACTTCAGTGTCACTGACTCTTTCCTGTCCTCTCCATTTCAGCTGCCAAGCTTATTCAGTGTTTTTATTCCCAGTGCTGTATTTTTCAGTTCTCAAATTCCCATTTATTTCTTCTTTATATGTTCTATCTCTTCATGGAGAATTGTATGGTAAGATTAAACACTTATGTGGAAATCTTCTGAAAAACGATCACATTGCTTTAGCAGCCTTCTGAGACAAAGATCGAAGTTCAGGATTCCTAGTGATAGAGGTTGTAGAACATAAGCAGGCTCTAAAAATTTTTAGGACTCAAATGACCTAAACCCAAGACAAAAATCAGGTATTAGAAAAAGACCTACAGATGATCCTGGTTTTGGAGTTAGCAGATAAGGACTTTAAGACAACTCTGATTAATATGATCAAAATAGAGGAAAAGTTGGACAAAATAGATAACACTACTTGTGAGCTCACTTAATGACATTTTATTTTTCAATTTTACATGTTTTCAGTGTTAGAGATTCCATTTGGTTCTTTTTTATGCAGACCAGTTCTGTGTGGAAGACTTTTTAATCTATCATCTATTTTCTTCCTGTTTTTCTTTACATGTGCAATCAAAACGCATGCATGTTCTCCAAGTTGTTGAGTATAGTGGAGTTTTTTTTGTTGTTTGTGTGTTTCTTTGTTCTTAAATTTTAAGTAGGCTCCATGGCCAATATAGGGCTTGAACTCATGACCCTGAGATCAAGAGTTGCATGCTCCACCAACTGAGCCAGCCAGGTGCTCTGAATGTAGTGTTTTATATGTGTCAGTTATGCTACATTTGCTCAGAACTTGGTATGTTTATTGATGTTCTTGCCTACTTGTTCTGTTTTTTTGGGATAAAGGACTCCTCTGAGTTTTGGTAACATTTTGTTTCTGGATCTGGAAGCTGGTTATGTAGGTATGTTCATTTTGGGAAAATTCATTGAGCTGTGTGCACTTATAATTTGTACACTTGAGTGTGTTATACTTCAGTAAAATGTTTAAAAAATACCGAAAAGACCATTTCTTTTTTCCTCTGTCCTTTTAGAGAAGGATAATTGGTAATTGCCACTTACCAATCAGAAGTGAAAAAGACTCGTAGTAAATAGTTTGATGATGAGAATTGGCAAATGTCTTCTAGAATATAAAGGCGAATTACAACAATGATACTAAACTCATTGTTTTAACTTGACAAAACCCCCAGGGTAAAATTCAGTGGATGTTGAAAGCACACAAATCCAAAAGAACCTTGACTTATTTTGACAGTAATTTATATTAAAAAATTCTTTCCTAAGGAATTTTTGTAAACTGTATTTGTAAAGCTTAGAGTACTTTCTCATTAGAAGAATTTTCTAAATCTATGCTTACTTTTAATGCTAACATACTGTTTTAATAATAGGAACAATTAGAGAAAGAGAAGCAACAGAATGATGGGAGGCCCGTGAGTGATAAGACCTTTGAAAAGAAACGTAAGTAGTTTTCTTGTGTCTTCACAACTAAATTGTACAATTAAGGTTGCATCCTGGCATTTGGAAAGTCCGTGCTGATTTTCAGATTTGATGTGGAAGATTGCTTCATTTTCTTTCATTTTCTAAAATTTGTTTTAAAAAATTGGCTACTTCATATGGTACTGATTGAAGAATACATGAATAAATTGTGGGAGTCAGTGTGGAGATTGAGATCCTTCAGAGGAAAACTTAAAGTCTGATAACAGACTTTATGAGTCTGTGAAATTGGTCACTGAATGGCTAAGATTGAAATATGTAAATATATAAAGTAAGAATATTCGGGAAAGAGCATGCTGCCTAACTAGGGACAGTGACTCATGTTCTCTGTGTTTTCTTGGTTTATGGAGATTAGGAGCTCAGAGGAAATTACAGCATTTAAAATAGAGTTTGTTTTAGGTAGAGACACTAAGACACCAACAACTCTGCCCAAGAGCATCCCTATTTCTGTTCCTGGACCCTCTGGAACAAGCACCCCATCGACAAGTAAGAAACAACTTCTTTTTATGTCTCCTTTTTCCCTTTTTTGTAAAAATTAATTACAGGGAAAATCACTCCACTAGATGAGATTCTCAGATGCCTTTTACCTATATCATTCATTGTTTTGGGAGTTCTTGACAGGCAGTAGGGGTAAGAGATACTCCATTTAGCTCTCTGAGCTAAGGAAAGGAAGCTGGGCCACCTGTATCTAATGAAAGAGGCGGGGAGTTGGTGAGGGGTTGGGGCAGCTAAGGATGAAATGAACAGCTGCATTTTCCTTCTGCTTATTGCTCTAGGCAAAGAAATCAAGAAATCCAAACTGATTCGAAGCCAGTCTTTTAATAATCAAGCCTTCCATGCAAAATATGGCAACTTAGACAAGTGTGCTAGGTATGGTCTGTCAGCTATTCATGTTTTAACCCAACTTTTATTTTGTAGTTGCACACCCTTATTATGTGAAATATTTACATTATGTAAAGTCAGGATTAATTTGGGGTTTTGTTTATGTCAATAAATTGTAAGTTTTTTTCTGTAAAGATTCTCTATGAAAAAAATTGGACTCTACCAATTTGTATAAGAACAGGTTTTATGGCATTCTAGGAAGACTATTGCCATGATGCTATATAATAATGTCATGGGAGGTGGTGCTCTATCACATAGGTCACTCAACCTCTAAGTGTATATGGACATGCCCCATTTGCTAAGTGGATGTGAATATCCACATACTGTTGATATTGTTTCTATATAGAGAAGCCACAGGTATGTTTCTGTAGTAAAGTGATCACAACAATTCTAGTTGAATGTCTGGTTTCTCCTTTGGCCCCACAGACTGAATTATAAACAGCTAAGATTAGGAGAGAATTAGCATAAATTCAATGACAACTTTTTATAAATGTTGTAAATATATAATATATAACAGCTGTATATCAATCAACAAAGGCAATTTTAAGTAAACATAATTGTCCTTGAAAGTTTTTATTGAGAAAAAAAATGATGTGGGAAAAATAGGTTTTTCTTTTGTTAAAGATAGCTTGCTCTAGATCGTTAGCTGTATTTTGGGACATTTTCAATATATCTATCTGGAGTTCTAGTCGATAGGGTGATCTTGCAATGGACAAAAGAGATGAGAACTGAAGATAAGTTATTTCTAGGAAAATTTTATCCATATCATCTGTCTTAGCTGAGCACCAAGAGAAAAACTTTGATTCTGATGTAGCAAGTTTAAGGAAATTAAATTTGTCTTTTAAACTTTGTCTTTTAAATTAAAGACAAAGGAATTGTCAGGAGGCATGGCATGTAAACAATAAATGAGAAGTGAAAGTAGCATGTGTGCTTCATCATAAGTAGAAGAGAGCATTAAAAAAAGATTAGAAAAGACCAAGTGCCTAATGACTGAAGTGAAAGAACAATGTTCTTGTATTTTAAACTAAATCATGTTCTTTTCTAGTAAAAGTTCTACAGCAGGATATACATCTTCTGTCTCAGGGTTAGGAAAGACTTCTGTGATTTCACTACCTGGTAAGTAGAAATCTGAGTTCTTCAAAAAAAAAAAATGCTAAATGTAATGAAATATTATTTTTTTAAGGACCAATTTCTTTATTTCTATATAGAGTGTTTTCCTGAAACTTACATCTTTATCAAATGCCCAAATAATTGAACTTTTCCCTAGCAACTGAGAAAATACTTGACTGTGCCATTTTGTTTTTATTGTGAAGACTCAGTATTTAATACTTTTGAAAGAGAGAAAGGACAGTAATAGGGTAGGTTGTTCCGTAGTCTGAGGGCCTCCTGGGGCACAGATTAAAAGTTTTTGTAGTAATTTTTAGGGAAGTTAAGAATACTAGGGCTTCATGGTAGATCACATGCAGCCGAACATTTACAATATTATATATTTGAAAGTTTATACCAGGGGTCAGCAAGCTTCTCCTGTTAAGGGCAAGATAAGTAAATATTTTAGGCCTTGTTGGCCAAATTGGTTTCTGTCACAATTATTCAACTCTGCTGTTGAGCAAAAAGCTGCCATAAACTGTACATAGTGAATAGGTATGGTTGCATTCCAATAAGATTTTCTTTACAAAACCAGCAGCAAGCAAGATTTGGCTCACGGACTTATAGTTTGCTGATCTCTGGCTTATATAATAGAACCCAGAATTATACTATGAATAAGGGGAAATATATTGCTAAAAATTACTAGTGGCTCCTAAGTATATTTTTAAGTTTTTGCCTTAGCATATTGGCTGAAAATTATAGTACTGATCTTTGGTAAGTTTTTAGTGTAAAGAATAGCAAATCTACTCAAAGGTCAGAAACTTTTTAAAGTTTGGTCACATTTCCTTCCCAGGTTATGTGTTGAGTATTTTGTCTTCCTATTACCTCTTATTATATTCTTATATTATGAAGAATAGATATACACTCACTGGCTCTATAAACAGTATATTTTCATTTGTCAGATCAGAAAAATCTTTCTAATATTAAAGCACTGACATTCATATGCCATACATAGAGTGGTTTTACAAGGTAGACTAGGAGTAGCATAAAAAACCTGGAAGAATTTGATAATGGAAAGTTTTTGAGCTAAAAGTTATCAACATTTCTTGAAGTGGGGGTTATAAATAATAAAACTATTGATTACTTTTATAATAGCAAATCAGTGAATTCTTTAGGAAATACTAAGAGAGCATTCGGGATTTGTGAAGTTTATAATACAGTGTCTACGAATTTCATATATATGAGTCAGTTTGAATTAGCTCAGATTGGAGCTAAATGGTGCAGATGATTCTTGATAGCCTTAAGTAGTTCTTCAGACTTGCATGGATCCAATCTGGCCTCTTGGAGATGACTTCATATGAGCATATTTATTCATGAACCTGTAACAAGTCTTGCCAAGAAATTTCTTTGCTTAAGTCATTAAGAATATTGATTCGGAACAGGTTTTTTTTTTCACGTTTTAATTATGTGCACTAATTTCTTCAGTTTTGACTTTGCTTGTTCTTACTTTGAGAATCAAGAGTGATCAACTGATCCTAAAATGTATCCAGAATCTTAAGTAAAATAATTTTATAAGGGTAAATCTTTTATTAAAATATTAGAAAAATATTCTGTCTTAAGGGTTCAATGTTATTTTGGGGAGAGGGAATATTGCCTGAATGAATGAAATCCCTTCCAGGTTATTATGTATTACTTAATATATATATATTATATATTATATATTGCTTTATGAAGTACAGACTGAGGAAAAATTATATACCTGATCTACAAAGAGAAAAAGGAAACAAAGTGTCTCTTAACAAATGCATTAGGTGTTCACAAGAGAAGAGATTTTACAGACTTTGGGACTTAAGGCAGGTCTTAAGATACTTCTATCATTGGGGATGAAGCCTGAGGCGTGCTAGGATTTCTGATAGGCAGAGATGGGTCTGGAGTAACATCCTACTCAGAGGGCCTGTAATAAAGAAGACATGTCAATGTCTTGAGGAAGCAGCAGTAGGCCAGTCTGACTGGAGCACAGAGTTGAGTGTGAGAGAGTGGGATAAATAGAGCTGAAATGAAAGGTCAGTTATGCTTGGAAGGCCAAATTGAGGACTTTTTACTTACCACGAGCCCATCGTTAATATTTTGGTGACTTTTGCCTGTTGTCAATTCCAACATTTATCTAAGGCTATGTGAGCACAACAGACTGGGGGAAATACACGGAGAATGCCAGTAAGGAGTCAGGGAAACCAACTGTAATGTATCCATTATTAGTGGGTATGAAAATCTGTGGAGCCCTTTTGGAAAACAGTTTGGTGAAGTTCATCAAGAATCCTAGTTTTAAAAAGTAGTCTTTGATGCAAGCAATCCCATTTCTAGTGACCCATCATGAAACGGTGGGATAAAATACATAAAATGTGATAAAAAATATCATAGCGTATGGTATGATGTGATGAAAATGGCACTTTACCTCTGTCACCCTTCCTTAAACCTATAACCTTAGTCTAATTCTAAGAAGAGCATCTGATAAATTCTAATAGAGGGGCATCCTGCAAAACATTTGGCCAGTACCTCTCAAAGCTGGTAAGGTCACCAAAAACAAGGAAAGGCTCAGGAGGGCCAACAAGTAAAGGTAATGTTGTGTACTGGATGGGACCCTGAGACAGAAGCAGACGTTAGGCAAAAACTAAGGAAATCTGGATGCACTGTGGATTTTAATTAGTAATAATGTCTCATTACTGGCTCATTCACTGTAACAAGTGTAGCATACTAGAGTGAAGTGTTAGTAGAGGAAACTGAGTGAGGGGGTGGATGAAAATTCTCAGCGTTATCTTCTCAATTTTTCTGTAAATCTAAACCTTTACATAATAAAGCCTATTTTAAAAAATCACTTTTATAGTAACTCCAAAAACATTAGGTCTTCAGGAATAAATTTAACAAAATGTATATTCTGTATACACTAAAAAATTCAAAACATTGCTGGATAAAACTAAAGAAGAGCTAAACAAATGGATACATATACTGTGTTTGTGAATGGGAAAGCTTAATATTGTTAGGATGTCAATTCCTTTTAAATTGATCCAGAGATTTAATGCAATCGTGATCAGAATTCTAGTAGTCTTTTTGTAGAAATGCATAAGCTGATTCTAAAATCTCAATTGAAATGCACAGAACTGAGGATAGCTAAAACCATTTTGAAAAAGCAAACCAAATTGAGAGAGCTTAAACTGCCTCATTGCAGCACTTACTAGAAAGCTCCAGTAGTCAAGACTATGTGCCTACACTGACATACATGTGCAGCTGAGTTTCCATAAAGGCTCCAGGATAAATCAGCAGTAATGGGATAGTATTTTCAAAAAATGAAGCTGGAACAATTAGATACCTATATCTTCTTATTAGTTTCAGAGGTAGAATTTAATGATTCATCAATTGCATGTAACACCCAGTGCTCATTGCATCAGGTGCCCTCCTTAATGCCCATCACCCAGTTATCCCATCCCCCCATCCCCCTTTCCTCCAGTGACCCTCAGTATGTTTCCTAGGTTCAGCATCTCTTAGGGTTTGTCTCCCTCTCAATTTTCATTTTATTTTTCCTTCCCTTCCCTATGGTCATCTGTTTTGTATTTAAATTCCACATGAGTGAAATCATATGATATTTGTCTTTTTCTGACCAACATTTTGCTTAGCATCATACTCTCTAGTTCCATCCACATTGTTACAAATGGCAAGATTTCATTCTTTTTGGATGGAATAATATTCCATCCAAATATATTCCATTCCATCCATTCCAATATTCCATTCCAATATATTCCATATAATATTCCATCCAATAGAATAATCCATTGTATAGTTATACACCACATCTTCATTCATCTGTCGATGAATGATTTGGCTATTGTGGACATTGCTGCTATGAACACTGGGGTGCAGGTGCCCCTCAAATTACTATGTTTGTATTTTTGGATATTTATATTTAAAAAAAATGAACCTCAATCCTTATCTCACACTACACATAAAATTCTCTCAGAATGCATAATAAATTTAAGCATAAAAGCTAAAACTATGACATTTCTGAAGAAAATGTTACAGAAGGAAGTCTTTGTGGTTTTGGAATAGATTTCTCCAGACCATGAAAGAAAAAGTTAACATATTGGACTTAGTGAAAATTTAAAACTCTGCTCTTTGAAATAAAGCATGACAAAAATAAAAGGCAGGACACAGATGAGAAGAAAATAATCATATTACATATACCTGACAAAGGACTTACAGTCAGGTTATACAAAACAAATCTTTAGAACTAATTAGTCAACTAATTTTAAAATGGAGGAAAAATCATGTATCTTCTTCTTCACGGAAGAAGAAGATATACAAATAAGTACATGAAAAATGCTTGACATCAGCAATCTTTAGAGAACTGCAACTTAAAAGGAACAAGAGAGGCATAAATAGAACCGAGGGTTGCCAGGGGTGGAGAATGGACAAGATGTGTGAAGGTGGGTAGGAGATGCAGGCTTTCAGTTAGGGAATGAGTAAGTCACAGGGAAGAAAGTCACAGCATAGGGAGCACAGTCAATGATATAGTAGTAGCTTTCCCTGATGACAGATGGTGGCTACCCTCATGGTAAGCACAGCATAACCTATAGTGAAATCACCGTTGTGTACTTGAAACTAATGTGCTGTTGCATGTCAACTATACTTTTAAAAAAAGTTAGTTTCAAAGATGGAATTCTATGCATTCCTTAAAATGTTTAAGAGAAAAAAATGTTGACTACATAGAAAAGTAGTCATGAATGGCTAAATCACAAAGTATGTTATAAAATAGAATGCACAGTAGGTCTTTATAAATTAGATGCATAGGTGTGCATATACATAGCCCGCTTAGGAAGAGATATTGAAACAATTTATATTAGAATGATTAAAGACCGTGGCTTTAGTTGCTAGAATTATGGTATTATAGAGGATTTTAATTTTTATACTGTTTTTGTGTTCCATTTTTAAAAATTATAGGTTATTCTTGTAATGAAAAAATATGTGATTGCTAATGCTGTAATTTGTTTCATGATGTCAGACAGATATTTTACTATATGTCCATCTTTTGGAAGATTTGGTAGACAGAAGACCCAGACAAATATATTAAATCAAGAAAATGCTAATTTAAAATTTTTTTAAAGTTCCAAATTAAAAAAAAGCAATGGGAAAAAACACAAGGAGATAACACTTTACGGTCACTAGAATGTCTAAAATAAAAGACATAATATTAAATGTCTGTAAGGATATAGAGAGCAACTCTCCAGAATGCTTATTTGTTGCTAGTGGGCATGTAAAATGGTACAACTGCTCTGGACAACAATTCAACTGTTTTTTTTTTCTTTTTAAATGTGTTTCATATTTTTTTAAAGATTTTTTAATTTATTCATTTGAGAGAATGTGAGCATGTGAGTGAGAGCATGAGCAGCGGGGAAGGTCAGAGCGAGAGGGAGAAGCAGACTCTCCGCTGAGCAGGGAGCCTGACACGGGGTCTTGATCCCAGGAGCTCAGGATCATGACCTGAGTGGAAGGCAGACTCTTAACAATTGAGCCACTCAGGCGCCACTTGGCAGTTTCTTATAGAGTTAAATGTACGCTTATTATGTGATCAGCAATTCCACTCCTTGGCTTTTATTTACAAGAAATTAAAACATGTATCTATACACAGACTTGTACACAATCGTTCATAGCAGCTTTCTTTGTGAAAGTTAAAAACTGGAAAAAATCCATATGTCTGTCGACAGGAGCCATGTATAAATGAGTTTTGGCATATCCGTGCAATGCATATCAATCAGCAATAAAAGGGAATGAAGTATTGATATACACAAACAATAACGAGAATGAACCTCAAACTGATTTTGCCAAGTGAAAGAAGACAGACACACTGTGTGATTCCATTTACATAAAACTCTAGAAAATGCAAACTAATTTTTAGTGAATGCGGCAGATTGCCTGGAGTGTAGGGGAGGGGTTGCCAGGGTGCAGGAGGTACGGGGTGGGTGCATTTTTTTACTCTTGATGGTGGTGATGGCTTCATAGGCATGTTATGCATCTGTCAGACCTTAAATTTGTGCAGTTTCTTGTACCTAGGCTACACCTTAATACAATCGATCTTAAGAAAAGTCAGCTATCATTAACTTTACTTCTCTTAGGTTAACATTTCTTAGCGCATTCAGCATGTCTGACTGTACTTGAATTCATTTCAGATGATTCATTCCGCACTCGCAATGCCAGTAGCACTCCGACTTCCTTTCCCTCCAATCCTTCCCTACCGAGCACCTCCCGGGGGACAGGTAACTCAGTTGATCCAAAGAGCAGTGGAAGTAAAGACACACAACCACGAAAGGCTACCTTGTAAGTAATCCAGTGATGTGCCAAGTGTATCATTCTGCTCTTTAAGTACTTTCCAAAGAAGAGACAAAGTCTGTAATGAGGAAAAGGTATAAATTAAAAGGAATTCTTTTCACCCATGCCTCTATTATGTCTGATACTTTACATAAGATGATACAGATATGGCAAAGACACTGAAACCCTAGGGGATCAACAGGAATCTTGAAATGGCTGCCATTCAAACCTGAGGTCCATTTATTTTTTTGTGAAGTGTTTGCATTCAGGGCATTTATCTCTGAGAAGACACTGGGTATAATTGCATCCCTTTTGCACACCCAGCTCAGATACACAGTATGTAATCAGCCAGTGCTTAGAAAGGTCAGTACAGCTAATGCTCCTGAAGAAATAGGACTGCAGCCTTATAATCTAGGATTGTGGCTCTGGCAAACTGAAGAGTTCTACAGACCAAATTTATGCTTTCATGTTATGGTTATAAAGGGCCTCTACTCAGCTTTTCCCTTGTGGTTCCTTTTTGTGAACTATTTGTATCTTGTTTGAATTGTTGAAGCCTTTGGTACTTGCAGTTGAAACATTGAACAGGGCAGACTATAAAAATCTCCAGGGTGAGAGAGGAGCTCAGGGTAGAACTGATTCAGCCAAGATGTCCAAACCATAGTTAGGGTTTATACTTTCATACCGAACTCCCAAACCTTCTGATTAGCATGGAGTTTAAACAGGACTCAGGCTTTCTTTGAAACATATTTCACTGAATGCATGAGTATTTTCTTATGTAGTTTCTCAAATGCCTCTTTTTTTTTTTTCAGAAACTACATGCTATTACTCCCTTTTAGGAACTGAATATCATAATTCTAAATTTTAATTGGCTGTTGGTATATAAAAATACAGATGTATTCAAAATTCATTCAAAGCTTAGGAAAAAATGTATTGAATGGAGCTCAAGGAGAGAGTAGGAGGATATAATAGAGAAAAGCAATAGTAAATAGCAAAGGTGATATTGATAGTACAGATTAGTAGCATTTAATACAAAGGGTACTTTCATTTGTAGAGAATGTTCTTAGCCCCCCTACAATTACTGCTCAAACAATGACACTTTGAAGTTCTGTTTACAAGTCCTGCGGAGAGAGGCAGGACAGGATGGTGGTGTGTGGAGAGTATGGAGTAGCAGCCCTGCGCCCTGGCTGCAGTGGCCACTCAGAGCTCCGTGTGGTTCAGTAAGATGGAGTCTCCCTTCGGGAGCCTTCCAGGCCGGGCACCCTGGTCCTTACTGTCTGTCACCCTATGCTTTCTTCCTCTCAAAAGTCTGCCCTGGAATCCTTCTATTGAAAAGCATAGCTAATAACATCAGAATGTCATCCATTCTATTCTCATTTTTCTAAATGCCAGAGGCATTTGTAAAGTAAGGGTAGCTGAAACCTAATATTTATACCAGTTCTCCTTTATTTAGATTACCATCTTCATCTGTTCTTGCTTTGCTGTGTTTTTCCTTTTATAGACTGAATTTTCTCTTGCTCAGTATACACCCTATGTAACATAGCCATATGGATATTACATATCCATAGAATTGTATACTCGATTACATATACTTGAGGGTTACAAAAAAGAATCTAGAAACACTCTAAAAAATCACATCATTTGTTTATTCTTTTGTGAATATTCTGAAGGAGGAGGAATGTTGGTTTTTTTAACAGGAGACTGGATATCAAGTACATAACAATTTCTATATAACATGGTTCTAGTCTAGACTTTCTCATGAATGCACACCTGCTGCACAACTGGAACAGCTGAGTGAGATGTGCATTGGTCTGGTTTCTATGAAGTATTATGCACAGTTCGGTGATGTGCCATATTGAAATGAAAATAAGCTTATGAAGTGATTTCAGAAAGTATTAGTTATTTCAGTATTGCTTCTTCAAAAAATTCCATGTGATACATTCTCCCACTTTTGGGTGTTATAGAGATGACCCATTTGGTATTTAGGGGTATCGGTGTCTTAAAGTAGGTACAAGAAGGCATCATATCTTATGTCCTTTAAGGCCAAACAGTTGATATATTTGGGTCTATGTTCATTTCCATTATTGTTATACAAAAAAAGTGGGGAAATTATATGAACTGAATTGAATGCTATATTAGATGTATGTAGGATTTGGTAATTAAAGAGTTCCAGGTAATCCTTAATGCGTGATTTCTTTTTCACTTAATCAAACTTAACCAGAATCCTCATATTTTCAGTTTATTTGAAGTAGATTATATTTCTTACTTTGTAAGCATTATATGTACAAAATTTTTCATGTTTTGTTTTCTTTTTCTCTTCTCTTTTTCCTTCCCTCCTCCCGCTCCTCCCTCTCTCCCTCCCTTATTTTCTTGACAAAGAAAATCGAGAAAATCCAATCCTTAAATCATCCACTTGATGAAGGAAGCAAAACAAAGACAACTGGAGATAATGTGATTGATGGACAAAACCTAAAGCAATGGCTGGGCTTTTTCTTTCTTTCTTTCTTGTCTTTTCTTTTTTTTTTTTTCTTCTTCTTCTTTTTTTTTTTTTTTTTTTGGTTAATGAATGGAAAAGAGACACATAATGGCAGCTGATGTTGATAAACTTTAAACTTTCCATGTTTGAAATTAGATTCCCTAGCAGGTATACTATGTATTTCTCAAGTAATAATGTGGTTACAGAATTCCAATGTCATAGTGAAGTGCAATGAAAACAACTTTAGGTATGCGCTTTTAGCACCGCTACAGAAGAGACCAGTCTGCATTTATCTGTGCAGGAAACCATCTATTTAACTGTCCTAGAGTTTTAGCACTCAAAAGTTATATGAAAGTCCAAATCAGCTGAAATTGCTCTAGCTAATCACTTGGAAAGGCCTTGGAAGTAAGAAAGACATTGCATCTTCTGGAAAATCTCCAAGCCCAATTGAAAAGTCACATTGAAAAGGGTACGAACAGCTGTCAGCACCTTTATCATTCCTGCCGGTGAGGCGACAGTGTTGTACCTGGACATTCTAAAATTTCAATTTGGCAATGAAAATTCTACCAAGATTTCTGATAACTTTTAGCTACGAATACCTTAAAAATAATAGATTGATGATTTCATTTCCTAGAAGACTTTATTTTATAAATACTTTGTTTACATTTTAGATTGTATTTGTCCTTAATTTAAAATGATGAATCTAGTTTGAATCAGCTGTTATTCCAAGCTATCATGCTTAAGCTATGTCAACAGCATTTATTTGTACTAATGCTAGTATTTCCATCAATATTTGCCTGTGGAACATATACAATTCTTAATTTTAAAATGTCAGTTCTTGAGATATACTGTATGAAGCTATTGTCAGCTTCTCGATTTCAAAATGCAATCAGCATATAACTATATTGATATTAGAGAGTGTTTGTTTTTTAAAATATATTGATGTATGATAAAGATGATCTAATTTGTGAATGCATATGCGTGTGTGGTTACTTTTTATAATGTGAAATAATGAATAATGAGTTTACTCAAAATAAAACATAGGTTAATGAGATACCAGTGTTCGTGAAAAAAGTTTTAAATCTTTCCTGCAGTTTTTATTCTACAATTAAAGAGTAAGTTCATTTTTCAGTAATGAATGAGAAGCGCACCAACATCAACTATAAATTAATTATTCAGGGGACAGCTACTCAGTGTGAGACTTCTCCAAGACATTCGTTTCCCCTTTTTCTTTTGTATGGCCTCTTCAGGGCTATTTTTAGCAAATCTTAGTGTCTTTCATTTAAAGATAGGTAAATGGAATTGTCAAACTACTCATTTTGTCAGTAATTAAAACTAGGGTAGATTTTTGAGAGACTGGACAATATGGGCTCAGTGAATCCCCTCTTCTTTGTGGCTTTCATGTCACGGTTAGCACCTGTCACATGGAATGGAGTGCATGATTAGGAGAGAATGCATGTGTGCATAGCAGCACATCCAGCACTTTGCTTCATACTCATCATTGATTGTGTTGCTTTAAATAAAATGGAGAATTTCAGTTTGCTTGTTCAATAATAACTAAAAGCAGAATTAGGGGCTTTACTTCCCAGCATGCACGCAGGAGAACAGTGAAGTGTTTTGCCAGGGGAAGTCACCACTGTGTGTAAAGTTCAGGAGTATGCCCAAGTCAGCTGTGGTCTTGTTCCTACTTAACTAAACTGTCAATTAAGACGGTGATTTTAATCAGTGTTACTTTCGGATTTTTTTTTTTTTTAAGAAAAAAGAGCTCAATTTTTAAAACCATTGACCTATTCGCTAAGATTATACTTCCAAGGTCGGATATATATAAAAACAGAGTAAAAACCAAATTGGTGACAGTTATGAATACCCACATATATCTCGATTTATACCAGAAGCAAGATTGATAGTCTTATTAAAAGTTCTCAGTGTAACAACTCATCAAATAGATCCTTTAAACTAATTGTGTAACATCTGTCACTCCAGAGAATTAGGGATGGCTGGCTCCTGTATCTTCCTGTTAATTATGAAAACTCGCATTTTAAGGACAGGTTCTAGGATGTCCCTAGTTCACATAACAAGTGAGGTAACAGACCCATAGAACTCTGTCTTACTGGCAGACCCAGAGATCAGACTAAAAGGGATTTTGCTTGTGAGAGAGGAGCATAGGGAGTCTTTCTGACATAACCTCATACACATTTAAAAATAATTTCCATTATTTGACTTCCTGAGTTCAGACATCTTATTCTGGAAGGTGGATCCATTAGCCCTGCAGTTAGTGGGCATATGTGAGATACACAAACTGAAGTAGGACAGACTCTTCAGCTTGAGTAGGAGTCTTGCCATGAAGATAAAATGAATTGCAGCAACCCAGTAATCTGTTCTCAGTTGTTATAGTGTGTGTGACAGTGGGTGAGTGTGGGTGAGTGTGTATGTGTCTGTGCCAGGGTAGTTTTTAAACCTGACACTTAAATATAATGAAGACTTGTTGCAATGTTCAGATTTCCCCCCTCAGTTGAAAACTTGAATTTTCTTGGTAAGATCTATTATATTTTTCATTGGCCTGCATTTTTTCACCACACAGAGATACTTGGAAAAGCTGAAACCTAGTGTTTTAGGGACTTCATCAAGTAAAATGGAGGGGATTATTTTTTTTAAGTTTTTTAAAGCAGGGTATAGGGCCGTTTTCTGCCTCCAAGTATAATGTGTTAGATATAATTTTACGCTGTCATTGTTTTGCCATGCATATGATGGGCGAATTTGACCTGCACGTTCTAGGAGTCCTTCGATAGCAATGAAGCTTCTTATAACTGGGTTTGGCCATATTTATTTCAGAGGATATTATATTTCCATAGACTTTCTTTTTTAGATTTCATCCCTTAAAGGTGGGTAATTTGAACTCTTATTTCTTTTTCCCACCATCTTTTCACAAACACACTTGACTATTAGAATACCAACAAGTCAGTTAAGAATGTCAGTTGCAGTTAGTCCTCTCTGTTTGCCTCGTCCTAGGTCCTAGCACTGCCTGGCCATTCCCAGATGTCAGCTGGTGCTCATGGAAGGAATATAGGAATGAAGTGATGTACACATGTTAATATGATGAAAAGTCCATCTCTAAACTGCTTAATAGTATTTCCTGAGATACGGTTCATGTTACTCTGATTTATATTCATAACCAAGATGACAAATAAATCCATTTTAGGTACATTTAAACATGGGATAGCAAACAGATGGAAATCCAGTTAGGCATTTAGTCTACACATTTGATGCTCCACAAATTAGCTAGCTCAACCCGTGGTTCTCTGAATTTACTCCTGAAATATTTTTTTTTTATCTCTGTAATAGAAAATGACCAAGAGAATTTTAGAGGTATTTGCTAGTTTCCTTTAACCCCCAGACAAAGCCCATGCTCAAGTTCTGTTTGAGCAAAGTGGGTAATAGAGGGGAGTATGTGTGGCCTGTATATTTAGATTCAATGTTTTCAATCGAGGGAGGAAGAGTGAAATGGGCCAGAGGGTTGGGGTCAGGAGAAGCAGATCTCCAGCTGTCACACCATGCCACATGGGGTGACCTTGGGCAAGGGTTCTTCTTTCTCTGAGATGAGATCGTTGCCATGAAGACAGAAGTGCCTGGGACAGTGACCGTCCTTGGACCTGTGACCCAGTGTGTGTCCCCCAGTTCCTGCCTGTGTGAAATGAAGGAACTGAAGTCCATCTGCAGCTCAGTTAATGCCTCTGTCAAAGGATCTGTCACACCGCAGAACAGCCAGGGCTGCACAGAGCCTGCGGCCCCGGTCAGGGATGCCTACAGGTGTTTTCTTCTCATTGTAGTTCCCAAGAAATGATTCCATAATGGATTAAAATAAAACGCTTCCTTTGCTCCAGGGAGAAGTAAAGATAGCGAAGCTCATGACTCCTAGAGAAAGTGTCTTTCTCCCAAAGGCTTTGTCCTGAAACGGGGCTCTGGTCTACCATTTTTTAAAAGTCCAAATACGTGAGTAACAGAGAGGGATAAAGATCTCCTACCAACCTAGTCTTGAGCCAGTAACAAGGGCTCTGAGAAACAGGCTTAAAATACCAGACAGACGGTACAGACCTCTCCTTAAGAGTGAATGTAATAGTCGGGTTTATCTGAGAATGGCCCAGACTAGTAGGGGACAAGGGAGACACTCTCTTCCTCACCACCCCGTGCCACCAGCTGCACCAGACTCCACCTCTGCTGAGCACTTAGTACTTAGCATGTCTTAAATCATAAGAGAGAGTCCCCACCCTGCCCAGAAATAGAAGGATTCTAGAGGTTTCTTCATAGATCATGAAGTGAAATGGCTGGTCCACCCTGATGAGGGGAGGCATGGAATAAGCAATAATTCCCTAACGGCTTCCCACCACTGCCTCAGTTCTCTTCTCATCCACTTCCATCACTGTTCTTTGTAAGACCTAGAAAAGGAAATAATGTGGAAGACCATTTGTGTGGCAGTGGTGAGGAGGGAACTAATTGAGCCCCTTGATATGTTTGGCTATGGTCCTACCCATGGGGCCATCCAACGCTCCTGAGATTGAGTGGTTCAGGCTTCATCTGTGCTGAGAGGACTGGTCTGAGGTTGTACCAGGGACTGCCTTGGAAGCCCAAAACAATACCAGGGCACCCCAGACCACAGTGCGGGTGTGGATCAGGGGACACCGCCTAGCCAATTCGTGCATGCATGCATCAAGTCAGCAAATACTTAGTGACCATATACTTTGTGCTACTGATTCTTGAATGAGCTGATGCTTGTCCCAGAAGATTTTCATGCTGCCTGGTGCTCCTGGATGGCAGGCGAAGTGGGAGTAGGGGCATGGTTACTTTTCCGTAGAAGCTTTCCCAGTCCCTAATACTGCTGTGAGGCAGTCCCTGGGGGCCCTGAAGTCTCCCTGGACTCCAGTTGCCTGGACTCAGGCTGCTTGTCACGTTTGGGAGGCCCTTTTGTCCAGAAACCTCATGTAATATAAATGATGTTACCCACATAATTTTTTAAAGAGGAGATCATGCAAACTTCTGTGTCCCAACACCTGGAAATTCTCTCATTTCTGAAGTGGAATTCACTTTTCAGATTAAATGGGGGTGGGGTGGGGGGTGGAATATTAAACGGTCTGCAAATTAAACTGTAAAATAGCATATTTCTTCATTTTTAACTGTGTTTACAGCAGAAATTCTTTCAGGTGCTGGTGTGCAGGATGGTCCTGTTTGTTTACCTTATTTTCCCTGAGCTGGTAAAGCCTGATGGGGAAAAAGGCAATCAGATTCCGTATCCCCAGAAAGCCTGAGTAAGATATCGCTGCCATCTGTACTGTCTGTCGGAATAGTTTCTTGGTTGTAATCATGATTGGGGGTTACTGCTGGCTCCTTCGTGCACATGGACCAGGCATGCTTGCTCAGCAGTTCCCCAGGATGCACGGAACTGCCCTGGACAGCAGATGACTGCTTCTCCAAACCAGTAGCGCTTGCATTGAGAAAATGGATTAGCTGGGGCAGGGTTTGGGGGGGATTCCATGTGGAAGAATGACTGACCTTGCTCTCAGTGGCTTCAGAGGCAAAACTAAGGTGAAAGGATCTGAGTTAGCTAGTGTGTGTGTGTGTGTGTGTGTGTGTGTGTGTGTGTGTAACAAAAACAATCTTAGCCATTTATGGATTGAACTGCTTTTCAAAGAACTGGCAGTTTCTCTCATTGGAAGCATTGAAAGAAAGAGAACGAGGGGGCTGTTTTGTAGGGCTATTCTAGAAGGACTTCCACAAAGGGGTGGGAAATTGGCCTGAGTGACCCCTGGGGGATGCTTTCATCTTGAAAGTGGTGTCATCTCATGCAATTTTAATGAATCTGTGACCCAATTCCATTTCGGGGTTAAATCTTGAGCATTGAGAGAGAAGAAGGAGAAGTCCACATAAGAGAAGTCACATGAGTTAAATGTGTTAATAAAGTAGCTTAAAATTATAAAAACATCCAACCTAGGTGCTATTTCAAGTTTTTTTGAGTTTTAAGTCCAATTTTCTACTACAGCTTTTCTACTACACCATGGTATTTTATCAATGTTAAATGGTTTGCAAAAATATGTTGGTTTGGGCCACATTTCATACTTAGGGATTAGGCCTAAATGAAGGATTTTGACTTATTCTGGGTATTTTTGGGTTTCTTGAAGAAACTAGGGCTTGCTGAGGTCAGCCCAGGGCAAGAACATTTCTCTGATTCCCATCTGAAGCAGTTCACACATCTCTCATACTTCTGATCTAGCTGGAACTTTGGGAAGAAAACTTCGATGTTTCTGCAGTACAAGCTCATACAATGATGAAATGTAGACAAAAGCCATGGACTCTGAACACCAAAAAGGGTTACACTTCCTTCCTTTTTGCTTTGGTCCTAAATTATTACCATGATGGAATTCCCTCAGTTGACTGTACGTGTAGCTCATCCCATTCTTTTGTGATGGTCTCGCTTGGAGAAGAGTTCTGAAGCACATTGCTTCAGCTTCGGTGAATCTATTTCCCAGCCAATGACTCCCCCCTCTTTAGCAGAGAGTGGCACACTTTGTGTCCATTCCTCTGATTAGAAGACCGCCCAAGCCAACCAGGTAGCTGCTTCCCACCATTCCGCAGACCCTAGGATGGTGGCTGTGTGCAGTCTCTAGATTCTGCAGATCGACCAGATTCCAGGAGAGCCTTAGGAGGCAGGATGGACAGCAGGAGGGCATGAAGGAGAGACTTCAACCCCCACCCATCTTTAGCCCAAGAAACTCTGATGTTACCTACTTTATATATTGGTGTTTCCCCTTTGAAAATAGTTTGTTTGGAAAAACGAGTTCAGTGGCTCAGAAATAAAAAGCTTGAAAATACTAATTGATACTAGATCAGTCGTAAGGGAGTCCCGATCTCTTAACCTGTGAAGTGTAGCCCAAGATACCAACACAATTTCACTAGGCTGTTTGGAGAATTACATGAAATTATGCACGTGAAGTCCCCAGAACAATGCCTGGTGGCTAGTAGGGGCTTAACAAATAGGATTGCCTTCTGTTCTCTCTATCCCCTTCATCATCTCCTGCATGTGGTGTTGGGCCAGGTGTCAGACGAGAATATAACCAAGGACATGACCTGCTTGGAAGATTGAGTTATAAATTGATTTGCTCAGTCCAACATTCGTTGAGGGCTTATCCCGTGGGAGGTCCCATGTTAGGCACAAAGGATCTGAAGCTAATACTGAGGACCAGCGGGAGGGCTCGTCTGTGTCCCACTATGGACTGACCGGACGCAGAAGGCACCTCCACGGGATCCTCTCTGCCTTGTGCCCCAGTGGCAGGTAATCAGCTCGCTCGACAAACATTGAGGGCCTTGCCTGTGCTTCCGACCCTCCTCTGGGCTCCTGGCCCCTCCCCAGGTCACCGGGTGCAGTGTCACAGTTCCCACTGCGCTGATGGGCTGGTGACTTGTGCACATGGGCGTCCAGCCGGGACCTCACCCTCAGCTCCAGAGCAGCTGCCCCTGCCACCTCCACCTGGACGTCCACAGACCTTCCTGATACCTGTGCTTCATAGGGAACCTATGAACTCATGCCCCGATCTGTTCCTCTCACGGTCTCCCCGTTTCAGTCAGTGGCAAGCCCACCCTCCCCATTGCGAAGGCCAAGCACTTGGCCATCATCTCCGACTCCCCTCTTTCTGTCTCTCACCTGCATCCACTCCATAGCTAACCACACCACCTCTACTTCCCGACTGGCCCAGTATCCACCCATTCCCCTGTCCCCTGCTGCCACCCCCATGCCCAAGTGTTACAGTGACCTCCTGAGGGCCCTCGCTTCCTCCCTCATCCCCTCCCCCCCGAGTCTTTTCTCCGTGTAGGAGCTTGTGAGACCCTTTCACACCCAAGTCACACCATGTTGCTCCTCTGTTCCAACCCCTCCAGGGCCTTCCCATCTCTGCCAAGATTCTTCCAGGGCCTGTAATGTAGCTCCTGGATGACTGGGGCCCTGACCTCATCCTGTGTTAAGTGCAGGCTGAGTGGGTGACACAGATCCAGGGAACACAGTGGACAACGGGACAGATGCAGCCCCTGGCCTCAGGGAGGCCACCTACCCACAGGGGAGATGGGCTCTGGGCAATCTCCAACCCTGCCTGGGCCTCTGGCACCTGGGGGAGGAGGCTGAACCGGGCACCAGCCACATCTCAGCCAGGAGGCAGGGGCGCGGGAGGCTCAGCACGGCCTTCCGCTGGGCAGCGGGGAGGCCACGGGAGCGCCTCCATTCAGCAGCGAGCCTTCCTCAGGGGAAAAGAGGGAACAGATTGCATTTAATGCCCAGTACCTGTCTCCTCTTGGTGTCAGGGTGCAGTTCCACCACTGACCCCACTTTTTCCTGGGTGGGGTGGTCGGGCTCGCATCCAGGGAGCCCGACCGCGGAGCTCCGGGGAGCATCCGGGGAGCTCCAGAGCGAGTAGGGGTTCACATTTGCCCACCCCGAGAGCAGCACTATTTTGCAGAGCAAAACCTCCTCTGGTTCCCATTCCTGGCCAGGCCGCAGGCGGCTCAGGGGCCCCTCCAGCTTTGCCCCCCTCTGCCCACTGCCTTCCAGAGGGCAGAGGGGTTAACGAGAGTGAGGGTGAGGGTGAAGCCTGGGCCCCAGCCTGACTGCGTGAGGGTCCCAGCAGAACTGGGATTGATCTGCTTCATCCATTGCCCTTGACCGGTGGGCAGGCTGTGGGGACCAGTCTGGGGCACGTTTGGCTGGGGGTCTGGAGGGTCTGGGGGTGGCCGGGGAAGGAAAAGCAGAAGTGCTGAGTGCGCCTGCTTTTGTGATCCGGATTCTCTCCCTGCTCATCTCCTCCAGCTTCCCACGCAGCCCTGCACCCAGCTACGCGGCCCCTGCCTTCATTGCACCCGGAGCGCCCCAGGACGGAAGCGGGTGACTCACCGGCCTGGGCTAAGCTCCCCTGGGACGCTTGCAGCTGATCCCCATCACACATTCTGGTGGAGCTGGTCTTCCAGCAAGGGGAGCGGCTCCCCAAACCCCACACTCCCCATCACTAGCTGCCTCCACCCCCACCTCTCCTGCTCCCCTGCACCCTCCCTGGGCTCCAGAGCACCTGCACGGTTCCCATCTGAATAAATGCCTGTGGGCCGGAGGGTGCCACCTGGCTGTCTTCGCACTCAGTTCCCGGGTGTCACTGACACGCACCCCTTCTCTCTTGTGGGACCCCTCGGTAGGGAGGGGGGAGGCTGCGGTTCCCATCGGCAGAGACCCTCATTCTGAACCAGGCCACCCGTAGAAACTGTGACTGAGTGAGGTTCTCAGGCCTCTCCTGCCTGATGCAGGGGGCTGTGTCCGCGTCTGTGCCCGATGGAAGACAACACCCAGCCCAGGGACTCGGTCTGTGGCTCCTTGCTGATTCTAAGCTTTGCCTTTAGGACTCAGGGCCCCACTCCTCCTGCGGCCTCTGGGTCACTCCCTTCTTCTGTTGTGCTTGCTAAAGGTCTGTGTTTGGGGAAGCCTGTCTGGTTCTAAATGGCAAGCCTGTGTTCGGTGGGTCGCTCCTGAACTATAAGCACCGGGCAAGGCTTCCTGGGGTGTACTAAACGTACTCCAGGTCCACACCTTCATTATATGACAGTATTAGCACTACCTTGTAAAGTAATACAGAGTCACTTCTGGTGGCAGTCATCAGAAAATGATCCCGGCTCACCCAGCAGATGTCACCCCTTGCTGATTGTTAAGTCTTGCCTTGAAGCTCCTCCTCCGGTCTGGAGGGGCAGTCAAGGAATACATGGGGGGCCCTGCATGCTGCTGACTGGACCGTCCCATGTAACCCCAAAAGCACGTGTTTATCAGCTGAGCAGAAGAGAATGTCTGCAGGGGCGCCTCCCCTCTCCAGGCACCAGGCTGCCATCAAGCATCCTAAGGATGCACCAACCCAGATAGAACCTGAGATCTGAGAAACCAACTGCTCACCTGCCACCCCTCAGCCCTGAATTGCCTGGAGCAGCGGCCCTGCCATAGCATCCTGCTCCCAGTCCTGGAAGGGGTGGGCCAGCTCCCTGGGCAGGAGGGTCCCTGGGAAGAAAGCCAGGGACTTGATTGAGTGTGGTTTGCACAGTGAGTGTGATGGGCATAAGATCTCAAGCCCTGAAAGCCTCTTCCTCTGGCCACCATCCTGCAAAGGAAAGCCCTTGGGTCTATAACACACCTCCTGCCCCATCCAGTGTGGGGGGGGAGGGCTCGGCACTGCCCGGACACCCACCCCCTCCCCTTGTGACCCACCCAGAGCCAATGAGGGCATCTCTCCCCCACCCTGTGCTGGTCTCCTTTAATCTGTGGGCTCTTACCAGCGAGTGGCCCCTTGGTGCCTGGGAAGGTCCTTCACTTGGAGAAAAGACAGGAAAGGTTAGGGTTTGCAGCAAATATTTGCTATTCCAAAGTATGCTCCCCAAGGGACTGTTACTGATTAACATCCTGCTCGGAGATGGTGGTGTTTCTGGAAAAGCAAAGACAGAGAGACAGGCTTCCATCTTCCCCAGCTGTTTCTCCAACCTGGAATGTGACTGGAACCCCACTGTGAGAGCTTCTGCTTTTCAGTCCAAGGTGTTGTTGCTCTGGTGGGATCCAGCGCCTTGTGGGATGGACTTGCTCCAGGGGCTGAGTTCCTCATATGAAGGAAGGCGATGTGGGTCCCCAGGGCTGGGCACCATGTGAGGAGGGAGGGCAGAGATGATTAAGACCACCCCCCCCCCAGCTCAGCCATAAAGTTTGCTGCAATGTGAGTCATACTTGGTAGAGTTCCAAAAACCAAAATACAAACCTTCCTCTGATTTACATAGTAGTTGTCTTCACAGAGAATTCAGTGAGAATGAAAATCCTGGGGGAAATTGGCATTTTTATATGAAATCAAACGTCCATGGGACTGTGAGGGTCTGGGCTCAGATGATTTGTGGACAGGATCTTCACCCATGCGGACTTGCAGTGAAACATCTTTCATGTGGGGGCACCTGAAGTGGCACCGAGGGTCACTTCACTGAGAGGGGCGGTCCCGCGAGTTCCAGACGTCTGGCACCTCTGATCCTCGTGCACTAAATACCAATCGTGTTTCCCCAAACCCATGTGAAAATCAAGGCGCCCCAACATGTCTCCAGAATGTTCCTTTGGGGCAGTATCTACTCTACTGAGTACTCGATGAGGTCAAGGTGAGGGGTGCAGGTGGGCTTCTCGGCTCGGTGCAGGAGCCAGCCTTGACCTTCCCATCTGTGTTGTCCTGTAGGGGATGGAGGAGGGTCTCCTTCCTGGATACAGTTGGGGGCAGTCAGCTTGGCCATATGTCTGAGAGGAACCAGCAGGCCCAACGCTGTGGAGCCTGGTGTCCACGGAGCCCTTCAGAAGCATCATAGAAGTCACTGTGCTGCCCTTGACCTTCTTTGAGGCTTTACAATGCCCGCCAGGAATTCAGGATGGATCTTTCTAAGGGAAGGCAGCGGAATATAGTAGGAGGGCTCCACCGGCCACCCCCGGGTCCCCCACTCTATTCACTGGGGAATGCAACTCAGCCTCTCGTGCTCGCTTGCCCCCTGCACGTAATGGCCAGAACAGAGCCTCTGGCCTCTGAATATCTCAGCAGCACCCAGAAGGCCGGCGCTGGCCCCCAGGAAGTGTGGCTCAGCAGCTCTGTGCCCTCAGCAAGGACCTGAGTCCTGCACTGCCTGCAGCAGGCCACCCTCAGGGCTACCCCTGTAGCTGGGGCTCCTTCCCAGCTGTGTGCCCTCAACCAGCTCCCCAACCTCACCCTGCCTCAGTTTCCCCATCTGTAGAATGGGCTCCCGAGGCCAAGCTGCTGGCACTGCCGTGAGAATCACACAGGGTGGTGCCGGGAAAGAGCTTGATGTCTGGTCGGACGCACCAATGAACAGTGGTCGTCGTATGACATTAGAGCCAGAATGAATGTCAGAGGTAACGCACCCCCCAGATCTGGACTCTAAGGCCTTTCCTGCCAGTGTCAGAGCCAGAATAGACGCGGACCATCTGCCTCCCTGATGTTGGCTTGTCCTGGCCTCCGTAGAGACAGAGCTGGCGGGAAGGCCTCTGGAGACGATGAGATCGGTGGGGACAGCTCTCCTCAGGCAGGAGGCATTGTCCGAAGGCCACCCCGCAGGGTCAGATCGAGGGGGCCTCCGAAGCAAGAGCATCCTCACACCCAAGGGGCTAAACGTCTGCAAAACAAGGCAGGCCAGTCATTGGCGTAACCAGGCTCCGGGACAACAGTGAGAGACCACAAGTGAGTGTGCACTCTGTGCACCAGATCGAGAACAGAGCTTGGGCACGGGGGTAGCGCCTTGTAGACAAGAAGAGGCTTCCCAGCCTCCACGTCCACGTCCACATCCACGTCCACGTCCGCCTCCAGCCCGGGCCCAGGAGAGCCGCTCCCACCTCCCGTGCCAGGAAGGCAGGCCCGACGCTGGGCGCCCGCACAGCTTAGCCCTGGGCATAAGGGGCACGCCTGTGACAAGCATCAGCCCAGCGGCCGGCCTGGCCGTGGGGACCACTCGACAGTGGCATGACTGAGGGATGGCCCGACAGCCTGCCCAGGATCCCAGGGGTCTGGGGGGCAGTGAGGATGGAAGGAACAATTGCCTAGTTACCGAAAGATCTTAAGGGAGCTCCCCCAGCAGGACCTCACAGGAGCCTCACAGGGGGGCTGGAGGGTCCCCGTCCAACCACGTGGCCCCCACCCAGCCTTCAGCACCCAGGACACGGGGGCCAGAGCTGGATCCTGGGCTGCGGAGGAAGGAGCTTTGAGGTGGGTCGGGAGCTCAACTGCCTGAAAGGAGGACACTTGTAGGGTGCCACCAAGCATCTGATGTCTCTCCACTCCTACCGCACATGCATGCACACACACAGGCGTACACATACACGTGCACATATACACATACACACATGCACGCATGCACGCACACCCACACCACATATGTGTGCACACACCTGTTCTTTTTTTTTTTTTTTAATTAACTTTTATTGGTGTTTAATTTACCAACATACAGATAAACACCCAGTGCTCATCCCGTCTAGTGTCCACCTCAGTGCCCGTCACCCATTCCCCTCCAACACCCGCCCTCCTCCCCTTCCACCACCCCTAGTTCGTTTCCCCGAGTTAGGAGTCTTTATGTTCTGTCTCCCTTCCTGATATTTCCCAACATTTCTTTTCCCTTCCTTTATATTCCCTTTCACTATTATTCATATTCCCCAAATGAATGAGAACATACACTGTTTGTCCTTCTCCGATTGACTTATTTCACTCAGCATAATACCCTCCAGTTCCATCCACGTTGAAGCAAATGGTGGGTATTTGTCGTTTCTAATTGCTGAGTAATATTCCATTGTATACATAAACCACATCTTCTTTATCCATTCATCTTTCGATGGACACCGAGGCTCCTTCCACAGTTTGGCTATTGTGGCCATTGCTGATAGAAACATCGGGGTGCAGGTGTCCCGACGTTTCATTGCATCTGAATCTTTGGGGTAAATCCCCAACAGTGCAATTGCTGGGTCGTAGGGCAGGTCTATTTTTAACTCTTTGAGGAACCTCCACACAGTTTTCCAGAGTGGCTGCACCAGTTCACATTCCCACCAACAGTGTAAGAGGGTTCCCTTTTCTCCGCATCCTCTCCAACATTTGTTGTTTCCTGCCTTGTTAATTTTCCCCATTCTCACTGGTGTGAGGTGGTATCTCATTGTGGTTTTGATTTGTATTTCCCTGATGGCAAGTGATGCAGAGCATTTTCTCATGTGCATGTTGGCCATGTCCATGTCTTCCTCTGTGAGATTTCTCTTCATGTCTTTTGCCCATTTCATGATTGGATCACACACCTGTTCTTAACTGTAATCCGTCTGGGTTATATCCTTCCCCTCTTTTTCTTTTATGCTGCTGGTCATTACTTATCTCCATTTTAACTTGAAAAGTTTATTTTTAAGTAATTTCAAACTTTCTTTTCAAAGATTTTATGTATTCATGAGAAACACACAGAGAAAGGCAGAGACACAGGCAAGAGGGGAGAAGCAGGCTCCCTGCGGGGAGCTTGATGTGGGACTCGATCCCAGGATCCCAGGATCACGATCTGAACCGAAGGCAGACGCTCAACCAGTGAGCCACCTGGATGCCCCATAATTTCAAACTTTAAGTAAAGTTGCAAGGATAGCTACAAAGAATTTTTATAACCCATTACCCAGAATCACTTACTTTTTAAACCTTTTCCACGTGTTTTACAATTCTCTCCTCTATGTCTATATCCGCATGCACCCCTCCCCCTCCCACCCCGCATTGTCTTATTCTGAACCATTTGAAAGGGTTAGGTATCCTGAGGGATAAGAATATTATTTTAGGTAAATGGCAGAAAATGATCAAATCCAAAAATTTAGTATTGTTATGATGCCCGAAGCTACAATCATCCTCTAGTTTTGCCAGTTGCCCCAGAAGTGTCCTTTGTGGCATTTCTATTTGCTGTTTAGGAACTGTCTACGGCTGTCTGTTGCATTTGGTGCCATGTCCCCTTGGTCTCCTTGAACCTGGGATGCTTCTCCAGCTCATCCTGTGCTTCTCATCATGTTAATATTTTGAAAGGCTCGGTCAGCTATCTTATCGGTTCTCAGTTTGGGTTGGTCTAATGTATCTTGATTAGCTTCTGATTATACATTTTTGGTGGCAGGAATATGAAAAAAAATATTGGGTCCTCAGAATATCACGTCCAGAGGCACCTGATGTCTGTTTGTCCCTAATTGATGATGTCTATTTTAATGACTTGGTTAAGGGGATATCCATTTCTCCAAGATACACTTACTATGTCTCCTGCAATAAGTCATTTGTGAGGGGACACTTGGAAACAAACTTAAATATCCTGTTTTTCATCACATTCCTCATGCCTCCCTGATGTATATCCATGGAACGCCCTTGCCTGAATCAGTTTTTAAGAGGATGGTCTAAATCCCTATTCCTTTTATATTTATCGACATTCTCAGTAAAGATTCATGGGCTCAATTTTATTTAGTGCATTTTAATCCATTACTGATCTTATTATCAATGTACATGTATCCATGTTTGCATTTATTAGATGTTTAAATCATCCCAGGCATACCTAGATATTAGAAATGTATTAGAAACCATGCTTATACCTTCAGTTATAATTTTTAAAAAGATTTTATTTCTTTTATTAGAGAGAGAGGGGGAGAGCAGGAACAGGGGGAGGGGTAAAAGGGAGAGGGAGAGAGAATCTCAAGCAGACTCCACACTGAGGGCAGAGCCTGATGCGGGGCTTGATCCCAAGACCCTGAGATCACAACCTGAGCTGAAACCAAGAGCCAGATGCTTAACTGATTGAGTGACTCAGGAGCCCCTTATGCCTCTAATTCACACCCTACCCTACAGGATTCTTTCTTGCTTCCTTATTCTGTATGTCACCTTTCCTCTTGCTTAGCCCTACAAAAGATATAAATAATGTCATGTTTGCTATACCTACTCCACTTTGAAAAACAAACCTGAAAAAAAGCCTTCAAGGTTTGTTTGTGGTCTTTTACTCTTCAAACTGGGGGTACATCGTCCAAACACTGTGTTCAAATTTCCTTGGATTAATCCTTTTTCTCCCCTGCACTGTGGTTAGGTTATATTTAAAAAAAAATTTTTTTTAAATTTAAATTCAATTTGCCAACACATAGTATAACACCCAGTGCTCATCCCACCAAGTGCCCTCCTTAGGTTATCTATTTGAAATACATTTGAATTCCTTTGTTCTTCTTTTCATTTGCTTTTAGGGTTCTCCTCATCTTGTTCATTTAATTTTATATTTGAATAGATAGAACATTAACATTATTCCAGGAGTCTAAACCACAGGAAGAGGTCCCCGAAGAGACATGCCATTCCTCCCATCCCTTCTGCTCTGTACCCCACCCGGTCCCTTGCAGGGAGGTGCACGCGTGCTTTATTTCTTTTTCAGTTTGCAGAAGTCCTCCTTATTACTAGTACTTTTTACAACTTCATAGTGCTCTATTGTTTGCTCAACCAGTTGCCAATGTTTGCTCATTTAAGTAGTTTTTCATAGTTTGTAATTACAAATAATGCTCCAATGAATAACCTTGTGCAGATTATTTTTAAAAATTGGAGGAGGTTTTTCTTTAGGTTAAATTCCTAGAATTCCTGGATCAAAAGTAAACATGTCTGCATTTTTGTTATATGTGTTGGGTTGAATCCTGGTCCCCAAAAAAGCTATAACCAGGTCCTAACTCCGGGTTAGGACTGTGAATTGTGACCTTATTTAGAAAGAGTGTCTTTGCTGCTGGAATTAGGGCAAGGACTAGCAGATCACCCTGGATCTAGGGCCTAACTCCACTGCCAGCTGACCTTCCAAGAGCAAGGCCTTCCCGATGCCTTCAAGAGGCCCTGTGAAGACAGGGGAGGGGACCAGAATGTGGGACGCCAAGGACGGTGGCAGCCACCAGAGCTAGGAGACAGGTGCAGAACGGATTGTGTCTCCCAGCCTCGTGCGTGAACAAACCCTGCTGACACCTTGCCCTCCCACTTTTGCCCTCTGGAACTGTGGATGGACTCACTGCTGCGTCTGAAGCCATCCCCGTGCGCTGATTTGTCGCATCAGTTGGCTTTTAGCCTTCCCACCAGGGATGCGTGCACCACAGTCTCTGCACCCTTGGCAGGGGTGGTGTGACGCTCTCATGACTTTGCCAATCCAACAGTCAGGGAGTGGCACCTCCGTAGAGTTTTAATTTGTATTTTTAAAACTAGGCGTAAAGCTGAGCATGTTTTCATATGTTCAAGCAGCACGCAGGAGGGACGTCTGCTTTTTCCCAGTGACGGACCTTGCACGTGTATTCTCTCCAGGTTTCAGTTCTGTTGACTTTGCTTATGGGTTTTTGACCAGGCAGTTAAAAAAAAATACTTTTTATGGAGTCCAATTTGCCAGTCTTTTCTTTAATTTCATCTGGGCTGTGAGTCATGCTCAGAAAACCTTGTCCTACGCCTAAATTGTAGAGGAATTGACTGGTGCTTTCTTGTGTTCTCTCTAGCTTCTTCTTCTTCTTCTTTTTTTTTTTTTTTTTTCACGTAAATCTCTGACTCCTAGCTTATTCTTACATATGGTATGAACTAGGTCTACTTTTATCCTTTCCTCCCTCTGGGGACTGTTCAGTTGTCCTAATACCATTTATTTAAAAGTCTTTCTTTTTCGAATATTAAATTTCCATGTGTACTGGTATCTATTTCCAGTCTCACAAACCTGTGTCATTGGGCTGCCCACGGATTTATGTACCAGGGCCACAGAAGTAATTAGAGGATCTGTGTGGTTTGCCTTAAATATCTGCTCATGCTGGTCCTCTATCCTCCCTACCTCGCCCCTGCCGCTCCCTCCACACCCCTGTTTTTCCTCATTAGTGTTTCTTGGCTTCTTGCATGTCTGTCTTTCTGTACGGACTTCAGGATCATCTTGTCTGTCTCCAGAAAAAAAAATTGCTAGTATTTTTTATTGGAATACCATCAAATTGTTAAATCAACCCAGAGAAGATGGCTATCCAGGTGATACTGAGGCGTCTTATGTAAGAAGGAGTATCTTTCCATTTGTTCAAGTCTAATTTTGCTTCTTTAGGGAGTCATGTCATAATTGTCTCAATGTAGATTCTGCAAATTTCTTGTTTCCTTTTTTAAATAAAGATTTTATTTATTTATTCATGAGAGACACACAGAGAGAGAGGCAGAGTCATAGGCAGAGGGAGAAGCAGGCTTCCTGCCGGGAGCCCGATGTGGGACTCGATCCCAGGATCCCGGAATCACTACCCAAGCAAAGGCAGATGCTCAACCACTGAGCCCCCGAGGCGTCCCAATTTCTAAGTGTTTTGTGTGTGTGTGTGTGTGTGTGTGTGTGTGTGTGTGTGTACATATATATTTGGTTGCTACTGGGTTTTCCCCTCCATTAGTTAACT